>NC_138768.1:649913381-650388381 GCF_965119305.1 Pelophylax lessonae
TTCCTGCTGTAGGTTTGTAAGTTCGAATCCGGAAGGTGCCCTCTGTATGGGCAACACTTGGATATCTCCAATCCTCCAAATGTTGACATCATTAATTTTGTTCATGTTTGAAAAAGGCATGTGTATCAGCAAACTTTTAATCCAAAGACATGAACAAAATACAAAAGATGCCCCATAAAGTCAATATGTAGCAATATTGTGAGCTAAAGCTCTATTTGTTTGTTGGGCATACTTTGCTAATTAGCCAAGTATAAGGGATATATATATATATACCTTCAGTTAAATGTGTAGTAAAATGGTAACACTTGGCCATACCCATATGGAAGAAAAGGTAGTATTTGCAATATATTTCTAAAAACATTCTTTGGAAACACATAAAATATTGTCAAAATTGTGACATTTCCTTGATATGTGTGAAATGCTAATAATCTTTCTTTGAAATATGTTTTACATCTATTTTTTTTCTATCTGACGACCAATTCCCCAATGTAATATTTTGTGGGTTTTTTCAGAGAATGTGGAGGTTCTATATAAACACTGTAGATTTGACTGCTATGATTTCGGAGTTAGCAGGAAAGGTGTATGGAATGTGATGGTGTTTACTAAAGGATCCCTTGTTGGAAGTGTGCATGTTTTTCCAATTCCGCCGGTTTTTGCCATTTTCTATGGGCGAGACAGCGGATTTGCAAGCGGTATTCAAAAAAAAATTGACCCAAAATCGCGCTGGCGAAATTTTTTGAGCCAATTTGACGTTGCGCATGCGCACATTCGCGAGTTCGCAGCTCGCGGCTGGAGGAGCTGTTTAACCTTTCCACACTTTCGCAGATATCTCTCTTTCTAAGTCAGTTTTTGACATTTTTTAAACGCAAGTCATCTCCAAATTGACTTCCACACCTTCCACAGTGATTTGGGATTTTTGGGGGTACAGGGGAAAATTTGGCTAAACTTTAGTCGAGCTTTTAGCTGGCGT
Source organism: Pelophylax lessonae (assembly GCF_965119305.1). Classification (NCBI taxonomy): domain Eukaryota; kingdom Metazoa; phylum Chordata; class Amphibia; order Anura; family Ranidae; genus Pelophylax; species Pelophylax lessonae. Next base: position 649,914,352 of record NC_138768.1, read on the forward strand.
GGTTTTAAGTCGCGCTCTGACCATATTGCATCTTAATGAATCTCACACTAGGCGCTATTTTCCGCCCGCCGTTCTTTGAATGCCAATTTCAGACTTAAATAATCGCCGCTTCGCAAAATCACGCCGAAACGCCAATTCGCCGTACTATGAATCAGGCCCTAGTGTCTGATACATGTTGATCTGTTGGTACCTAACACGTGGAGCACAGCCAAATAAGCATAAAGTATAGAAAGGGTTATTGTTCCATTCTGTTATTTTAACACTTGACATCTTATGGGAATGCTTTTACACAAGACTACAAATAAAGTGGAAAAATGACAAAGATATACACTCGTAGAGTAGAGCAGATAGCGCCCCCATATCAATCATCTCATATCTATATGATAATTGACTGGTGTCAACCGTGTCATCATGTAAAAGAATAATAAAAATGGCTCACTGCAGATCATCAATTTTGAACTCAGCCTCAGAGTCACTTTCCATCATGGGGGAGTCTTCCTCACTAGAGCTGGGTGGTTCTGCTTCTGCTACTGCGGTTTTTTTAAATGCTGCCACCATATTGCTCCAGTTGTCTGTTATCACTGTAAGGATCTTCCTCTTTGGTATGTCCCACTGTTGCAAGCATTTGTCTACACGTGATTTGATTGACTGTGAAGTGTGTGGGTGGGCTACTTGTTCAAGGGCAAACAATCTGTGTTCAGGTGTATGTTGTTCAACAGAAAAGTAGCATGCACTTATAGCAATAAATGAAGCTGAGAGTCCTTTTTTAGTCCAAAATCAGTGCAAATAGATACTCTCCGGGCAGCAGCCAGTCTCTTTTGGAATTTTTGTTTTTCATCTTCATACTGTTTGTCAATCAGATTGCTTATTTTAGTTTTCTTTGGAACAGTCAGATTCCTATCTACTTTCTCCATCATGCTAACAAAGTTCTCATCTTTAATCGTTCTGACTGGTAATCCAGTGTGCCCAATCCTTCTTGCTATGGCCTCCTCCCTTGCCTGTTGTTTCTTAGAGTAAATTTTGTATTTTGAAGCATCTAAATAAGCAGTGCAAAATGTACTGTGGTGCACTACTGCACTGGCTTGACTTGGCCCATTAATTGAGGTTTTCTGTATCTGTGGGGTTGAATAAAGGGGAAAAATTCAAGTTATTCTGGTTTTACATTCTCTCTTACCCCATACAGTCAACTTCAAGTTGTCTCTCTATAATATACTAAATGTATGGCCCTTCCCAGGGCCGGTTTTAGGCACCATGTGCAGTGAGAAACTTGACAGTGCCCTAGCCCCTCCCAGTGACCACATCCTTTTATATATATTTTGGTGAGATACTCCAATTTGGAGAAAGCAGCAGCTGATAGATATTATGAAATCAAATCACTCCCATTAAAATTCAGTGATTAAGTGCACAACATAGACAGACAGACAAACAGTTATTACTTTAGAATAACAAAAGGTATGAAATCTGACTGCAAGAAAGTTTGTTAAAAAAATCCCTGCAATGTACATAGATAAGACAACAAAAAAAGGAGTTAAGTGCTGTGCTTACAGTGTCTCAAAAAGTGAGTACACCCCTCACCTTTTTGTAAATATTTTATTATATCTTTTCATGTGACAACACTGAAGAAATGACACTTTGCTGCAATGTAAAGTAGTGAGTGTACAGCTTGTATAACAGTGTAAATTTGCTGCCCCCTCAAAATAACTCAACACACAGCCACTAGGAGAAGAAAGGGAATTCCCCTGGGATTGGGACTTTTTAGGCACCAATAGATAAATGTTGCAACAAGTAAAAATTATTAGTAAATGTTTTAATGAAAAAAATATACAAAAAAAGGGAAAACATTGAAACATGCAAATATACACATAAAAACAATTGCAAGCACAGGTGTATGTGCAATGTAACCAGAGAAACTCAACCAAAAGGACCAGAAGATCCGACGCGTTTCGGGGTTCTTGAGACCCCTTCGTCAGGGATAACGCTAATGTCCTATCTGTAAGTATTCAAAAAGATAAAATGTATAATGTTCTAACAAACCATATCTGTTTATACAGTATATGCACAACATATTTTGACAGATGGTTTTTACTTACAAGGTTGGTTTACACATAAGTTTAAGGCTTGCAGATTAAAAACAGGAGGAAAGCTGTGATCCAAGTACTGCCGAATGCCTGAAAGGTTTTTTTCTTTTTCCTTTTCCTTTAAGCTGTTATGCAACCATCATAAGATGGAGAAAGGGGGGGATGGGCTTGTGATCCTCAAAAATCTCCTGATTCAGGGCAGCTGGAGTCCAATGGTAGCTTGGCTTAGCGGGATGGGTCAGACATTAGCCTGTCCATACTGCAAAAGACCATATAAAGAAAAAAATGTAATTGCTGAGAAAATACTGTAGATATTAGTCCCTTTTCTTAATAACAATGATATGTCACTGATAAGAAAAGAGGAACTGCCAGAACAATAATGTGTCTCCATTTAAGAGTCTCGTGAATATCGCCATGTTTATCTTATAACAATTGAAATTGTATATAAAGAAAAACAACAAAAATGAAAAAAAGAAAAAAATGTCAATGAAAACCACACCATACAACCAAAAATATACACTGAGTGCATATGAACTCAGTGTGGTTGTATGGCTGTAGGCAAAAAAGATACACAGCTCAAACCAAAAACGGAGGAGCAAATGCATAATGGCATATCACAGGAGTCCAAAGAGACACCATTTGTTTTGGCAGAAAGGCACAGGGATGAGAATCTCAAACAGTGCCCCGAAGAAATAAAAAAGATTGAGAAGAAAAAATGAAGAGATCTTTATAGAAAATACCTTTTTGATGACAGGGGATCAGAAATCTGCATGGACAACCTTCTCCCAGCAATGGATCGCACAAATGATCCACGCTGGGAGCCGGTATTATAGCGTCCATGCAGCTGATCCCCATTAGGCAATTGAATGCAGATCACCGCCGCCAGCTGAGGGCTCCCTGGGCGGTGTCTGCCTGGTCACGGACACTGCGCCCGACGCATTGATGTGCGTCATGGCGCCGGATGTGGGCGTGATCGGCACGTCACTGCCCACCGACACGGAAGTGATGTCAGCGCATCGCACAGGAAGTGCGGTCGCTGACATTCCGGGGATGTGGCTGACACTAAGAAGTGTCAGCAGAGTGTGCACGTATCTACCCGGATGGGGGGGGCATGCCAATGATTGACAAGTCCCGCTTTCCGTGCCGGGCTGTACTGGATAGGAGAGAATGAGGGGATCACTATTTATCATATCATAAAAGTCTAGTGTATTTAATAACAACTTAACCAGAAACCAAACCACTTTGGAATGAATTGGAATAAGTTGAGATTTATAATAGAATGATAATGTCAGATTGGCGAATAAATAGGCATTTGGCAGATGGCGGGCACAGCTGTCGACCTGTTCTTTTACAATGGGCAAAATTAGAGAGACAAAATATATACATGGGCATTATTATATACAAGATACATAATAGGATATTATTGTAATACAGTATGAAACACATATAAGATGCATATGACAGAGTCAATTGAGGAAGATGGGATACAGCACAAAAAAAAAAATACATGAAATTACTAGCTATTTCTCCATCCCACCCGAATGAAAACCCTCCAAAAAAGGCTTAAACGAGACTGCCTCGTTCAGCCCGGGGGGCTCAGTAGCTCTAAGTGAATATATCCATCGAAGCTCCAGCTGCAGGAGACGTTTGTTCCAGTCTCCGCCCCTGGAGCTGGGATGGATACGGTCCAAAACCAAGAACTTGACCTTTGGAAAGATGCCCGCATGTACTGATGCAACGTGGCGTCCTAGGGGTAGTTCAGGATCGCATGTCTGCATGCTCCTGATATGCCTATATATGCGCCTCCAAAACTCCAATTTGGTCTTGCCCACATAAAAGCAATTGCAGTTACAAAGCAGAAGGTAAACTACCCCAATGGTACGGCAGTTCGCAAAGTGCTTTGCCTGAAATTTAGTACCGTTGGGTAAAATGATGTCACGTTGCACATAATTGCAAGATCCACACATGTATGTGCCCCTGTATTTACACGGGTCAGATTTAGGTGGCTGCTTGAACTCGCTCGAAACTAATTTATCCCTAAGTGCGGGAGCCCTCCTGTATGTAAACTGAGGTGTCTGGGGTACATGAGGACCCAACAGAGGATCCAAAGCCAGAAGGTGCCAGTATTTGGAAACTATGTTGCGTAGATCCTGATGCTGCTGCGAATATCCTGTAATTATTCTCAGAGTGTCATCAGTTTGGCGTTTTTTTGGGATCAGAAGAGTACTTCTGTCACACATTAAAGCTTTTTTGTACGCTTTTTTCAAAGTTTTGTGGGAATAACCTCTGAGCAGCAATCGACTACGCAGACCATCTGCTGCTGTTTTGTATGAGATGAGGTCAGAACAATTGCGTCGGAGGCGCATTTTTGTTCTGGCAGTTCCTCTTTTCTTATCAGTGACATATCATTGTTATTAAGAAAAGAGACTAATATCTACAGTATTTTCTCAGCAATTACATTTTTTTCTTTATATGGTCTTTTGCAGTATGGACAGGCTAATGTCTGACCCATCCCGCTAAGCCAAGCTACCATTGGACTCCAGCTGCCCTGAATCAGGAGATTTTTGAGGATCACAAGCCCATCCCCCCCTTTCTCCATCTTATGATGGTTGCATAACAGCTTAAAGGAAAAGGAAAAAGAAAAAAACCTTTCAGGCATTCGGCAGTACTTGGATCACAGCTTTCCTCCTGTTTTTAATCTGCAAGCCTTAAACTTATGTGTAAACCAACCTTGTAAGTAAAAACCATCTGTCAAAATATGTTGTGCATATACTGTATAAACAGATATGGTTTGTTAGAACATTATACATTTTATCTTTTTGAATACTTACAGATAGGACATTAGCGTTATCCCTGACGAAGGGGTCTCAAGAACCCCGAAACGCGTCGGATCTTCTGGTCCTTTTGGTTGAGTTTCTCTGGTTACATTGCACATACACCTGTGCTTGCAATTGTTTTTATGTGTATATTTGCATGTTTCAATGTTTTCCCTTTTTTTGTATATTTTTTTCATTAAAACATTTACTAATAATTTTTACTTGTTGCAACATTTATCTATTGGTGCCTAAAAAGTCCCAATCCCAGGGGAATTCCCTTTCTTCTCCTACACTTATCGGGATGTGGCACACCCATTGAGGTTCTCAGCAGGAACACACCTTGTAACACACAGCCACTAATGTCTAATCCGTGGTCTGTGTAGGCTTGTGATGTTGCAGAGTGCTCTCTGGACAGTGGTCTGAGGAGGCTTGTAATGCTGCACAGTGATCTGGACAGTGGTCTGAGAGGCCTGTAATGCCACACAGTGCTCTGGATCCTGGTGGACATAGGAGGCCTGTAATGCTGCACACAGTGCTGGATGGCAGTTTGGTCTCAGCCGGTCTGACTTGGATGGCATGTAAGGCAGAGTGCTCTGGATGCCAGTGGTCAGAGGAGGCCTGTAATGCTGCACAGTGCTGGATGTGGTGTCAGGTCTGAGGGATGGCCTGTAATGCACAGTGCCCTGGATTCCGGTGGTCAGATGAGGCCTGTAATGCTGCACAGTGCTGGATGGTTGTATCAGGTCTGGGGATGGCCTGTAATGCACAGTACCTTGGACGCCGGTGGTTAGAGGAGGCCTGTTGTAGTGCTGCACAGTGCTGGATAGTGGTCTCAGGTCTGAGGGAAGGCCTATAATGCACAATGCCCTGGATGCCACTGCCAGTAGTCAGAGGAGGCCTGTAATAATGCACATACAATGCTCTGGACTGATTGTGGCCTGGAGGGGAGGCCTCAGGCCTGCCTTAATTGAAATGAACACTAGTACTACACACTCGCAGCCTGCTCTCTGTTCTGAACTTGGGCGGTCGGGACTCGGGAGTGGGACAGTCTCGTTGGGACTTGGGAGGCTGCTTGTAATGCAAAGTGTTGCTCTGGTCTCTGGCAGTTGTCAGTTGCGGTGCACACAGTCGCTCCAACTCCCTTAATTTCTGGGAGCAGAAGCAGACTGAGCTCTGTGAAAACTGGAAGTTAGTTCACGAGGGTAAACGTCCCTGCCTCACAATTTCACCCATTTTCGTTCGTTAAAGAGGAAGTAAACCCTCCTCTACAACTTGTACCTATAGGTAAGCCTATATTAAGGCTTAGCTATAGGTACTGTAGCTATAGGGCGCTCGTGCCGTTCCTTCAAAGCCCTGTGCCGTTACAGTCAGCTCCTACGCGCATGCACGGGAGTGACGTCATCGCGGCTCCAGCCAATCAGATGGCCGGATGCCGCAAACCTGGAAGAAGGGTGACAGAACATGTCGCCCATGGACAGGTAAGCGGTCGGCACTGCGGGGGCTTCGTTCTTAGGTAAGTATTTCATAACGAGCTAGTAGCCTCTTTAACTACTTGCCGACCGCCGCAAGTACATATACTGCGGCGGTCAGCCCCGGCCAGCCAAAGTGACGTACTGGTACGTCACTAGCCTTTTGCGATTTTTTTTACCAAACATATGTAGCATAAAACAAATTGGCTGAAAATGTTAAAAAAGTTTGATTTTTACATTTTTTTGGGGGGGAATTTCATATAAAAAAATGTGAAAAATATTGTTATTTTTGCAAAATGCTCTTTTTTTGTTTATAGCGCATGATCAAAAAATCGCACAGGTGATCAAATACAACCAAAAGAAAGCTCTGTTTGTGGGAAAAAAAGGACGTCAAATTAGTTTAGGTACAGCGTCGCACGACTGCACAATTGTCTGTTAAAGTCACGCAGTAAAAAATCGCAAAAAACCCCCTGGTCAGGAAGGGGGTAAAATCTTCCGGGGCTTAAGTGGTTAATGAAAACAGATATGATTTTCAACATAGTTTTCATCAGTGGAAGAAAATGTGCTGTACTTCATTCACTGTAAAAATGCAGCTGACGAAAACATGGTCTAGGGTGACAATGCTTTTTCACTGTACTGTATCTATGGAGGAGCACTGTTGTCACCCTAGGTTGCTTGTTTTGGATTTGTACTATAGAACACCACCCTTCTCTTCATCTCTATCTCTATAACATAGGGGAAGAAAGTTTTAAAGCCCATATAGATGAATTGGGCAGGGCTTGTAACAGATTGAGATTTCAGCGCAGCAGAGGCAGAGTACTGAATATTTTTTTTGCAAGTCAAAACTTACACAGGCATCTTCGGTGGCCTGGCAGCAGACAGGGGCAGCAGGGGAGCCCTAGAAAGGTAGTAGGTAAGTTGTATAAAAGTGCAGGCTTGCTTTAAGTAATGGATGAACCTATATTATAGGTAAAACATTTTCTACTTGACACCAGTGCTATAAAATATTTTTTCTTTTTTAATTTGTCTAGAAATAAATTTATTAGATCACCCGACTGTCGTATGTTACTTCTGCAGTGGGAATGACAATCACTTCTAAACTAGAAATATTTATAACCCTCATAATCGACAGTATTGAGGCATGCTCTTTAAACTGATATTATTTTACTTATGTGCCTCATAAACTGAGGAAATTACTGGCAAGAGATGCATCTAATCTAGACAATGAATTCATCAAAATTAACAGCCATTTTATAATCCCATGATATGTGTTTAAACTGCACACAGGATAGAATTTGTTTCAATGCATAGGAACTTTGTTACAGGATATCATTTAGCTACAATAAATTAGAGATTAAAGCTAAACACCAGGATCCTGACCAAATGTTATCCCGAGCTTCCTTTCCCCAACCACAAGAAAAAAGCTTGTAATTTAAAAAAAAAGAAACCTTACTTTTTGTGTATATCATTCTTTTATTTTTTATGACATCATCAGCTGCTTTATTTACTTTTACATTGCCCGGAGGCAGGGTCTAGGCAGTCAGTTCACGTCCAATGTACACTGCTAGAAAATGGAAACTACAATTCCCATGATACCATAAAATTTTACTGCGGGCGGTGCTTAGGGCTGCTGTTTGTTTGTGGACTGTGGGCAGGTGGCTAGCGGGTGCTGTAGAGATTAAGCCCACTAACAGAAGACACCATGTCACACTCTCTGCCAGCGTTTCCCATCCACCAGGTTATTACCCACTGTCAGGCCGCAGCCTCCCTTCTCCGAAGTGTCCAGGCAGCTGCAGATCTATTAACCTCCCACAGTGCCTCCCAGCTTTGATAGTGCCCTTTTAATCTCCCATAGTGGCCCACAGTGCCCCCAGGCCCCCATAGAGCCTTCAGCCTTCACAGTGCCCTCCAATCTCCCACTGTAGCATCCTTCCTCAACACCCAGCCCCATCAAGAGCCTTCCAACATTTTAAAGGATGTGTTCACCTTTTGAACATGTTATTTAGAGTCCATATTTAAAGTACAACATACAACTTGTTCAATCAGACCCACCTCTCCCCCTTAACCTCCCCCTTCCCCATGTCAGTGGCAGCGGTTCCTCTCCCATGGAGCAACTGTCACGTTTAAAATCATTGTGGTTGTGTTGGGCTGCCATCATTAACAGAGATCTGTGAACGAATAAACTACAAGTCCCATCTTCCGCTGCGGTAGACGGACTTTTAGTTTCAGAGTGCAAGCATGCTGGCCAGCACTCTCTTAGACCAGTGTTTCTCAAACTTTTTTTAGTCGAGGCACCCTTTAAATTTACGGACAGTATCGAGGCACCCCATTCTAAAATGTAAAAAAACTATTCTAATAGTTTTACATAATGCAGAAACATCTACACACCTAGGACACCCAACATTAGAGGTGATGTATTCCAATAAAGCGAATACAGTTTTGCACATTGGTGCCGACTAGTATTCCTATGTTTCTATTTTCCCTCAATTTTTCCCATTCAAAACCATTCTTATCAAAACTGATGACATATTTGCTTGTTAGGATGCCAGTGGCTGGGGGGGGGGGGGGGGTCATAATGGTGCACAATGAAAACCTGTGGCTTTGTGTAACTAAAAGGCAGGCTTAATTTATCTGTTGGCTTGCATATATATTTTTTGGGCATTTTTTAGGCATTTTGCAAAGGCACCTCTGAAGGAACCTCAAGGCACCCCAGGGTGCCTGACCCTGGTTGAAAAAGGTTGTCTTAGACCATTGAGATTTCCTACAGCAATGAAACTGACACCTCATACAGAGGTGCGGCACAGAGCTGTAGGCAGTGTCTGCGGGAGTCTCACATTGCACCCATGATTCACTGATCACAGATTCAATGCTCTGCAGGCTCCCGTGGGAAAAAAAAATAACAAATGCACACCTTTTTATCTGCAAAAATATGTGCATTTATTCATTTTCATAAAGATGAACTTAGCCTTAAATGCACATTTGAATTCACAAACTTTTTCTGTCTGACTGTGGAAGGTGCAGAGTGGTGCTGCGGTAGTCACAAACACAGTCCGATTGCAGAGAACAAAACTTGTATATTCTGTAATTCACAACAAACCTGACGGGAAGGCATCTGGTCAGGAACACTTATTTCCAGACTTGTATAAAGTACTCGAAATTTCTACTTGAGTAAAAGTACAAGTGCTCGATCAAAAAATGACTTGAGTAGAAGTGGAAGTGCTCGCAGAAAAAGTTACTTAAGTAGAAGTACTAAAGTATTCAACATTTTTTTTACTTAAGTATTGCAAGTAGTTTTTTCAAAAAATTTGCTACTTAAGTACTAAAAGTAAAAAGTACCAGTAGTTTTGAAAAAAAAATTCTACTCAAGTACTGAAAGTAGAAGTACAAGTACTGTGTTATGTAGTTATTAAAGAAATAAGTCAAAAGTTTGAACATCATATTGTTTTTATTATTTCAAATGATTTATTCAAATGATTAACCTGTGTTTGTTAGTAGTTTCTTGATGCACTTTAAGCGCTGTAGCACCATTTATTTGTTTGTTTCATATTTTCTTTTTATTGGAAGGATTTGGTATAGCAGCTTTTATTATACACAGCCTTTATTTTCCTATGCGCTGATTTACAAATGACATTATACACATTTTTTTGAGCTTTATGCAACCTGCCATCTACTGTTCTGGCAGTCGTAATTTTTTTAAAAGTAACGAGTAACTATGCAGCACAAAAAAAAAATACTTGAGTAGAAGTATCGAAATCATCGAAAAAATGTAGTGAAGTAAAAGTAGAAGTAGGAGAAAAAAATTCTACTCTAGGAAAGTACAGATACCGCATTTCGGTACTTAAGTACAGTACTTAAGTAGTTCTACTTCGTTACTATACATCTCTGCTTATTTCCATTATCTGCAATGCAATATCTGCATTGTGTAGCAGAGCAGGTCTAGATGTGCTGATGGCATCTGTCTTGAGGGATGGAATGCCGCCTGGCTGGTCAAAGGCCAAATGAGATCTCCAGAAGGATGGCAGGTTCCTATTCTATCCTTGCTCATCCGGAACCTCTCCCTACTGCTGATCACAGTCTGTCACATGGGTAACCTGTCCCTACAATACCCACATGGGAAATACGTGCCAAGCCTGGGAGCCAGGGTCTAGAGTCACAGGGGGTTGAGGCATCCAATCCAAGATAGCTCCCCTGGTGACCCAGGAAACCATAGAGAAACCATGTGTGAGGGATTAGCTCGGTGGCGGGTGTGGATGACCCCTTGGGGGGTGCGTTTTCCCAGAGAGGTAGCCGACAAGTGCTTGCAAACAAACAGTGTGGTTTATTAAATGGTGTTTTCTTCACCAGGCTGTATGCAGCAAAACATCCAAAATAAAATAAAACAGAAAATAAATCCTTGCCTCTGTGGGCGGCTACCTTCTCACAACTGGAACCTGCCTAAGTGTCTGTCTCCAACCTACCGTCGGGCAGACTTCCTTGTCCTACAGCGGACACTCAATAGTCCTTTTATAATAGCTTCACAGGGCAACACAGTCCTTTGTTTCACACATCACTCCGGGGGGTCTTCTCCCAGGCCCACACATCCTGTCGGGAGGCACACGCTGACTGTCCTCCTGCTCCCAGCCCACATGGCTTCAGGATGCAGCTTCTGGAGGCAGCAAACAATAGGAATTTCTCTGAACAAATTATAGAGCCTTAACTCCCTCATTCTGAACAGGTGAAGGCCTTTCAACTTCCTGCTGGCTAGCTCTGTAGCCAACACCCTAAATTAATTAATGGACTTTCTAAATCAGGTGGAAATGTATCTCCTTCCTGTGACTACATTCCCAGATTTAGCTGACTTCCTGTTACATACCCCCCCCTCTTGTTTCAACCCTAGGGTTGGGACACAGATTTCCAGGCACGCATGTGTCAAGCACTGCTGACTCACTGATAAGCCTCCTATTATCCTCAAGCTTCCGGATGAAACTGTTTTGTCATCTTCATTGACGGATTTCTCATAAATGCCACACAGTTTGTCTCTCATCTCATATACACATTCTTCAACTGCATTTTTGGCATCATTTCGCTCCTTCTCGTTTCTGTCATCTTCATTGACAGCTTTCTCATAAATGTCAGACAGCTTGTCCCTCATAACCGTCTGTCCAATCCACCACGGAGGACCGTGATCCATAGGCAACTCAATTGGGCTAGTCTTAATGTCTTCAACATTCTTAAGACGCCTCTCTCTGCAATCCATAAATGTTTTCCACAAAACTTTGAGAACCTTTGCTTCACTAAGCTTTGTTCCAAGTAGGGACTCTTGACATCCCTCTGTGACTTGAGTTGCCTCTCCATACAGCTGTACACAATCATTGACTTTTTGTTGTAAAAGGGAATGATCTTCCTTCTTGAGCTTTGCTTGCTCTAAGATGCTGTGCAGAGGATTTTCCAATTGAGACAACAGGCTGTCACACATTTCTTCAAAGTGACCCCTGTTCCTTTTCCCAGAGATATCAATATCATTCAAACATTTCATATTCATAGGCAGATCTGAAGCATTTGCATTCATCAACTTCTTAAACTTTTCGCCCTCCTGAGCGAGTCGCAGTAAAGGCCTACTATTTGATTTGATATTCAGTTTATATTTCTTGCCAAACTCTTCACAGAAGTAGCCAACCAGAACATCATCAACTTTCCTTCCACCAACATAGGGGTCAAAGGCAACAACACAGTTGAACCCAGCGATCTGGGTGGTATCCATTATAGACCTCCTCTCTGCATCAGTGAAGAAGCATGGAACTGCAACACATTCTTTTACAGGTTTCTTCAATGCACTTTCTGCTGAACTATTTGACCGCTCAAGGTCACCTAGTTCTTTTTCTCTATCTGAATTCCACATGGAATGCATCTCAAGATCACGATCAAACTTCTGCCACCCGTCTTTCACCAGTTCCATTTTGGAAACACTCCCTGAAAGGCACTTATTCATTTGCTTCACGTTTTCACCAACAGCCTTAGTTTTCTCCACTAGGTTTTCAGCCTGAACTGAGAAATCACCACATTTCTTACTCAGCTCCTTTGTTTGCTGAAGCTCTAATGATACATTTTCCAATGCTTGAAGTTTTTGAAGGAACGGTTTATTCCAAAGGGGTGATTCAAGCCACATGTCGTCACATTTCTGAGGCTCACTCAGGACAGACCCCAAAACACTGATCCTTTTAAAAACTGCATCAGGCACACTATCCCCTCTTTGGGACAGATCCTCTGTTGCCTGGAATTCCTCTTCCAGTTCCTGCAACGGAATCTTCATCTCTTCTAGTTGCTGTTCTAAGGCTCGCTTAGACTTTTCTAGCTCCTGAACGCTTTTCACAACACCATCCTTGGAGCTGACCAATTCTTCCATTTCTGTACGCAGCTGTTTAACACTTTCTAGTTCAGCCTTACACTCTAGAGCTTCCTCCAAAGAGCGAGCCAAGAACAGGGCTTTGCTCTCGTTATCACGCACCTCCGTTTCTGCACGTGCGCGTTCTTCTGCATATTTTGCAGACACATTCTTCTCTTCACCAAGCATCTGATCAAACTCTTTTTCACATCTTCAACACACTGTAATGAACCAACGCTTTCTTCCATGCGTTTTTTCATAACCGCTATCTGAGCTTGCAATGTTGCGACTTGCTCTGATAGGTTTTTCTTTGCTTCCGCCTCCTCTTTTAATTGTTCCAGGAAGCCATTTTTCTCATCTTCCATTTGTTTGAGCTTTGTGCTAAAACTCAGCCTTTGACACCTCTCTTCCTGTAAGAGTTCCTGCGTGTCTTGCAGCTGCGATTCCAAGATAGAAAAATCTTCCGCAATTTCTCTAGATTTGCTGTCTGCTTGAGAAAGCTGATTTGTAACATTGTCCAACTCAACCTGCAGTCGGTTTGCCTTCTCTGACAGCTTAGCACACAATCGGTCACCTTCTGACACCTTGACTTGCGATTCCAGAAGCTGTGCCTCTACTTTTTCCCTCTTATGTTCACAATCTTCTTTTCCCTGCATAAGAGCCTTCACCTCATTGGCTAGCATCTGGGAATAAGAATGTAATTCTGCCACACAGGCTTCTTTCTCCTTTAACTGCTGCTGGACACGTTGGGCTTCCCCTTTCCAACTTTCACAGTCCGCACGCCATTCATTTACCACATTGCTTAAAGTAGTGAGCTCATACACAGTACTCAGTAATTTAGCCTCTCTTTCACTTTTCTCTTTGTCGCTGAGAGACAATGTCGCTTCCAGAGCAACATTCTGTTCCTGCGACTCCTGCAGGTCTATTTTTGTAGCTCCCAAAGACTGAAGACTTTTTTCCAGCTGATTACGCAACTCCAACATATCAGCCATACTTTGCTTCTGCAAAGTCTGAATTTCACTTTCCTTTTCCATGAGGATGGTATCTTTCTCCATTATAGTCTCTCTGCGTTTTTGCAACTCGACCAAAAGAAGAGCAGTGGATTCTTCCCACTGTAACACATGAGACTTGAGTAGTTCATTCATTTCCTGCAAGTTTCTATGCTCCATTTTAAGCAATTCCAAGGCTTGTTCCTTTTCTTCCATTTTCCGTTGCAAGGCATCCAACTCAGCCCTGCACACATACTCGGTTTCCTCCAAACCGATGGCCTCCATTGGCTGCTGGCGTCTCTGTTTCCAGCCTGCCATGCTCTCTTGATGAGCCTTTTGTTGAGCTGCAAAGCTCTGCTGAAAATCCGCATTTGCCTGCTGTTGAGCTGCATTTGCTTGCTGTTGAGCTGCATTTGATATAATCAGATGTTTCAACATCTCCTCCATTTTGAGTTTACTTTTCATCTGAGCACACTGCGTCTCCATAGCAGTTTCATCAGTGTTGCTAGGGACAACAACCTTCCTCTTTAGTAGACTCTCTTTAGGCATGGATGGGGCTGGTTCAGACGGCAACATCCCCTCCATCCATAGAATCCGGTCTCTCATTTCATCTATCTTTGCATTCTTCAGGCGTTTTGAACGCCCCATCTTCAATAACTCCACAAACAAATTTTTCACAGTCCAGCAAACAATTTTCAGACCACTGTCTCTTCAACACATGTAGTTTTTCTCTCTCTTGCAGGATCTCTTTTCCTGCGCACACAGTTTGTGCAGTCACTTGCACCAGACACAACAAAGTTCATCAAAAAATTTTGAGACCCCTGTCTCTTTAAAACACTTTTTTTTTTTTTTTTTCTGTCAGGATCTTCTCTCCTGCACACATAGATTGTGCAATCTCATGCACCAGACAAAGTTCATCAAACATTTGCACTTCCTTGCAGGGATCTTCGCTTCTGCTTCTTATATGTGACAACAGTCACATATAATATTCTTATATGTGACAACAGTCACATATAATAATCACAAATGTTACAAAATACCCTATGTTCATAAGGCGGCCAAAGAGAGGAATGGTACCCGTCTCTAACGGTCGTCTTGTACAGAGTAGATAAATATTAGATTGAATCCCAGCCGCCTTATGAACATAGGGTATTTTGTAACATTTGTGATTATTATATGTGACTGTTGTTACATACATTAATATTCAATAGGCTATGCGATTTGTATACTGTTTTTAGGCTTTATCGCCTCATTGCACTATATGTACATTATATGTTGGCCTTTTTACCTTTTTCTTTTGTGTATTTTGTCTTATATGCTCTTGTGAATCCTTTAATAAAGTATACAATTTTAATACTGGTGCCTATAAAGTCCAATCCCTCCTTTTCCATTCTCTCTACCTTTGATATCACTTAAGTTTAATTCTCAAACTTTTTGTGGCAGGTAGAAGTTTTGTGCAGCCAAAATGTTCCCAATACCACGTAACACATGGCCAGACTACCCACAAGGCAACCTAGGCCGGTGTGCATTAGACCCGTCCACAATAACAGAACCCCACTGCCGGTAAGGGGTAGCCTTTAACTAGGCACAAGAGCCATCATAGCATATCTAAAGTTAGCAGACTGTTTAGCAAGTCTCTTGTTAGTAAACAGTAAAGCAGATGAAGTAGCATTACTAACATAATAGTTGGGATCCAGTGTGCAATCTGGCCTTCATTTTTGTGTAAAAGCTGGAATAGCCAGTCAGCCAATACATACTATATCCCAGTTCTTTTGAGAATAAAGTTACTGGCACTGTGTGGAAGAAAAGATGGTTAAGTGGTCTGCTACAAGAAAAGTCTGTTTTTTTTATTTCATTTGTTTAAAGTGAACCTGCTGGGAAAATCCACAGAATAAATTATTTCCTGCCCGACCCTGTCACCAAAATGAAAAATTGCTTATTAAAAGTTATAATTTTTGAAGAAAAGAAGAAACATTACTAAAATTTGCTTAAAGTGATTGCAAATTTTTTTTAATTAATAAAATATCAAACATGGTATACTTACCTGTTCTCTGCACTCTCTGTATTGCAAAGAGAGGCCCTGAACCTTCTCTGCTGGAGTCCCCAGTCGGTGTCTGCCAGCTCCCTCTTTACAGGATTTGATTGGCAGCCTCCTGTGAGAGAAGGGAGAGACAAGCAGTGCTGCTTCAGACGTGCACAGTGTTGGGTCTAGATCAAGCTCAGGTAAGTACTTAAAGTGGTAGTAAAGCTTTGTTTTTTAAAAATAACAAACACTTTATACTTTCTTACTCTGTGCAGTGGTTTTACACAGAACAGCTCCGATCCCTTTCTTTTTGGGTCCCCCGCCGGTGCTCCTGACTCCTCCCCCTCAAGGAGGAGAAAGCCACTTGCCCTGGGGGCACCACTGTGTGCTCGCTCCTATGCCGCTGCCCTAAGCGTCCATAAGACACATAGAGCCATGGTTCAGCTCCGCCACCTGTTCCCTCCCCATTGGCACACTGGCTGTGATTGATAGCAGTGGGAGCAAATGGGCTCCTGCTGCTGTTTTAGCCATAGAGGAGGGAGAGTCCAAGGACACCTGAGGCCACTGTTAACATTGCTGGATCGGAGGGAGCTCATGTAAGGATTAAGGGGCTGGGGGGCGCAGGACACGTTTTACACATGTAAAAAACCCTTTGACTTTAGTACCATTTTAACCACTTGCCGACTTCCTGCACGACTATTTACGTCGGCAGTCAGCCCCTTACAGGCAAAGTGACGTAGGGCTACGTCGCTAGCCTGTAAGGGTTTTGGGAGAGAGCACGCGCCGCCAGATGCGCGCTCCCGCTCGGTCACGGACCCCCCCGCGCGTGTGCCCCGATGGACCCGATGTCCGCCGGGCACTCGCGATCGTCCGTGACAGCGGGAGAAAGGCAGGCGGCTAGTGTAAACAAAGCCGCCTGTCATTCTCCCCTGTGTAAGAATGCTGATCAAACGGTTCTACTATGTAGGACCGTTGATCACTGTTCTTACCCATCAAGCTACAGCCAATCACAGTTAGAAACACGCCCCTAGGACACACTTAACCCCTCCCTCTCCAATACAGTTAACTCCTTCACTGCCAGTGTCATTTTTACAGTAACAGTGCATATGTATAGCACTGATTACTGTAGTAATGTCACTGGTAACCCCAAAAGTGTCAAAAATGTCAGTCAAGGGTCCGATCTGTCTGCCCCAATGTCGCAGTCCCGCAAAAAAAATCGCAGATCGCCGCCATTACGCGTTAAAAAAAAAACAACAATAATGACAAAAATCTTTCCCTTTTGTTAGTAAACACAATACCTTTTGCGCAAACCAATTAAAATACGCTTTTTGCGATTTTTTTTTTTACCAATCATATGGTAAAAAAAAAAAATTGGCCTAAAATGTTAAAAAATTTCGATTTTTACATTTTTTTGGGGGGGAATTTCATATAAAAAAAATGTGAAAAATATTGTTATTTTTGCAAAATTGACGCTTTATTTTTGTTTATAGCGCATGATCAAAAAAACGCACAGGTGATTAAATACCACCAAAAGAAAGTTCTGTTTGTGGGAAAAAAAGGACGCCAAATTTAGGTACAGCGTCGCACGACCGCGCAATTGTCTGTTAAAGTCACGCAGTGCCGAATCGCAAAATAGGCCATGGTCGGGAAGGGGGTAAAATCTTCTGGGGCTTAAGTGGTTAAGGGGGGCTGGGGAGGGGGGGCGGCTGACAATTATTTTTTTTTATCTAATGCAGAGAATGCATTAAGTTTAAAAAAAATGTTTTCCTTTAGAACCAACTCTGACCGTGGTTTCTGGATGCTTCCTGTAGGCGCTGCTGATGTCACTTGGCCTAAAAACTGCCTGGAATGGATCCAATTGTTGTGAAAATGCACTCCTGCCCTGTTAGATTTGTATTCTTTGCCTTTCTCAGTAAGCAGCAATTGGGCCTAGTAACATCAGCCTTTAGTTAGCTTTGTTATATGGGGGGGGGGGGGGCTCCCAGATAAGCATATCTTGGATTTTCAAGGTCTGAAGGAACTGAATGCATAATCAGCATTAAGAAAGCAGTTAAAGAGATGCAGTTACTGTAGCTAAAGTGTCATTTTAAAGGTTAATGTATTACAGCTACACTTGCAGTTACTACTGTCCTCTCTGCGCTATGATTTTATTTATTAACTGCTGAGTTATAGGAACTGGAAAAATTAGATGGCTACTGTTTTAGTATCACAGGAACGTGTAAACTGGGACTATTCATTTAAAAAGTAGTACTGTGATCATACCAGAAAAAAAAAAAAGCTCTGCTGACTTTGAGAGCTTAAAACCAACAGAAAGCAAAAAAAAAAAAAGTATTGCTAGTGTTTGAAGCCAATGGAGAGAAATAGAAGTAAATGAGAGGGATAGAAGCTCCTCTCCAATCATGGGTGCTATGTGGGGCACTGAAGTTTGTATACTGTGGTCCACATTTTATAAATGAGCTGTAAAAAATGTGCAAAGCCCAGCAGAGTATAATGGAGAGTGGATATTTCTAAAATTGGATGCCTGTCGATCTTTGCTGTCCGTTATACAGTAAATGGACCCCTCTATGTATGTATGCATATACACAGTATACACAGGACAAGTAAGAGGCTTAACATTTTTAATCTGTCTAGGACCCAGTTTTGTCTCAATCCAGGTCTTACATTATAGAAAAACCTGGCTGCAGCACACCATAAACCTTTGGTAAAAATCAAGAACCTTTGATTGAAAGTGACATTTTATTAAGTACTTGGCTGCAGCATGGTGCAATGCCGTGGGTTGTGTTGCACCATGCTGCGCTGAAAAAGTACTGCATTCCATACTTTTTTTAGTGCACACCACTGCTGCGCGATGGTGTGAACTAGCATTATATAGAACATGGGTTTTTTCACTTTTATTCTTGTGTTAAGCTGTGCTGGGCAAGACTAAAGATAACACTTCCATTTTATACAAGGGAAATTCGCTCTCAGGCTACAACAGTCTGTGAGCATATGGATATCATAGCTTAGTAACAGTGGCTTACTGATGCATATAGTTAGAGCTGGCTCCAGACTCTAACTAAAGAAGGGTATTGTTTCTGTAGCACCCTCCTAGGTAGGTGCTAGGAAAAGCATATATGTGGCCCTGTGTGCGTATCATGGGGGCCAGATCAGTCAGTTAGGCTGTCATGTGTTCCCAGGTGTGGTCTGTTGAGTCTGGGGAGTCTCCCCACTGTATCCAATGAGGGCACTTGTTGGACAGTGGAGGGAATCTGGTCAATAGCACACCAGGGCTTATATCTGTCTCAGTGGGTAGAGTCTGCTGCAATGCACCCTTGGACGGGGTATAGGCCTGAGAGGAGCACGAGGCAGAGGGTCTTTGGCGGGAAGCAGAGTCCCAGGAGGAGGCTGACGGCTGTCTCTCCTCCTGTCAGCGCAAGTGAGGGTGTCCTGGGTGGTCGGCCTAGAGGACCGGAAGCTGAGCTGGGCTACAGAAGGGATCCAGAGTGCTGTGGACCGAGTGGAGTTGCTGGGCAGAAGTTTCCTGGAAAAACAGTGTTGTGAGTACTCGAAACTGCCCAGGGGTCTGCCTGAGAGAGGGGACACTCCAGAAAGTCAAAGGGATCCGAGAGCCAGCTAGCCAGTAGTGGTGGCTTAGAAAGGGGGTGCCAGTGTCTAAGACCTGAAGATTAGAGAGAAAGAGGGCGCCGGTGTGGGCCCTGAAGTGTTCAGCAGTGCAGCAGTGTATTCAAGTAGCTACCTCAGCAGGAGTGCTTAGGGGAGCTTGAAGAGGACTCTTTTTGTCAGAAAGCCGCCCCAAGTCAATCCAGCGTTAACAGGCATCTGGCCAGCGTTAACCAGCGTCAAGTCAGCGCTGATAGGCATTCAGCCAACGTCAAGTCAGTGCCAAACAGCAGTATTCAAGTGTCTCCGCCAAACTAGCCTAGTTTAGTTCAAGGAGTATCCCACTCATCCCTTCTCCCATCCAAGTTACCAAATAAATACAAAAAAATAAAGATACTGGACTGATCATTGTCTCAGTGCTCACACTTGGAGAACATGCTTAAATGTGCTGTTGTTACTGGCGGTAACCCAGGGGGTCCCATATCCAGCAAAACAGCTGGAAATTGTGCTACATTTATTTACAGAATGGTTCAAAAAGTAGAAATCAGCGCTCTCCTCTTAAAGTGAGCCACTCTAATTATTTAAATGACGGTAATACAACTGAAGATTCTCAAAAAAAAAATACTGCTGATGCATAAACAACGTAAATGAATCTAAAATCAATATCCTTGAAACCCAGCTCACTAATGGAGACAAATAGAGATGAAATAATTCTTCTATTCTAATAAGTCACAAAGCACGGAGGTGTTGCAGATACAATGGGACGAAATTCCCAATAAAATTATATTTAAAAACAAATGTGAAACTAAGTGAGTGAAGTGAATGAGAAAAAGTTGATGTCAAAAAGTGCGTAAAGGTAGTTGACTGATATTAAATAAAAAATAAAAAAATTGATCAATGACCCTGTGGAACATAAATAAGTGAGCAAATCAGAATATAAATATTCAAAAAAATCAATGCAGTTTAACCAATTAATATTAAGATGAATTCAAAGTGCAATGGTGCTAAATAAGGTGCATAATGTCCATCATTCCTTCTAAGAAAAAAGTTTTTGTGATGAAAAGTGCAAAGTGCTCAGGAAATTCAAAACAAGAAGAAGAAATCCAAGTGAATAATCAAGGTGCATTCAGACTTCAAATTATAGTAGGTAAATGTGCATTCAGACTTCCAATTCAGGCCAGGTAAATGTGCACAGGTGAGCATGCAATCCGACACCGAATGCAATGGCCGCTCACCTCAAACCCACTCGTAGCGAGCATTTATACGATGTATTACTTAGACTCCTCTCCAGCCTCTTAATCTTCAGTATATAATTCGGTATATCTCCACTATTACCTATATTTACAGAATGGGCACCGAACTGTTGAAGAACTAATCAGAACTTCTGTATGATGAATATGTGGGGGGTCCCATAATGACACCACTGGATCACCTTCTGGATCCCAGATATAAACCACTTTTATAGAGAGATGGTAAAGCAGAACCATAAATAGAACATTGCTTGGAATGGTGCTTAGCAGGAGGCTGCATGCTACATTTGATTTTTTATTTTCCAGTAATCGATAATTTTTAAAGAGTTAAATGCCAGGAAGAGGAGCATGTTTATTCCTGGCAAGAACAGTTTTCAGGCACCTTTCATTTGAAACATATCCCTGGTGGGCATGGTCAATCACACGTCCATCATCCCTATTAACAATTATTCCCGAGGAGAATTCCCGGCCAAAATACAATTATTTCTTCACACATCGTTGCATCTTGACTATCATCTCTCCTTCACACAGGATGAAGAAGGTGCTAAACACAGATAAGTTGCCAACTGGGCATCTAGCTCATGTCCTGTCAGGTTAGCAGGATCTGCCTGAGGGTTTCATTATTCACTCGTGCACTTTTAAATCAATTTGCTGGTTTGCAAGGAACATAGTGACTTTTGAAACTTTAGCAAGCAGGATGCACCTGAGGTGCCCATAGGAGAAGGGGGCAATTATTCAATTTGTTACCAAAAGCAGTTTTGACATTGTAATACATTTGCTTGAGATATGAAGATATATGAATTTATAGATAAAGGAATAAACAGTCGCTTTCGACAGTCCCTCTCGGGAAATGAAAACAAAATACAAGCTTTGTACAAACCATACCAGAGATCCCGTCTTGAGGAAAAACAATTAAAGCTTTATTTTAGGATGGCTATTGGAAATCTTTTGTTCTCATTTGTGATATGCAAATCGTGTTATTCACATCACTTATCTGGAATATATAAAGCAGCACATATAAAGTACACATTGTAAATAATCAACCTTATGACTGTTAATTGCTGACTGGATTGACAAGGATTTTAGCCTTGCATACATTGCAACACATTTTACACGTTATATTGCAAGACTATTTTAATTAGGGGTTTTAGAAAAAAATATTTACTAGACCCAGCAGAGCTATTGTCTACTAAGGCACTTGAAAGTAATGGGGCTTGGATTTTCATTTTGTTATGGAACCTATATCTTAACCCCTGCATTTCCCTAGTTTAAAGCGGAGTTCCGGCCTCAAATACCTTTTTAACTAGAAAATACCCCTATTATACTAATCCATCGCCCTTTACAGAACCGCTATTCTCATACTTACAAGGTGTACAGTATTGGATTTTAGTCAAAATCTTACTTTTAAAAACGCTGTCTGGGCGCGGCCATCTTAGACGTGGGCATCTGAAGCCACAGTGTAATCTGCTGTGTCCTTCTTCCTGATTCCAGGGAGTGTTCTGGGAGTTCTTCCTAAATCCAACCTCCTGGGAGTGATGACAAACAGCTCCCAGGATGCAATGCAAAGGCAGAAGTGATGTCAGTGGCCGTGGCCACAGAGGGGGGAGAAGGAGGAAGTACAATCAAAAATGCCCTGAAAATAAGTTAAGGGACCCCCGAAAAAAATTGAAAATGCCCAGTTGTTGATCAACATAGCGAGCACTCCAGGAATCACTAAAGTTGCAAAATAGGCCGGAACTCCTCTTTAAAATAAAGCTGTCGAAGTGTTCAAATATGGGAGCTGCCATTCTTTTTTTTTTTTTACAGATAAACTTTATTAGGACAGTTACATCAGTATGCGTGTAAAAAATAGTATGGACAATCATTGCAAAACAAGTACATAGACAAATCTTGTTAACAAATGAATGGTTCTACACAGCACATATAGCCGATTTCCAGTAATTCTTCATAGGCAACTGAGAACAAGTCAAACTCAGATCTTCCTCATAGCATCACAAGGTAAAATACAGTGTAAACACCTAGACTAAGGATTAGGAGTAGCCCTCAGAGTGGGGGGGGGGGGGATGAGGCAGGGAAAGAAAATAGAAGGAGGAGAGAAAACAGAGTCAAAATTGAATAGACGACGGAGGGGGGGGGGGGGGGGAGTGAGGCGTTGGAGGTAAAGAGAGAAAAAGGCACCTAGGGGAGCTGCTATTGTTAGAATATTTTTTGAAGGTACAAGTTTAGCATCTGTCAGCCATTCATGTCCTAACGTGAAACAGGCATGTGCATATCAGGTCCCAACACTTCATTGGCCACTCCAATAGCAAAAAATGGACACTGCTGACATGCTAAAAGCATGCGCATTACTAAAGTATGCAGTATCTCACAAAAGTTAGTACACCCCTCACCTTTTTGTAAATATTTTATTATATCTTTTCATGTGAAAACTCTGAAGAAATTATATTTTGCTACAATGTAAAGTAGTGAGTGTACAGCTTGTATACCAGTAAAAATTTGCTGTCCCCTCAAAATAACTCAACATACAGGCATTAATGTCTAAACCACTGGAAACAAAAGTGAGTACACCCCTAAGTAAAAATGTCCAAATGGGGACCATTATTTTCCAGCACTGCCTTAAACCTCTTGGGCATGGAGTTCACCAGAGATTCACAGGTTACCACTGGAGTCCTCTTCCACTCCTCCATGACGACATCACGGAGCTGGTGGATGTTAGAGATCTTGCGCTCCTCCGCCTTCCATTTGAGGATGCCCCACAGTTGCTCAATAGGGTTTAGGTCTGAAGACATGCTTGGCCAGTCAATCATCTTTACCCTCAGCTTCTTTAGCAAGACAGTGGTCATCTTGGAGGTGTGTTTGGGCTCGTTATCATGTTGGAATACTGCCCTGCGGCCCAGTCTCCAAAGGGAGGGGATCATGTTCTGCTTCAGTATGTCACAGTACATGTAGGCATTCATGGTTCCCTCAATGAATTGTAGCTCCCCAGGGCCAGTAGCACTCATGCAGTCCCAGACCATGACACTCCCACCACCATGCTTGACTGTAGGCAAGACACACTTGTCTTTGTACTCCTCACCTGGTTGCTGCCACACACGCTTGACACCCTCTGAACCAAATACGTTTTTCTTGGTCTCATCAGACCACAGGACATGGTTCCAGTAATCCATGTCCTTAATCTGCTTATCTTCAGCAAACTGTTTGTGTGCTTTCTTGTGCATCATCAAGAGGCTTCCTTCTGAAATGACAGCCATGCAGACCAATTCGATGCAGTGTGTGGCATATGGTCTGAGCACTTACAGGCTGACCCCCACCCCTTTAACCTCTGCAGCAATGCTGGCAGCACTCATTCGTCTATTTCCCAAAGGCAACCTCTGGCTATGACGCTGAGCACGTGCACTCAACCTCTTTCGTCGACCCATAGCGAGGCCTGTTCTGAGTGGAACTGTCCTGTTAAACCACTGTATGGTCTTGGCCACCGTGCTGCAGCTCAGTTTCAGGGTCTTGGCAATCTTCTTATAGCCTAGGCCATCTTTATGTAGAGTAACAATTCTTTTTTAGGATCCTCAGGGAGTTCTTTGCCATAAGGTGCCATGTTGAACTTCCAGTTACCAGTATGAGAGAGTGAGAGTGATAACACCAAATTTAACACACCTGCTCCCCATTCACACCTGAGACCTTGTAACACTAACAAATCATATGACACCGGGGAGGGAAAATGGCTAATTTGGCCCAATTTGAACATTTTCACTTAGGGGTGTACTCACATTTGTTGCCAGCAGTTTAAAGATTAATGGCTTTGTGTTGAGTTATTTTGCGGGGAGAGCAAATTTACACTGTTATACAAGCTGTACACTCATTACATTGCAGCAAAGTGTCATTTCTTCAGTGTTGTAAATACAGTGGGTCATTAAGGTGTCATGTAAGGTGCTGGGACATGTTTGCCGATGGAATATTGTTCTGTTATTTCTGGTTCACCTGTGTTTACATCTGTGCAGTCTGGGGCAAATTTACGTAATGTCTGGTTGGACAAGGCTTCACGCCCGCCTTCAGGAACGCCGCTTTCAGGGCTGCTTTTTTTTTATTGATTTGCTCTTGTCTCTCAACGAGTTGATTTATCATTTCCAGCTGCTACCCTATAACATTAGTGATGGGCACGTTTGTCGCCACGCCCCCGTCTGCTTATGACAAAATGCATCGGAAAGGAGCTAGGTCACGTGACGTCACCACGCTGGTTAGTCTGCCATACTGTTGGATGGAAACATCAGCTATCATATGAGTACTTACATGCAGTTTTTTTTATTCTGTTTGTGAGTATTTTGGATCTTACCAATAAATAATTACTGATAAGTATTACTGCGCAATGAGGTTCTTTTCTGCTTATCCTTACAAATATCTATCATGAGAGTCTATATATGGTGATATATGCCCTTTTATTGAAGATCCTTGATGCCAGAGCAGTGGAGAGTCCGAGTGAGGTATGCCTAAGCTTTATTGACTACTCTTGAACAAGTAGTCCATCTTTTGGGGTAAGGGTCATTGTGAACTCTTTCCTCCAGTGGCGGATTCTTCTCAACACTTCTCCTGCATGCATTTTTGCACATTTATGGACTCTTTTTTGGAATATTGTTTTTCATTTGCATATTGGACTTTTTAAGAGGTCTTAAGCACTGCATTTGTGTGTTAATATTTCGATGTTCCTTGACCAGGGTTATAGTCAACAGCTTTTGACTATATTGTTATTTATTTTAGCACGGGTGATTTCTTGGTTTTTAGAGTTGCTTACAGATAATGCTTTTAATACGGTTTAGCTCTTATAGGGTTTTTATGTCTTTTCTTTTCTGTTGATAAAAACTTAAAATTAAATAAAGGTATGCCCCACAGACCTGCACATTTGTCATGCAGGATGATATGCCCATGTAAGGGAGCAGCCAATATGCATTCCCCTGCTAAGTTGCTACATGTCTATATCTCCTGCAATATTGAGTGGGTGCTTTCAAAGGTGTCATTTTTTGGGGTTCTTTTGAGGCAGGCAAAACATCTGAACTTGTGTATAGTGGTGTATATACACACATACATATATTTATATACACACCTAGACATATATAGGTGTGATAGTAGCAGAAATATATGCTTGCGCTAATGAAATCATTTACAGTAATATATTTCTGCTACTATCACACCTATATATGGCTAGGTGTCTATATACATATAATTATGTGTGTATATATACCACTATACACAAGTTCAGATGTTTTGCCTGCCTCAAAAGAACCCCAAAAAATGCCAAAAAAAACGCTAGCGTCAAAAAAAATGCCCAGGTGTGTTTTTGCTGGCATTTTTTGGGAGTTTTTGGAGGCAAGCAAAACATCAGAACTTGTGCACAGTACCACTATACACAAGTTCAGATGTTTTTCCTGACTGCAAAGAACCCAAAAAAATGCCTTCTATTAAACCGGCAAGGTGTTACAGCAGCGAAGCCATACTCCTGTGCTGAAAGTTTTCTAATACAAACGATTTTTTTTTATGGTTCTGGACATGC
Organism: Pelophylax lessonae; assembly: GCF_965119305.1. Taxonomy (NCBI): domain Eukaryota; kingdom Metazoa; phylum Chordata; class Amphibia; order Anura; family Ranidae; genus Pelophylax; species Pelophylax lessonae. Next base: position 649,940,477 of record NC_138768.1, read on the forward strand.
TACAGAGCTGAAACTTCACATGTACACTTTTTAGACCCCCCAGATACTAAATCCAAAGTAAAAAATCAAAAAATCTCTTTTCAGCTCAGGGGGTTAGCTTCTCTCCTTGGTTTTCACACCTTGCCGGTTTCAAAGCAGGCATTTTTTTGGGTTCTTTGCAGTCAGGAAAAACATCTGAACTTGTGTATAGTGGTACTGTGCACAAGTTCTGATGTTTTGTCTGCCTCCAAAAACTCCCAAAAAATGCCAGGAAAAACACATTTTTTTTTTGACGCTAGCATTTTTTTTGGCATTTTTTGGGGTTCTTTTGAGGCAGGCAAAACATCTGAACTTGTGTATAGTGGTATATATACACACATAATTATATGTATATAGACACCTAGCCATATATAGGTGTGATAGCAGCAGAAATATATTACTGTAATTGATTTCATTAGCGCAAGCATATATTTCTGCTACTATCACACCTATATATGTCTAGGTGTGTATATAAATATATGTATGTGTGTATATACACCACTATACACAAGTTCTGATGTTTTGCCTGCCTCCAAAAACCCCCAAAAAATGGCAGCAAAAACACACCTGGGCATTTTTTTTTGACGCTATCGTTTTTTTTTTGGGCATTTTTTGGGGTTCTTTTGAGGCAGGCAAAACATCTGAACTTGTGTATAGTGGTATATATACAAACATAATTATATGTATATAGACACCTAGCCATATATAGGTGTGATAGTAGCAGAAATATATTACTGTAAATGATTTCATTAGCGCAAGCATATATTTCTGCTACTATCACACCTATATATGTCTAGGGGTATATATACAGACATATATGTGTATATATACCCCCTATACACATGTTCAGATGTCATGTCTGACATCAAACATGTCCACAAAAAAGCACTGGCAGTGGCAGCCCCTGCAGCATGAAAAATGCTTGGCTGGTGAGAAGCCATATTCCTGTCCCGAAGCAATTCAGAGAAATGATCATTTCTCTTTAGCGGTCACCCTGCTATGGAAGGGTTTTGTCACCCTTCCATAGCAGTCACTGTCAGTTAACCCTACACTACACTACGGTCCCCTTACACTTAACACTTTCCCTACAGAAACTAAATTTTTGAAGCTAACTTAAGTGTAAAGGAGCACTCTAACTACACTAGATATCCCTTTCCTCACACTAATAAATGCTAAATGACTTTTAAAGTAAAATTAACAGAACTGCTTCCACTCTCTTCCATGTCCAGTATAACAATGCTAGGAATATGGCGGGGGCGATCTTATATACTGGGGGGCGTATTCACTAATGATTGGTCTAGGGACCCCCTAGTCACTCCAATCACATTCCTAGCATTCTCCTGCCCCCTCAATTGGATTTTGCTAATGGTTCTGGTCCAATCACAGGCTTTTAAAGCCCATTTCCTGAAGCATTGCATTTTGGTCGGTTCTGGTTGCCGAATTCCGAACTTTTTGGGCAAAAAGTTCTAAATTTGGCCGAACCTCGAACACTCAATGTTCGGGCCGAACCGATGGTGGACCCGAACCGTTTGATCATCCCTACTGATGAGCCCATTTAGCTTTAAATGGGCCATACCTGATCAAGATCAAATGGGCCACACCAACTATCATGTATAGATGGATATCTTTGCACTTTTTTACTACAAGTAGATTACTCATTTAAAGTGGAACTTTAGTCAGAAAAGGAAGTCCTGCTAGATCACGTCAGGCTGGCCCATTTGCAGGTGTAAGCTATGTGAAAAATTAAAAATAAATATCTATGCTGTTTAAAATCCAATTTTAAATTTATTGTTTCACCCTGCTCTGCATATTTTCAGTTGTTCTCCATTTTAGGCATTTTTAATTCACTGTTTCACCCTGCTCTACACATGCTCAGTTGCTCTTGTAGCACTGCCCCCATAGGGACTGCTGAATATCCACTCTGCGGGTCCCTCTGGTTACCAACACACAGCTATGAGCAAATGCAATTCTTGCATTCCTCTTGGCTCTCCACTTCATTAAACAGTCCAGGGGTGTTTGGTTGTTTTTTGTAATGGGGATAGGGGAAGGAAATAGTGGGATACTCCAATTTAACTATTCACAATATATGAGAACTTCTATCTTCTACTTCACTTGTAGGTATGGAACAGCCAGGCCATTAATTCATCCTGCCACTTTAGGTGAATGGGATTAAGTCTCTTGCTTTCTCTCAAGAGGACATGGTGGACAATATATTATCTTATCTTCAGGATACTCTCCGTAGCATCCTCTTTCTGCCGACACCCGTCCATTGACTATCCTATGAGCAGGGGTGGCCCCCCTCAGGCCAGGCCCCTTGACACGAGTCCCTGTACTCACGATACTGCAGCCACAGGGTCTCCAGTGTCTCCCCTCTCAGTCAGCTTCCCTGGACCTCTGGGTTCAGCTCCACTCAACCCCTCCTCTGGCCCTCAGGATGACCTCCTGGGACCGCATGGCACCTCTACAGAGGAGGAGGCAGCCTTCCCTCTCCCTCTGGGACTCCGCTCTCCAACGCTCTCCAACGAAAGACCCCAAGCACATGTGCTCCTAGCTTTTATACGGTATCCCAGCATGCAACAAGGTGACCTGCCCTCTGCCAATCATCAGGACTGTATCAAAAGCCTATGCACCCATTCGTCAGGTTTCCTCCCACTGTCCAACATGCTTCCCTACTGGACCAGCGTGAAACACTCTCCAGACTGAATGAATCGCATACTGAGCACAATGAGCAGACCTCACCAACAGATCCTGCTCTCTGGTAGGCAAAGGGCAATATAGATTTACCTGCAGCCACTCTGGTAAGCAGACAGAGCTCAAAACTATACTCTGTCAATAGCACCTACCTAGGAGGGTGCTACACTCACCATTTTAGGCCTGTTTAGACACTTCTGAGGTCGTAGAGGCTGATCTGCTGACAGCCTTAAAGCAGAATTAAACCCTCCTATCGTTTAAAGCCAAAGAAGCTGCTTCTGTTTGATCTGCCATGGTGCTGCACATGTGGTCAGTTATGACACCAGCCATATTTGACAGTTTGGTTGAGGACACAAGTAAATGTGATAGTTAGCAATCTGTGCATTCCAGGAATTTAACTGTTTTTTGAAACAGTTAAATCAATGGGGATTAGTTCCACTTTATGGTTTGCTTCAGCAAGAAGCAAGTTGTTATGGAGAAAGTTCTGCTTTAAGTTTATTGACCACTTTTGCACACAATGTTTATTATTTAAAGAGATAGTGTCTCATTTTTTCCCTATGTAGTACTTTGTGCACTCTTTACAACAAGTTACCATTCTGCACATTTTCTCCAGACATCACATTGCAGACGGTATTTTGATGAGCCATAAGTGCTGCGTAATGAGGAAAGATAAATAATGATGTTTTAAATTACAGAAGAATGAAAAAATATAGTTTAACAAATTATGAGACACAAACATAAATAGGGAACATGCATGACAGTGTCTTACAAATGCATGCTTCAGTCATTTTGTTCCCTTTTGGGTAGAAACATCAAATGTCAAATGAACATTGCTATTCCCGGTGGTATATAAATGCAATAGAGCAAATAACTGATAGACTAAGTGTCCAGAAAAATAGAAAACCTGCCCCTGCTGCAGAAATGGACCCATCTTTGCTATTTGCTTATGTAGACCTACATAAATAGAGACAGGCAGAAGCAATTATATTTCTACACTTGCTTTCATTTGAACAGATTACTGAGAATGGGCTTCATTCTCACAGGATAAGTTGGGATCAAGATTTATACATTTTTGCAGTTTTAGGAACAGAAATCTTGTACATGTGAAATGAATGGACCAAAAGATAAGATGCCTGTCTGCAATAGCATAACCAGCCCTTGGTGGATAACGGGTAATACACTGGCAATAGCCAGTGTACAGTAGGTAGGATCTGGGTTTAGGCTTGGAGTCCAGTAACTAAAGGATCTAGGAGTGAGGAAAAAGTATAGTCAGATATCATGTCAAAGTCAAAAACAAAGATATTAGACTTGAAGTGGAAAAAAATGTAGAACGAGCAAAGGGTTGGTACACGAGTAAGGCCCCTTTTACACTGGGGAGTCCGTCGGCGGACTCCATTTTTCTCAGCGGGGGATTGATCCACCGATCCCCGCTGAGCAGGCAGGTGGCAGCTGTGTCTCCGCGCTGTGTGCGGAGACAGAGTTGTCAGGTCCCGCTGTTCTCTATGGGGGAATCGGATGGGACTGAACCGCCTGTCCGTTCTCATCCTATCCCATCCGATCCAATCCGCTGGACGGATGGAAAATAGGGTTTGACATCCGATGCCCCATAGAGATGCATGGGGTGTCCGTTCAGATCCGCCAAAAAAACTGACAGGGCGGATCTGAAAGGTCCGCCTGTGTGAAAGGGGCCTAAGGGTGGATAAGGATGTGGTGTCGCTAAAGCAACAAATAGGAAGACAAACAGAAGATGCCTAAATAGGATGTTCAGGGAGGAACAAAAAGTTCAGAGTTCAGCATAAAACTGGATATCTAAGAAAATTGACCAAGCATTCAGGGCGGAGGCTCAGTAGGTTAAGCCAGGCACAAAGAAAGCCCTAGTTCAGAGCCTGACAACAGTACAGCAATTAATGTAAAAGTTCAAAAGTTCAAATGAAGGGTACAATGTAAGATTAGACATGTGCAATCCATTTCCTTCCAAATGTGAATTCAGACAAATTTTTGATTATTTGATTAACCCGATGATGTCAGCGGGAGACCCTGCCCCCTTGTGACATCATTGACATAGCATGCCCTTGTTGGGGACATCATACAGGGGTGGGGTCACCCGCTGTAGTCATCGGGTGACTCCACCCCTTTTCTATTTAAGAAATCTCAGGCGGAGGAGCAGGCAGTCAGCGGGAGCCTTCAATGAGGCAGAGGTTTTTTTTCTTTCTTTTTTCTGGTCCAGCATTACAGTAGGCGGCGTGATTGATGATGGATCTACATCAGGGGACATTGTTTTTTATTTTTTAATACAGGAATTGTCAAAAGCTTGTGTACTGTCTTTATTCACCTTTTTTGGTACCCCATACTCATTCCCATGTGGGTAGGGTGGGATCTGGGCTTCCAGATTAGGGATGATCGAACTTTTGAAAAGTTCGGTTCGACCAGAACACCCGAACCTCCCAAAAGTTCGGCCCGGATTTCAGAACCCCATTGAAATCAATGGGACCCGAACTTTGGTAATCAAAAAACACAATTTTGAAGCCCTAAACCCAATAAATGCCCCTAAAAAGTGCCTAGGGTTCTGGGACATACCCCAGGGACTATTAATCACACAAAAAAAGTTCTTAAAATTGTAATTTTTGATAGAGAGACAATTATTGAAAAAAAAAAAAAAAAAATTCTTTGGATTTAGTATCTGGGGGGTCTAAAAAGTGTACCTGTGAACTTTTAGCTCTGTAGCATGTCCAGAACCATGAAAAAAGGTCATTTGGATTTTGTCACTTATAGAACAGGTTAGTGGCTTCTCTCTTTTCACACCTTGCCGGTTTAGTAGCAAGCGTTTTTTTGGGCATTTTTTGGGGTCTTTTCAGGCAGGCAAAACATCTGAACTTGTGTATACGGGTATATATACACACATACTTATATGTACTGTATATATACACCTAGACATATATTGGTGTAATAGTAGCAGAAATATATGCTTGCGCTAATGAAATCATTTACACGAATATGGCTCCGCTCCTATAACACCTATATATGTCTAAGTGTAAAATACATATAAGTATGTGTGTATATATACCACTATACACAAGTTCAGATGTTTTGCCTGCCTCCAAAGAACCCAAAAAAATGCCCAAAAAAACGCTAGCGCCAAAAAAAAACGCCCAGGTGTGTTGTTGCAGGCAATTTTTGGGGGTTTTTGGAGGCAGGCAAAACATCTGAACTTGTGTATAGTGGTATATATATACACATACTTATATGTATTTTACACTTAGACATATATAGGTGTGATAGGAGCGTAACTATATTGGTGTTAATTATTTCATTAGCGCAAGCATATATTTCTGCTACTATCACACCTATATATGTCTAGGTGTATATATACATATAAGTATGTGTGTATATATACCACTATACACAAGTTCAGATGTTTTGCCTGCCTCCAAAAACCCCCAAAAAAATGCCTGCAACAACACACCTGGGCATTTTTTTTTTTTTGGCGCTAGCGTTTTTTTGGCATTTTTTTGGGTTCTTTGGAGGCAGGCAAAACATCTGAACTTGTGTATACGGGTATATATACACACATACTTATATGTATATATACACCTAGACATATATAGGTGTGATAGTAGCAGAAATATATTGGTGTTAATTATTTAATTAGCGCAAGTAGTGTTTTCTGCTCCTTTCACACCTATATATGTGCAGGTGTATATATACATACATGGGTCTGTATATATACCCCCTATACACATGTTCAGATGTCATGCCTGACTCCAAACATGTGCTCAAAAAATCCCTATAGACACCTGCAGCCAAAAAGCAAGCTGACAGGGGCGAAGCCATATTACTGCAGCGAAAGTGACTTCAGATAAACTAGCTTTTCTCTATAGCGGTCACCCTGATATGGAAGGGTTTGGTCACCCTGCCATAGCAGTCACTGTCAGTTCACCCTACACTACACTACGGTCACCCTGGCACTTAACACTTTCCCTACAGAAACGAAATTATTAAAGCTAACTAAAGTGTAAAAGAGCACCCTAACTACACTAGATATCCCTTTCCTCACACTAATAAATGCTAAATGACACTTTGTAGCAGAAGTCCACGAACTGCTTCCACTCTCTTCCATGTCCCTGTATAACAATGCTAGGAATTTGGCGGGGGCTATCTTATATACTGGGGGGCGTATTCACTAATGATTGGCCTATGGACCCCCTAGTCACTCCAATCACATTCCCAGCATTCTCCTGCCCCCTCAATTGGTTTTTGCTAATGGTTCTGGTCCAATCATGGGCTTTTAAAGCCCATTTGCTGTCCCATTGCATTTTGGTCGGTTCTGGTTGCCAAATTCCGAACTTTTTGGGCAAAAGTTCTAAATTCGGCCGAACCTCGAACAGCCAATGTTCGGGTCGAACCGATGGTCGACTTGAACCGTTCGATCACCCCTATTCCAGATCCCAATAAGCCCCTGCCCATAGACCCCCACAGCCACAGCCCAGGATTGTGGGGAAGAATTCCTTGCCCTAAAGCACCCCCCCCCCCCCAATGTTGAGGGCTTGTGGCCTGGTATGGTTCAGGAGGAGAGGGGGGGCACTCACTCGTCCCCTCCCTTTCCTGAACTTCTGGGCTGCATGCTCGGATAAGGATCTGGTATGGATTGTGGAGGGGGCCCCATGCTGTTTTTGTTTTTTTTTTATTATGGTGTGGGGTTTCCCTTAGAATCCATACCAGACCCAAAGAGCCTGATATGAATTGGAGGGGGACCCCAAGCTGTTTTTTTTTCTGACTTTTATATTGCAGGCATTCTTTTGTTTACATTCCAGCTCTCAGCGGGGAAGCCCGCTGACAGCTGATGAGACATCGATTGTTAAAGACGCAGCAGCCAGCTTCCCGGCCCGCTCCTTAACAACCAACTATTCTTTATAGAATTTGAATCGGTCAATCATTTTTTAACTGATCCGTATTTGAATTATTCTGAAAATTTGGAATTTTTTAGAAAATTACTAAACAAAACATAATTAAGGCTACATTCACACCTGAGCGTAGCGTTTTTCGCGCGTTTTTTACCGCGATTTTACCGCGATTTTTGCGGCGTTTTTTACCGCGATTTTACCGCGATTTTTACCGCGATTTTTGTGCAGGCGTTTTTAGATTGAATAGAGATCAATGGAAAACGCCTGTAATCTGCCCAAAAAGAAGCTCATGTACTTTTTTGAGCGTTGGGCGTTTTGTATACAGCGTCAAAACGCTCAGATGTGAACAGGGGCCATTGAAATGAATAGGATTTGTCTTGTTGGGCGTTTTGAGAGCTGATCCTAGAGCAGAAAAACGCCCCAAAAACGCCCCAAAACGCCTAGATGTGAACGGAGCCTAAGCAAAATGAATTCCAAAACGAATCAACAAAACAAAATTAGTAACAACAAATCTATCCGAAACTAAACCAATTTTATTTCTTTTGCACATGTCTATGTAAGATCACTGCTGCCTAATGATTCAGCACCTAGAATGCAAAACATGTTAGGGTTTTAACAAAACTATCTTATTGTATTATGGATCCTATCTGCTGAATAAACCTTAGAGGTATGTAGTATGCAGATTGCAGAGGTCAGTGATATGTAATGGTATGAACGCAGCATTCAGGGTCATTAGTATTTGAAGTGGTTGTAAAGCTAAAGTTTTTTTTTTTTTTTTTTGATTAACCATTTGTCCTCTGGAAAGTTTTACCCCCTTCATGTCCAGGCCATTTTTTGCAATTTGGCTCTGCGTTACTATAACTGAAAATTGTGCTGCCATGCTACACTGTACCCAAATAAAATGTATGTCCTTTTTTCCTACAAATAGAGCTTTCTTTTGGTGGTATTTGATCACCTCTGTGGTTTTTATTTTTTGCGCTATAAACAAAAAAAGACCAACAAAAAAAATATATATTTTTTACTTTCTCCTATAACACACATCCAATAAAAAATGTAAACAATTTAATTTTTTCATCAATTTAGGCCAAAATGTATTTTTGTGATGGAGGGTTTTTTTGTGGCTGGGTGACAATGCTATATCATGGACTTCATCCCTGGAGTAATACAAAAAAAAATATAGGCATACAATACTCCACTATATCTCTGCAGAATTACTGATTGGAAGCACTCTGCTGTATTACGATCATTGGTTGTCTGCTCTACTCCACTTCACTTGATTTTTTGGGACACATTGACCTTATATAATGATATGAAGAGATATTTCTCAGACAATTGAGCTTTATTTATCACTTATCCCTCACAGCAGAGAGCCTTCAAGCGGTCTTCACTTAAGAGTATTGTGGTTTGTTTTTCCTGGTCATTTGTTGCAAAAATAACATTGCTCTGTCAGACTGCATATGTTTTTACATATATGTGTGGATAAACACATGTGTATGCAGGGCTTTTTTTCAGCAGGAACATGGGGGCACGCAGTTCCAGCACCTCCAGGAGTGAATGAATGTAATGGCAAGAGGTGCTGGAGAGTCCATTAATGCTTGCTGCTGGGGGATCTATTGTTGCATGGCGCAGGTCTATTATTGTTACTGGGGGTGGGCTTGTGTTGCTGGTGGGGTCAGTTGTTGCTGAAAGGGATCTACTGTTGCGAGAGGGGTTTATTGTTGCTCGCTGTTGGGGAATCTATTTTTGCTTGTCAGTCTATTGTTGCTGGTGGGGGTAATATTGTTGTTGATTAGGCTTATGTTGCTGGGGAGAGGGGGGGGGTCAATTGTTGCTGGAAGAGGTCTACTGTTGAAGGAGGGATGTATTGTTGCTGGCTGTTGGCGGATCTATTGTTGCTAGAGGGCAGTCCATTGTTGCTGTGGGGGGTCTATTGTTGCTTGTAGATGAAATATTGTTGTTTTGGCTTATGTTGCTGGGGCGAATTGTTGCTGGAAGGGATATACTGTTGATGGAGGGGCCTGTTGTTGCTGGCTGCTGGAGAGTCTATTGATGCTGGGCTGATGCTGGGAAATCTGTTTTTGCTACTGGGGTCTATTGTTCTTGGGGTCCATTGTTGCTGGGGGGGTCTATTGTTGCTAGGGGGATCTGTTGTTGCTGAGAAGGGTCTATTGCTGTACATGGGTATCTACTGTACTTGCTTTTCTTACAAAATGATACTTGGTTCTGAAATCTCTAAAAGGGGCGGTACTGGGAGGTGGGTAGGGGGTATAACCAAGGGATGGTGCTCAGAGGTGGGTAGGGGGGGGCGGAGACAAGAAGTGGCTCAGAAGTGGGAAATTGCTACACCTATTCTCTTAGGAAAAAAGCCCTGTGTGTATGTATATACATATGTGCATTCATGTGTTTGAGTATTGTATGTGCATTTTAGTATGCTCATATAAGATACATACTATACAGTTGATATGATATCTATTATATTACCACTTTCTCCTTCTCTTGTCTAGATCACCTATTTTTGCTGGTAGCAGTTACCATAAATCTAGGCGCCCTCACGCCAATCTTTTGTCATTTACACATGTGAGTAAATTTATAGGCTAAGCAGCCAGGCGTTGGACATATTATATATATGCCCACTATGTATTCAGACTTATTTCTTAGATATTATTTATCCTAGCCTGGTCTGTTTGTGGCTCCTGTGGCTACACGGTGCCCCCCCCCCCCCATTAGGTGTGGACAGTCTAGCAAGCTTGCATAGGTGGTTTTCTCGGTAAGCTTTTAAAGGGTTGGACAGAGTGGGTATGAATAAATACAGAAAGATTTTAATGTATACAACTGTAATGATATATATCATGTTGCCATATTAATAAATGATTTTGCCGCATATATGTTTGTGCTTCAATCATAGTCTGTTGAACAATAATGGTCTCCATATCCCCTGAAGAAGCCAATATCAGCGAAACATGTCGTGATTAGACAATACAATACAACCACTTATTCAATCTATTCTGCTACATGTTTTTGGCACAAAAAAAAATCCCAATAAGTGTATATTATATGGTTTGCGAAAAAGTTACAGCATCCAAAAAATATGAGATATATTTATAGAATTTTTTAAAATGTATTTTTACTAGTAATGGCGGCGACCAGCGACTTAAAGCAGTACTGCGATATTGTGGTGGACAAATCGGACACCTAACTGACACTTTTGACACTTTTTTGGGAACCAGTGACACCAACACAGGTATCAGTGCTAAAAATATGCACTGTACTAATGACACTGGCAGGGAAGGGGTTAACATCTAGGAAGATCAAGGGGTTAAATGTGTGGCCAACATGTTTTACTATGTACCGTGTGAGGTGTTTTTACTAAGCAATGTGCTGTTATAGCACATTGCTGCTGTCAGAAGAGAGCCCTGTGTTTGTTTACCTACAAAGGGCTCTCTTCGGTAATCTCCAGAGATGATCATCGGGTGGCGGCGACCATTCATCGGCTGGCACCCACTGATTGGTTCATGTTGCAGCCAATTGCAGCCCAGCCGGGGCAGCAGGGGGGGGGGGGTGGGTGCACTGCCTAGCCCAGCGCGCGGATCACCTACTAGGTATTAGGACTATTAGGACTACTATACTACTGTATATGTACTGTATACGGTCGGCAAGTGGTTAAAATACCAAGCATGTTATACTTTCCTGCTCTGTGCAATGGTCTGCCCCCATAGCAAGCAGTTTACTATGGGGGCAGATGTGCGGGCCCAATCCTGGGCTGCGCTGTATGCGTCTATAGACACACACAGTAAGGCTCGGTCAAGCCCCAACCCCCACCCACTTCCTCCTTTCTGGATTAGACTGACGCGCCAAGCCTGTGAATTAAGAAAGAGAGAGAGTAGAGTAGGGTTGCTGGTGGGGGTAAGGCTGGATTGACAATGGTAAATGTCTAGAGAAGGAGGGAAGGCACAAAGAGTGGAATGTTTTTTATCTTAATGCATAAAATGCATCAAGATAAAAAAAAAAATTCTGCATTCAAAACCACTTTAAAAGCATAGGCATTTTCAGTTACTAAAAAAACCCCAAGCTGAATTACGTTAGCTAGCCATCCGCACCCCCCTTTCCCCTAATCCAGGCACCCAACTCTCACTTACATATCATTGGCATTAAGGCCCCTTTCACACTCGTGCTTCTTAAAAGTCGTGTGATTTTACCGCAATTTTGTTGCCGTGATTTTTACCGCGATTTTGATTGATTGATTTTGACTGGATTTGAAGCAATGCCTATGTCTTTGGACCTCAAAACGCATTAAAATCGGGAAAAAGTAGTGCAGGGACTACTTTGAAATCGGTGCAACTTCAAGTCGCACAGATATGAACGGTACTCATTGGAAATAATGGAAAACGACTTGTCATGCGATTTTGCAGTCCCAAATCGCAGGACAAGCCACACAAGTGTGAAAGGGGCCTAAAGCAGAACTGCAGCAAATATTTACAGATACAACTGAAATACATACACAGAATGAGGTATCTGGCCAAATATTTTTCTGCTCAGGTACCATTGTAATTCTCACATCTTTTCCATACCATATAGCCAGAGGGACGCTATTATTCACAGTCTGTATGCTTACCTTTTTTGCAGCAGCGGCAGCAAGGCATTATGACATGTAGTACATTAGGTACATCACATTCAGATCCCTTTCTTCTTTTTTGAAAGACGCCTATTTCAATAATAGTCTGAGAAAGGACAAAGTGATCTAAGTACAATTTACTTTCTAAATATTAAAAGCCATGTGCTGCTTATCTTTTCTTTTTATATGGACAAAGGCATCCACCCTAACTTACTGGTAAATTTCTTAGACTCTGAGCACTCTATCAACACAGCGTGACTTTTTAGTGTCCTAAAATACTTCATTTAGGCAAATAGCAGAGGTCCTTAATGTGTACTGTGGTAAACCTCAACCATAGCCAATACTGATGAGGTTTAGTGGTTCAAAGGGCAGAAGGTTTTTTTATGTTTAATGCATTATCTACTTCCTGCCTGCGCTAAAGCCGAAAGACGGCGTACTTTGTTTTATCTGAGTCCTTCGGATCACAGCGGCACTTTACCATGTTATTAGCTGTGAACCAATGACAGCTGATCATAGGATGTAAACACAAGCTGGTTATCGGCTTTTCTTTCTTCATGCTGACAGCGTGAAAAGAGAAGAAAGCCAATAACCGGCTTATGTTAAAGGGACATCCAAATTGATAATCAGAGCACTGATTATTAATGTCCTGATTATCAGTACAGTCAGTCCCACAATGCTTCCAATACAATCAGCACAGCCCCACCAGTCCCACAATGCTGCCAATTAGTGTTCACCAATACTGCCAATCAGTGCTCACCAGTGCTGCCAATCAGAGCCCATCAGTGCCCCCTATCAGTGTCCATCAGTGCTCCCAATCAATGCTCATCAGTGCCTCCTCATCAGTGTAACCTATCAGTGCCTATTAGTACCCATCAATGCCGCCTATTGGTGCTCATCAGTGCCACCTATCAGTGCCCACCAGTGCTGCCTATCAGTGCCACCTTTCAGTGCCCTTCAGTGCTGCCTTTGAGTGCAGCCTCATCAGTGCTTCATCATCAGTGACCATCAGTTCCACCTATCAGTACCCATCAGTGCCACCTAATCAGTGCCCATCAGTGCAGCCTACTAGCTGCCATCAGTGTAACCTTATCAGCACACATCATCGTATGTAGATATAAGTAGTGTGCTCAACAAAAAATCATCACATGAATATGCACATACATAAAATATCCAAAGTTCTGAATGTGAATAATAAGGTAAGTTATACACCACACAAAGATGAATAATATCCAACTCCTGTGTAAATAAAAAATTTTAACAAATGAACACTCTCCCAAAGGAATGTATAAATGTGACTAAACAAAAATAATGTAAAGTCTTTAAATAAATCGATTGAATAAGTTGTTCTTTAATTCTTGCAAATGTGAAACAACAAATCCGTGAAGCAAAACCAGGTGAAGTGACGCCTTACCAAATAGCAATAGGGATTCAGATATTAAAGTGATCACACACTCCACTCGTGATAATAGAAGCGTGTCTGGTGTTACCCAAATGATAATACAGGCTTCTTACCAGAAGTATAAGGAGGGTAGGCTTTGAACCAATGTTGGTATGTGGATTTTATATACAGGCAGTACCCAGGATCGACTCCAATACGTGAGGCATAAGATATCCTTCCCTTCAGTGGGGTGTATCGAACTCACATATAAGGCTGAAGGTGACTGTCTCTTGTGTAGCTCCCCCAAGATAGGAAAAATGAAGTGCCAATAGTGCATTACCCTTATAAACCACTTTATTAAAATGAGAATTACACTTACATAGCATCAGAAGAAAATGCACAAACAATGGTTCCTATTGGAAAACGTGTCCGCCTGCAGTGCGGACCACGTGGCATGACGGCGTGCCAGCTCCTCCCGACGCGTTTCTCTTTACTAGGCGTCAGCTGGGACCGGAGCATAATCACGCCGTCACTCACTGAGTAAATATACCCTCCAGTGCACAGAACTTCCGGTCGGCGCTCTGGGGGAACCTAGAAGTGAAGAGATATTCGACTTCCTGTTAAAAATGCCATTGAACTGAAATCGTCATTAGCATCAAAAAAGATGAAATGAGATTAAAAGTCTAGTACATAATGAACAATCTTGCACTTATTGTCAATTAGACTGGAAAAAATAAAAACATTAAAGAGAATATCTTTTACTGATAAAAGAAAACTCATTGCGCCAGGGCATGATACCACTATGATCTACCCCTAGAGGGAACATGTAAGTGAATTATCATATTCAAGTCCTTAAAATGATTAAAAAATCTAGAAAAGAGTAACTGATGCCTTTAATAATAAAAAGGAACAAAAACAAAAAGAAAATGAAAAAATTGAAGAAAAATTTAATAAAAAAATAAAGATAAAAATAAAAATATAAAAAGATAAAAATAGAAATAAAAATAAATGAAATAATAATAAAAATAAATATAAAAATAAAAAAATAAAAAATAGAATGAAAATAAAAATAAAATTAAAACCAGAAATTTACATTTAAAAAATGGCATATCAAGTTCCATCGACCGGAAATTCCTTGACTAGAAACGAGGAAATTCTTATCTCACAAGTGATATTTTAGTCAACAATGGAAATTGACCACAGATTTCTAAAAATACAACCTTCAATATCGCCTATGAAGCACAAAAGGAAAAGGAGAAAAAGAGGAGAATAAAAGAGAAACGATTGGGAAGAGTTAGTACCTCTAAGGGACAAGGATCCTATTCAATTGTTATTAATATGGGCATTAATGTCCCATTCTACGTTTAATCCTAGAGGTTGACAACTCTTCAGCTCGTATATCAAAAAAATTCTCTTCTTGAAATACAGCGTTTTAGATTACTCCCCCTCCAATGTGGAGTGAAACTCTCTATCCCTATAACTTCCAATTTGGAAGGATGTCTGTGGTGACACCTAGCATGATGTAAAGACACACTGTGTCCAAGGAAGCCTTTTCTTATACTGGTCACATGTTCACCTACTCGAATACTGGGGATCCTAATAGTCCTTCCAACTTATTGCAACCCGCAACTACATGTGAGAGATACACCACCCCTCTAGTATGGCAAGTGATGACATTTTTAATGCAGTATTCCTTCTTTCTGATGTTAGAGGTGAACTTCTTAGTTCTCTTCGTCTTATATTCCATGCAAACCCGGCATTTCTTGCACGGAAAGAAGCCTTTAAGATCTCCAAACATGATGAGTACTAGAGGCTTCTCAATTGGGTTAGAGGCCACCATATCCCTCAAATTCAATGCTCTTTTGTAGATGACTTGTGGTTTGTCAGGAAGAGTTGGACCTAAAGTTTTGTCCCACTTCGGGACATTCCAATGCTTCTGAAAGATGCGACTGACCCATCTATGTTGATTAGAAAACGTGGTAACAAACGCATAATCAAGTTTTGAAGAAGTAGGTTCTCCTCCAGTTTTTTGTCTTGGAACAACCAATTCTTGTTGTTTCAATTGACATACTTCTAGAATATCCTGTTCCAAGATTTTTTTATCATAGTCTTTTTGAATAAATCTGGTCTTAAATGTCTTCGCCTGCATATGGAAGTCATCATCTTCAGTGCAGTTCCTACAGATCCTTCTGAATTGTCCCTTTGGGACAGCCCTTAGCCAAGTTGGATGATGGCAGCTGTCCAAGGATATGAATCCATTTTTATCAGTGGGTTTGAAAAAGCTTTTCGTAACAAAACCCAAACATTTTCTTTTTCAAGTGTGACAGCGTTAAAATCTGAAAATTGGCCTGGGCAGGAAGATGGTAAAAGTGGCCAGTAAGCAAGTGGTTAAGATAAAAAACCTTCTGTGTGTAGTAGCCCCCTCTATCCCTGTACTACTTACCTGAGCCCCATCTCCATCCAGCAAGGTTGCACGAGAGACTCGGCTGTCTGGGACTCTCCCTCCTGATTGGTTGAGACACAGCAGCGGGCACCTTCGGCTCCCACTGCTCTCAATCAAAGTCAGTGAGCCAATGAGGAGAGAGATGGGGTATCTGAATGGACACACAAACCAGTGGCTTGGCTCGAGTGCCACCATAGCAAGCTGCTTGCTGTGGGGGCACTCGACAGGAGGGAGGGGCCAAGAGCACTGCTGAGGGATCCAAGAAGAGTAGGATCTGGGCAGCTCTGTGCAAAACCACTGCACAGAGAAGGTAAGTATAACATGCTTGTTATTTTTAAACAAAAAAAAAAAAATTAGACTTTAGTATTACATTTAGGGCTAGTTTTGACAGCCCTAAGTTTAATTTAAATGAGTACCTTGTACCAAGAGACAGGTTTTATTTGGTTGGTGACAGACTGGACATCAGACTGGGGGCTGGCTGACTTTCATGCACCTCTTACAATCCTTCAACCTCATTTTGTTTCTCGTTATAGGAATGGAGACGCCGGGCAACACCAGCTTGGGTCTCATCTAAAGTCCCACCTAGTCCAATATGTTTAAAGCAACCAGGGATGGAGACGCCTTGCTTACAGCTTGGTGCCTCATCTAAAGTCCCACCGTGCGATTTTTGTGCGTTTTTGGTGGATGCAGTTTTGATTTGACCCTAGTGTTTTCCGTATATAGGGATGGAGACCAATAGCATGACCTGCTTGTTTCATATAAAGTCCCAAAAGGAAATTCGGGATTTCAAAGGCAGTGTGCTTTACAGGCCATGCCCCATACATAAAATCCCTTCCTATCTTTATACTGCATCCACCAAGGGGATGGAGGTGTAATGCTTTTCAGCTGGTCTTTTCCAGTTTGCACCATGGTTATATTATAACCTAATTATTTGAGTTTTTGAGACAACAGCCAGTCGTGGATGGGGATGGGTTGGGGGAGGTTGGGCTGTCTCCCTCTCACCTGTCCCCCATCCACCCATTGGCGGCCATGTGCCTCCAGTGTGAGGACACTAAATTAAGAGTGTAGGACTGCGGATATAACAGGGTGCCGTGAAGTGGCTCTGCAGCTTTCACATGCGTTTGTAAATGTGTGTCAACTAAACCCCTGTTCTTTGTACCAAGAGACAGGTCTACTTGGTTGGTGACAGACTGGAGGGTGAGTACATCAGACTGGGGGCTGGCTGACTTTCATGCACCTCTTACAATCCTTCAACCTCATTTTGTTTCTCGTTATAGGGATGGAGACGCCGGGCAACACCAGCTTGGGTCTCATCTAAAGTCTCACCTAGTCCAATATGTTTAATTTAAATGAGTTTTTCTGTTCTCATTCAAGTCTATGGGAATGCAAAACCCTCTTGAGACAGGTTAAATGCAGGTCAGAAGGAAAGTAGCTGCAGGTCAAATGTACTTGTCATAGGACTTAAAATGATCTAAAAAGTGTCCCAATCTGAAGTAAAACATTGACACAAGCCCAAAGTCTGGCAACATAGGCCCTTAACTACGTAACTCCCAGGCCAATTTTGACATTTCTCTCAAACCCTGGGGAATAAAATGATGGGTGTTGTAATTTTAGTACACACAATATAATGCCCATTTATTTTTGTTAAAATATAACAGATTTTGTTACATTGAGTAAAAAGCAAACAAGTCTCACTTTAAAATTGCTCACACCCTTGTAATGGTGAGGAACTAAAGTACATTAAATTATCCATAAACTATGCTTTAAAAGATTTTAAAAGGTTACCAGTTTAAAATTACACAGGAGGTCTGGTGCTAGAATCACCACTCTCACTCTGACTGTAATACCTCACATATGTAGTGCGATCGCCGTTTACAAATGCATGTGCGACCGGCGTGCGCATTTGCCTTCTTGCATAAGCACGGGGGGGTGTGGCTTTAAAAAATATATATTTCATTATTTATTTAAATGTATTTATTTTCACACTGAACCCTTATATTTTTTTTTTAATCAACTTTATAAACAACATCCCTTGTGATAGCATTGGCCGTAACAGGTTCCAAAACTGTAAAGAAGGGAAGCGCACACAGACCTCGGGTAATATCGCTTTAATAGGGGACAATACAAAACAGTTAAGTTGCACTCACATTTCCATCCTTATAGGACAAGCACTTCAGCACATCAACAGAAGCTTCTCGCTCCTCCCGTCCCTCCTGGTACTCCTCTGGTCTCCTCTATCGCAGCAACCGCCGCTACGAGCCGCTCTCTATTGCTTCCTGCTTTCGGCTCCCCCCCGCCAGGTCACTACATGCCGATACTAGTGCGAATGCGCACCAGTCCACCGTCACACACCGCCGGGAAGGTTAGCCTTAGCCTCGGCCGAGGCTATACGCAGTATGGGGCTACGGAGTGGAGAGATCCAAGGGGGTATGCTGCTTCTGCTGGTTGCTACGGACAACGCGTTTCGGAGGCGGAGCCTCCTTCTTCAGGTCCCACCTTGCTTCCTGTGTCACCTCCCCATTATATACCTATATACTTCCAGCCCTAATTCATCGGCTCTTACTCTTAAAGGGCCAGTCTCCAGTTATTATCTACCATGGTAGGGGAGGAGGAGCAAGGGGCTATCTGTTTTTCGTGCAATATTACAGATACAATAAAGTATATTACATTCTATATAGTACCATAAACTTGTGTGGCAATATAAATATAAACTATAAAACTATAATTGACAACAGTATCTTCAACTGCTTGGACATCATACCAAACACCAATTAACAATACCAATTAAAATATATAAGAGATAGCCAATAATGACTATAAAAAATTGAATTAGAATAAAAATAGAAATAGAATAAAAACAGTCATACACAAATATATTAAAATTCATTCTGATATGACAAATCATTCTGATGTAAAAAATTTGCTGCAATTAAAAATTAAAATCGTAACAGGTCCTCTTGATGGAGAGGTCTGGGATCTATAAGACCCCAGATTTCTCCCCTGGCCTCCAAAACAGCAGATCAAATAGCTTGTCAACAAACAAACTGAAACTAGAAGTGCGGAAACCCCTGTCGCTTCTGGTTTCTGATCTCACAGAGAGGGAGGAACAAAGTCAGTTCCTCTCTCTCTGTGAAGTGCACTGGATGCCGCCACTCAGGGAGGTCGCGGTCTCCCTGATAGGATGGAAAAACTCAGGGAAGGCGGCAGCGGTGGGAGGGGGGGATCCCATTCTGCAGCCTATAAAAGTGATCCAGAAGCTGTGCAGCTGCTTGAATTACTTTTACTAAGAAGATAATCGCCTGATGTATGAATACCGGGATCATGATGGTAGCCTCAACCATGATCCCAGTTTTATCATCCTAATTTGAGGTGTATACATATGTATGGCGGTATTTTGGTGGTTAGGAGTTACAAATAGTTCAATAGTAATTAATTAATGCCTTGATGTCTAAAGCTGTACCCACAAAGAATCCATGACTGCAATCCATCTTGTACATAGATGGGTTCATCCATGTACAAGAGTCAAGCATTATCTCTAAAAGCACAGCTTGTTAATTTTAAGAAAGCACATCCTGTCACCTGGGAGAGTTCAGTTACATCACAGACATATTGACAAAACAGCATAAAACTGAATAATGAACATGTTTGAATGTATTTACAATAGCATTACCTTGATACCATGACACTTCATATACATTCTACAGCTGTAAAAAATGATCAGAAAAATCTGCATGTGTTACAGTAGGCTAATGGATTTCAAGAATGCTCACAATTAGAGTTAAGTGGTATGATAAAAATTGCCATCATCAACATTTTGCCAATACAGGAAACTACTCATGGAACTGTTTTAGAAATTTTCTTGAAAAAAGATACAATACTCTATTTATTTGCATTCTTAAGATGTGTGTATTTTCTTTTTTTTTCTTCTTCATTTTTTTTTTGAAAGGGTGTGTATTTAGTGCATTTTATTATATTTCATTTAGTGTTCATTGTATTCATGTTTTCCCTTTTTCTGTATAGTTGACCTTTACACAGGCACTGATGTTGGAAAGAAGGCCTGGCTCGCAGTCTCCACTTATATTCATTCCAAAGCTGTTCTGTCGGGTTGAGGCCAAGACTCTGTGCAGTCAAGTTTCTCCACCCTAAACTCACTCATCCATGTCATTATGGACCTTGCTTTGTGCACTGGTGCGCAGTCATGTTGGAACAAGAGGGGGACATCCCCTAACTGTTCCCACAAAGTAAGCAGCAAGCAAACAAAACATCAAATTGTCCAAAATGTTTTGGTATGCTGACACCTTCCCTTCACTGGAACTAAGGGGCCAAGCCCAACCCCTGAAAAACAACCCCACACTATAATCCTCCCTCAAACAAATGATTTGGACCAGTGCACAAAGCAAGGTCCATAAAGACATGGATGAGGGAGTTTGGGGTGGAGGAACTTGACTGGGCTGCACAGAGTCCTGAGCTCAACCCAATAGACCATGTTTGGAATTAATTAGAGCGGAGACTGTGAGCCAGGCCTTCTTGTCCACATCAGTGCCTGACCTCACAAATGCCCTTCTGGAAGAATGGTCAAACATTTCCATAGACACACTCCTAAACCTTGTGGACAGCCTTCCCAGAAGAGTTGAAGCTGTTACAGCTTAAAAAAGTGGGCCAACTCAATATTGAACCCTTCGGACTAAGACTGGGATGCCATTAAAGTTCATGTGCGTGAAAAGGCAGGTGTCCCAATACTTTTGGTAATATAGTGTATTTTTTAATGCACTGTTTTTTTTTTTGTCTATTAAAAAAAAAAAAACCCATAAAATAATGGGACTAACGAAGAGCTATTTTCTGTTACAAGGACATGTCCAAGGTAGTTGAAAGGACCTTTTATAATCCCCAGATGCCATTTAAAGATCACTGCACCAATAAAAAAAACACCTTCATTTCCCCTCCCTATTGAGTTCAATAAAGTTTGCTTAAATGGCCATATATGCTGAATTTGTGAGATTTTAAAAATATTTGGAGAATTTCTCAATTTGCCTGCTCCCAATACATTACACTGTGTAAAAATAAATTGAGCTCTCTCTCAGCGCATCTAATACAATTTTTTGATCCAAATAATTACACAGGGATTTCCATGATGGGACTGGAAAAAGTCCTGCAGAATATAGCCTCTGTCTGCAAGTCAAAATGATGCCGCTCATATTACGGAGTTGCTTGAGTTGATGAAATTACTGTAGATTCTGCATGCTGGCTTCTCTAAATGTGATCAGGCCGCACCACCAAACTTATTGATTCTTTTAGAAGATAAAGTATACTTCTGATCTAGATGGTAATGATGCTTTCCAATTACAGATGCGCTGGACATGTTGATTATGAAATGGTGAGCATCTAGTGCATCACAGAAAAGCTGTAATTATCAAAGGGAACATCTTATTATAGGTTGGCTCTTTCACCACTCAGCATGTTTCAAAATGCAACTACCACAGAGCGCAATTTATTACCTAACTAAGCAGAGGAGATCAGTATGCTACAGTTGCTATATACTTGCTGGTAGTGATAAACCACATCATTTGATTATAGAAGTCAAGTAAAAACAAAATATTATTTTTAAGATTTGTAGCTAAGGCATGAAAACTGATTACTACTGCTGTCACTGCTGTGCACCCATGTACATTGTGGGAATGATTTTGGTTAATGAACTAGAGTTTTTGTTTTACTTGGATATCACAGACAAATATTTCGTTCTCCTTTTTCATGCATTGAATATAAAAATGCATGAAGCAGGTGCTTGACAAAGAATGGAGAGTGAGAGAAACACTGGCTGCAGCTGCTCTCTATAGCTGCTGCCCTGTGGTGCTAAACTGGTCAACAGTTGTATCAGTAAGAGGAGGGAGCTGCTGAGCAGGAAGAGTTCAATAGGCTGGATCTGGCAACATTGCACTGTGGGAACTGTAGTCCAGAGGGGAGACACTCTACTTTAAAGTGGTAGTAAAGTCCCCACTGTTTACTTGTGCCTACAGGTAGGCCTAAAATAAGGCTTACCTGTAGGTAAAGTAAGTATCTCCTAAATGTGCACCCTTTAGGAGATATTTGCTATAGTGGCATCTGGTGACTTCTCCGGGGCATGTGCACTACACTCTCAGTGGACAGCATGCCGTCCATCGAGAGAGCCGTGCCACAGCCGTGACTCCCGCGCACATGCATGGGAGTGACATCATCATGGCTCGGCCAGTCAAACAGCCAAAGCCCGCGAACCCGGAAGGAAGACTAGGTAAAAATTAAAGCACCGGGGAGCCATGACAGCGCCCCTCTGGAGGGCTTCGTTCTAAGGTAAGTCTTTCATCATTTTCTTAGTTTGAGCACACCAAAATGGCACCAAAACCGGAAGTGGTGCATACCTCCCAACTTTCTGAGATGGGAAGGAGGGACACCTATTAGCAAAAGTATGTAGGCATAGGACACACCTCCTGCCATGTCCCCTTAAAGGAGAAATATACAAAAAAAATTATTGGTTAAACCCATAAGTGCATTTTTTACCGTTATTATTCCTGTTTATTGGATTTTGAAATTTACACATGCAGCAATTTAGAAATTAGGTGAAAGGTTCAGATTCTGCATACTTTATTATTCCCAAAGTGAAATTAGCACATTGAAACTTTTTGATAGATAAATAGTGCATTTTATATACAACTATATAGATCAGACCAAAATGAGGGACAAAAATGGAGGAAAGAGGGACAGAGGGACTTTGTTCCAAATGAGGGACAGTCCCTTGAAATCAGGGACAGCTGGGAGTTATGAATGATGTAATGTTTGACTACAAAAAAAACGCTGAAACAGCAAGTAATGTAGTTATTACTTTAATGTTGTAATATATGTTAATGGTAATTAATAATGTTGTAATTATTCTAATTTTTATAACTGTTGGGCTTGTTATATTATAACTATTTTTGTAGCCCCATAGACTGCCTCCAACATATTCATTTATTAGCATTGTTTTCAGTTCGATTGCTTTGTGGCTACAGGTTAATATAGTGGTGTCTATTTATGAATATTTTCACTTCCTGGTCCCTTTGAAAATGGTGGTTAAGTGGTTTGACCACAACAAAATGAGGCGGAAAAAGGAAGTGATGTAATGTTTCACTGTAACAAAATGGTGTCGAAACAGATAAGTGATGTATTGGAGCTCCGGGACAAGGCTACATAATAATAGTCATTGGCCGCCATAGACAAGCAAACAGAAAGCTCCTGATGGCACGCATTTGCGTGAAACGTACGTAGAGCTACTCTGGGAAGGGCTAGAGGTTGTGCTGCCATTTTCTGCTTGTTTGGTGGCCCCTATGTAAATTTGAAAGCGTCATTTGTTTTTATACTGGAGGTTTTTAATGTATATTTGGAAATATTAAAATACTACACCATGGGCAAAAATATTTTTTTTGGTTGATTACTCCATACTGATAAAGCTGGTACTATACCCTGGTAGAGTGGAATAGAGCAGTCTGGTCCTGCCATCTGTGGAGCGAGAGGGTTGATGCTGGATGCCATTTACACCAAGCGCTTATTGCTGTTCTAGCAACAGACAGCATATCCCTCTGGTGAGTGTGTATTTTTACCATTGGTGAAGGATTGGTAATACGGGTGTTTCCAAGTGTTGGGTGAAGGCTGAAGTGGAGTCCTATTTTTACACCCATAACAATATGAATTGTGTATTTTTGTTGCTATGACAAACTTCAGTTTATGGTCACATTTTTGTGGACGCTTTAATATTATTTTAGCGCTGCATTTTCAATATAATTTATAATGTGCTAGTATGCAATGCATACTAACATATTATGCTATTATCCTGGAGAGAACCATTTTACTGGAACTTTTTTTGCGGTTTACTACTGCTTTAACCAAGAGCTTTTGAACTACAGTCCCCAGAGAGAGATTGCCAGGAGGAGGGGAAAGGGCTGCATTTTCTCAGGTTGTACAGGACACAACTTCCTCTTGCCAGGAAGGAGACCAGAGAGTGCATATCACTGTCCAGTGTGCACTATCACTGCTGCATATTGATGGCCTGAGCGGGATCTGGAGTGCTGAGTTTGGGTGTCCCGACAGTTAGAGTCACCTGGGTGCAAAGCAGAGAGGGGACTAATCGCTGTGTGTGACTGGATGGTGAGCTGCAATATTACTGGTACTGGTAAGCTTCTGCTGTGTGGCTTTACTAACTACTGCTAGAGAGATCGAGTCCTTTAGGAACTGAGCAGACAGCCATATAGTGGTCTTATTGCTGCCTGCCGGCTCATCTAAGACTAGTGAGGTTAGCATTTAGGGTGGGGGGCAATACTGCTACTGGGACATTTTTTACATTGATGCAGGGAATTCATTAAGATAAAAAAAAGTATTGGTATTAAAACCACTTTAAACATGACTACAACTACTATAGCCAGGTGCTTGCTAGTCTGCCTGTGTCATTGTGGGACATTATTTAACAAGGGTTGCCTTGAGTTTGTTTCCCTCTAGTGTTCAGCCTGGACAATGTGTCATCATTTCCTGAAGGCAGAGAGATAGAGAGAGAGAGACCACTACTACTCAAAACAGGGGATCGTGGGACATGTGTTTTCCATGGAGCCTGTGCTGCTGCAGACTACATGTTCCAGCCTGCTGGAGAGAAAAGAATGCTGGGTGAAGACATAAATAGTCCGGTCTGGGGAGGAGCTCCTCCTCTTGACACCATGGCCTTCAGCTGAGAGCAGGGACCTGGCCGCACTGGGGAATGCGAGCAGGCGTGGACAGCGTGGAGAGTCCCTAGCAAGAGACCCATATACAGTACCTGCAGGCAAATCTACCATCACCAGCTCCCTGTTGGCTAAGTTACTGTTGGGGGTCACTATATCGTCACCTGTCAGACCCAGCTGAATCCCAGATTCACCAGGTGCATGGCCAGGCACCCTTCACTGTTTGCAGATTCTTCAGAGGCCTGTTCCGGGACATCCTATTCCCTTGAGCCTTGGTATCATCAGGATTGGTGAGCGGGCAGAAGCCCACCCTGAGTACATCCTTTAAAAGACACTGCATGCAGATACCTTTATCCCATCTCCTTACACAAAAGCTTCCAACAGTCAACACTTTGCATATGCTATCCACTACTTCTGGTTGCCATTGCCTAGCAATCTCTCTGGGCCCTTATTGAGCTAGTTGAAGATTTGGAACACCTACGCTGCAAGGACTTCTCTCCTCTTCTCCTCCCCCACATAAAGGACTCAGTTCATAACATCTCTGCGCATTAGCGTGAACTCTTACTCAGAATTTGCTTATTGCATTATTCACATATTTTGTTGTTATAAATTGTACTGTTTGCTTTCTGAGCCTGTGGCATCAGGAATTGAAGGGAGCAGTTTGACACAATAAGGTATTTCTCTTTCCTTTCATACCTGAGGTCATAGGCTCTTCTAGGACCTATTGGTTATCATTGTTTATTGTGATTTTTCTTTGTATCGTATATCCTTTGTATACTTGCCAAGCCTAAAGTTTAAGATTGAAAGATATCTGCATTACCATTCCTTTCTCTTTGCTGACTTAAGAATCCTTAGTGAAACTGCTTGTGCATTTTGCTAGGTCAGAAAGTTGCCACGTTCTTAGTGTACACTAGATAGGTACCTCTTTTGGATAAAGACACATTCTGGACAGCATAATATTTCTGTTTCTGTTAAAGAGATATTTACTAGCTTTCTGCCTCAGTGACCACACAGAAAGTAGAAGAAAATCTCCCAGACAGGGGCAAAGATGCTAACAAAAACTTGATAAACATTCTAATTTTTCTCCAAACTATCCAACAATAAAAAAAAAAAAAAAAAAAAAAAACACATGCTTTGTTTGGTAAATCCTTGCTGCCCCATAGTATAGGAAGATCAGCAAGCATATCAAGATGGTAGTGCTCGGAGTAGGTAATCTTAGCTGGGCCAAAAGTTTGCTAAACATTGGGGAATTTCAGGAAAAATTTCACCGTTGCATCAACATGCTTTAGAGTCAATGTGGAGGGTGACATTAAAGTGCTTGTAACGTCAGAAGGTTTTTGTCTTAATGCAGTCAATGCAATAAGATAAAAAGCCTTCAGTGTGCATCCTCCCCCCTCAGCCCCCCTAATACTTACCTGAGCCCCCTCACAATCCAGCGATGTCCACAAATGCCTTGGCCACCTGGGGCTGTCCCTCCTGATTGGCAGAGCTACAGCAGCTCCACTTTTGGCTCCTGCTGCTGTCCATCAAACTCAGTTAGCCAATGAGGAGAGAGAGGGGGCAGGGCCGAACCACGGCTCTGTCTCTTAATGGATACACGGAGCTGTGGCTTGGCTCAGGTGCCCCCATAGCAAGCTGCTTGCTGTGGGGGCATTTAACAGGAGGGAGGGGCCAGGAGCTCCAGTCAGGCATCTGAGAAGAGGAGGATCTGGGCTGCTCTGTGCAAAATCATTCCACAGAGCAGGAAAGTATAACATGTTTGTCATTTTAGTAGAAAAAAATAAGACTTTACAATCACTTTAAGGAGCTTTTAGTGGCTTTTGAGGGTGCAAATTATTTTAAATGGTTCCCAATGGTTAACTAATTCACTTTACATTGTACATTACATATATATTGACTGCAATTTACCAAATGTTGCTGGGGAATGCCAACATATCCAGGAAGGCAAACACTGCTGGATTCACAGACCTTGTTATATAATGGCTTCAAATTTTGTTTGTTCCATATTGATGTCTCGAAAAATGATTATTAAAAACATGGGTTTGGCTCTACACTTCATTATACATATTGTTTAACCACTTGCCGACCATTCACATTGAGCGTACTGCGGCAAAGTGGTTCGTTATTGTCCAGCGACGTAGGTATTCAGTCACAGCGGGAGTCGGGCCAGGGGAGGAGCGGCGGTGATCACCGCCGCTCTTCCCCGATCGTCGGGGATCGAGTGTGGAGATAAGCCCGCTTGTGTAAACAAAGCGGGCGGATCTCCTAAGGGACAGATTACAGGATTCAGCATAGCTGAACCTGCGATCTGTGCCTGTGTCACACAGTCCCCTCCCCCCACACATGTCAGTAAGCACCAGGCATACTTTAACCCCTTGATCACCAATAAAAGTTAACCCCTTCCCTGCCAGTGTCATTTTTACAGTAACAGTGCATATTTATAGCACTGATTACTGTAGTAATGTCACTGTCAGTCAAGGGTCCGATCTGTCCGCCGCAATGTCACAGTCCTGCAAAAAAAAATCACAGATCGCCGCCAGATTGCCGCCATTACTAGTTAAAAAAAAACAAAAATGATTAAATTTCCCGTAGTTAGTAGCTGCGATAACTTTTGTGCAAACCAATCAAAATACGCCTTATGTGATTTTTTTTTTTACCAAAAATATGTAGCAGAAAACAAATTGGCCTAAAATGTTAAAAAATTTTGATTTTTACATTTTTTGGGGGGAATTTCATATAAAAAAATGTGAAAAATATTGTTTTTCGCACAGGTGATCAAATACCACCAAAAGAAAGCTCTATTTGTGGGGAAAAAAATGACATTCATTTAATTTGTCGCACGACCGCGCAATTGTCCGTTAAAGTAACGCAGTGCCGAATCGCAAAATATGGCCTGGTCAGGAATTGGGTAAAATCTTCTGGTCTTAACCACTTGCCGACCGCCGCACGACTATCTACGTGGGCGGTTAGCCCCTCACAGGCAAAGTGACGTAGGTCTACGTCGCTCGCCTGTGAGGGTTTAGGGAGCGAGCGCGCGCCGCCGGAGGCGCGCTCCCGCTCCCGCGTGGTCACGGACCCCCCCGCGCGTGTGACCGGCGGAACCGATCGCCGCCGGCCACTCTGCGATCGGCGGGGGAGAGGGAGAAAGTCAGGCAGCTTGTGTAAACAAGCTGCCTGTCATTCTCCTCTCTGTATGAGAGATGATCACATGGATCTACTATGTAGATCCATTGATCACTCTGCATACAGTTGAAGCCCCAGCCAATCACAGTTAGAAGCACGTCCCTAGGGACACACACAGCCCCTCCCTCTCAAATAAAGTTAACCCCTTCACTACCAGTGTATTTTTACAGTAACAGTGCATATATATAGCACTGATTACTGTAGAAATGTCACTGGTAACCCCAAAAGTGTCAAAAATGTCAGTCAAGGGTCCGATCTGTCCGCCGCATTGTCGCAGTACCGCAAAAAAAATCGCAGATCGCCGCCATTACGCGTTAAAAAAAAAAACAACAAAAATGACAAAAATCTTTCCCTTTGTTAGTAAACGCAATAACTTTTGCGCAAACCAATCAAAATACGCTTTTTGCGATTTTTTTTACCAAACATAGGTAGCATAAAACAAATTGGCCGAAAATATTAAAAAATTTTGATTTTTACATTTATTTTTGGGGGAATTTCATATAAAAAAAAGGGAAAAATATTGCTATTTTTGCAAAATTTACGCTCTTTTTTTGTTTATAGCGCGTGATCAAAAAATCGCACAGGTGATCAAATACCGCCAAAAGAAAGCTCTGTTTGTGGGAAAAAAAGGACGCCAAATTCGTTTAGGTACAGCGTCGCACGACCGCGCAATTGTCCGTTAAAGTCACGCAGTGCCGAATCGCAAAATACCCCCTGGTCAGGAAGGGGGTAAAATCTTCCGGGGCTTAAGTGGTTAAAGTGGCTAAAAATAAGCTCATTGAGAATTTTTTTGTCAAAGATATGTAGCTAAATACATTTTGGCCTAAATATATGACAAAAATTTAATATATTGGATATTTTTTAACTGTCAAAGTAAAAAAATATTGTTGTTTTTTCAAAATTGTCGCTTTTTTTATTAATATCGCAAAAAATAAAAAGCGCAGAGGTGATCAAATACCAAAAAAAGAAAGCTCTGTTTGTGGGAAAAAAAGGACGTAAATTTCGTTTGGGTACGGTGTTGCATGACCGCGCAATTGTCAGTTAAATTCGCACAGTGCCGAATCGCAAAAAGTGGCCTGGACGTAAAGCAGGAAAATCCTCCGGTCCTAAAGTGGTTAAGCACAAAATGAGGGAAGAAAAAACAGAATATAATGAATTACTGGAAAAATGAAAACAAGCTGGATTCACAGACCCTGTTATACAAAGGCTTCACATTTTGTTTGTTCCATATTTATGTCTCGAAAAATGATTATTATAAGCCTGGGTTTGACTCTACACTTCACTATACATATTGTTTAAGCACAAAATGAGGGAAGAAGAAACAGAATATAATGAATTATTGGAAAAATAAAAACGATCTGTCAGTCAATTTACTTTGATGACAGAAATCCTTAGGAAATGTTCAAAAATCTGGTAATAGTTTTATGTGCATTAATACATTTTGTAAGGATTTCCAAGTATTCATTATTTTTTTTTTCTTTCCTCATTCTGTGCTTAAAATAAATTTATGATAGACTACAGTGTCAAAACTAAATTTTTTTTTTAGCAATAATTTTTTGAGTTGCAATCCAGTACCGGTTACTCTTCAATGATAGGTAAAGGGAATTTTGGTGTACACATGCAGGGGGGGCCTAGAGGTTTTTAACATACAGCTACACGTTGATGTCTACGAACACTGGTATAATAAAATGGGGAATTAACCGCGCTAAAGGAATAAAACAAACATACAGCAACTTCAAGTGTGACCACACCCTAAATAATATATGTAAATCAAGTTGCGCTAATGTGATCTATGGAGGTATAAAGTCCACAAAGTCCCAATATTGATGACAGATGGAAAATATCTTGGGTAAGATCCTGAACCCGACTCCCTTAAGAGTGTACGCTTACCAGATTGAGGTAAGTATAAAGCGGATATGCTTAGTCTTGTCACTTTGATGGATGATCCAGGCCTGTGTGAGCAGTGAACTCGGAGGTCATTGGATCATGTAAAAAATACAAACAAACGCAATAGCGTAAAACCCAACAACTAATAAAGTATCACCTTGAGTGTGACTTAAAATGGAGATTGGGAAACGTGTAAATAGCTGCCACCAAGATAGCAAGGTAAAACAAAAAATTTTTAGGGGGTAAATACCCCTACCAAAACAGATGCAGGATAAGGTGCAAAAAATAATCCAGTTGGAGTTGCCTCTTACCAGACAAAATTAACTTATAACCCAAGTGAAAATAAAGTGTTGAAGGTATGTGTTTGGACCATCACCAGCTAGATCAGCCTCTTACCAAAAATAAGTTAAAGCAAGTGTGTAGAAATCAATCCAAGTGACACAGGATGCAATACCAGATAAGCACCAGTAGGGGTCGCCTCTTACCAGATGTTAAACTCAGTCAAGCTTGTATGGAAATCAATAGTCAGGGTCCAAACATGAATTCTGGGATAAATCCTCGCTTTCAATCATAGATATGCCCAATCTTTTCCATTCTGCAGTTGTTGGTTTGAATGGAAAAGATTGGGCATATCTATGATTGAAAGCGAGGATTTATCCCAGAATTCATGTTTGGACCCTGACTATTGATTTCCATACAAGCTTGACTGAGTTTAACATCTGGTAAGAGGCGACCCCTACTGGTGCTTATCTGGTATTGCATCCTGTGTCACTTGGATTGATTTCTACACACTTGCTTTAACTTATTTTTGGTAAGAGGCTGATCTAGCTGGTGATGGTCCAAACACATACCTTCAACACTTTATTTTCACTTGGGTTATAAGTTAATTTTGTCTGGTAAGAGGCAACTCCAACTGGATTATTTTTTGCACCTTATCCTGCATCTGTTTTGGTAGGGGTATTTACCCCTTAAAATTTTTTGTTTTACCTTGCTATCTTGGTGGCAGCTATTTACACGTTTCCCAATCTCCATTTTAAGTCACACTCAAGGTGATACTTTATTAGTTGTTGGGTTTTACGCTATTGCGTTTGTTTGTATTTTTTACATGATCCAATGACCTCCGAGTTCACTGCTCACACGGGCCTGGATCATCTATCAAAGTGACAAGACTAAGCATATCCGCTTTATACTTACCTCAATCTGGTAAGCGTACACTCTTAAGGGAGTCGGGTTCAGGATCTTACCCAAGATATTTTCCATCTGTCATCAATATTGGGACTACGAACACTGGTACCTCTACTTTTTTCATACATTTCCTTATAAATTATTTATTAAAAATGTTATGGAGAGTACATGGTTCTGTGAAAACACTACATCCATTTTATACTATAAATGTGTATGTTTTACTACAGAATGTCAGTTAAAGGTTATTCACACATCATATTCTGGAAAATACATGTATGCTATCCTACATATACATTTCTTTACACCAGTGATGCATTCATGTGCTTTGCCAACATATTTGTAAGAAATAACTTGCACAGAGAAAAGGAAGGGAAGCAGTGGGAAAGAGATCTAGCACAGCAGAGTTCAATTGTGTATAGAGATGGGAGTTAAAGGGAGGGGTAGATGCTAGAAAGTAAATCACTGCCCATAGAAGCCCCAAGAAGTAGAATGATACTGATCTCAGTGTTTACCTTAATATTACAGCTCTGCAGCTTGCTGTCTTACAAGTGGCTAAATTGCTCATTCACTCCTTACTGAATTAAATAGAACAGTTTTTTTTTTTTAATGAATACTGTACCGGGATTCTACAGTGCAGTCACATGCTATGCCAGGAAAATTTAAGCCTGTGAAATTCACTGTATACCTAGAAAAAGTATGATTGTATAAGTGTTAAGACTCTTAAAATGACAATAGACTGATTGCAGAACTTAAAGAGGTTGTAAACTCAGTTACATTTATTTTTTTTTTTTTTACAAGCTGAAAGAGAAACACATAATGAGCTAGTATGCATCGCGGTGACGTCACTCCCGCAAACGCGCGAGGGAGCCGACGGTCACGGCACGGGGCTTTGAAGGAACGGCACCAGCAGCGGGGGAGATCCATGCATCCATATCGCTTGCGTGGATGTGGAGATCTGTCAGGTTTTTTCAAGTAACCCTTTGGTTGAATGAAAAAAGGTGTCTATGTATACCCTGCTTACGTTGTTATTAAAAATGCTTAAACCTTATACAATACTCCTTTGCATGGATTGTGTGTTTTTCAATTCTCCAGTAAAACTGTAAGCAGCTTTTGTCAATTTTTTTTACCCCCGATGAACCCTTGAAATAATTTTCAGGTCTTGGAGAACCCCTGCTAAAACCAATTAATTGGTGGTCAGTGGGTAAAATTCCAATTACATCGGTGGCTATGGGAAGAATATTGCCCATCATTGATAGTGGGGATGCCACCCTTACAGACATTTAGTAAGATCATTGGGTTCATGCAGCTGGCTCTGTCAAGTGTAACTGACGCTCAATTTATGCAGGCACTCTCCAATGGGGGGTCAATCAGCCACAGCTCAAGGAACCCCTAGCAACCTCAGAATAAATCTGAGGGCTCCATGGAACCCTGGCTTAGAATGGCTGCTGTAGAGTATGCATTGGAGATGAGTTGATAAGAAGATAGAGTAGAAGGTTCCTTTCCCTGGGCACCTGATATATTTGCGGCGTGCACTCTGCATCCATAGACAGTGGTGGATACAAAAGTGAATTAGATATATCGCATACAAATGACCAATGACAAAGGATAAATATGGAAAGCCTTGTATGACATTATTATTAGAGGGCATCATCATCTCAAACTGTATTCTCTCCACATGAGATTTTTAATTTATGTAAATAATTTTGTCATATGTTTTGTCATCTAACACAGTGTTTTTCAACCTGTTTTCCATCAAGGCACCATTTAAAACTATCCACAATCACAAGATACCCCTTTCTAAAATGTAAAAAATGAAACGAATAGCTTTACATAATGCAGCAGCATCCACATACGTAGGACACCCAGCAATAAACAAGATTTATTTTTACAATGCAAATATTCCTTTGCTCACTGATACTGACTAGTATTCCAGGGCGTCTCTTCTCCCTCAGTATCTCTCAGCTAACATGACCTCAGTTCTGGCAGAGAAGGAGTTAAACAAGGCAGCTGGCCAACACAGTACCCAAGATTGTAATACTGCACAATAAAAACCTGTGGCTTTGTTTGACCAAAAAATGTAGTCTTGATCCACCCACCAGCTTGTTAACAATTTTTGGGCAATTCAGAGCAATTTTTGTGAATTTTGCCAAGGCACTCTTGAAGAATCCAGAAGGCACCCCAGAGTGCCTCATGAGACATGTAGAATAGCCTCTTGCAGTGAGTGAGTTGTTGTCAGGAGTCTCTCCGTGAGTGATACCTCTCCCATAGCAACTGGAGTAGACTCACATTGCAAAGATCCCCAGCCTGTACACAGGGATGGAAGAGTTAAGTGAAGTTAAGTGCACACATGGAGCCCGCTTTGTGTACACGGCAGGGCCCCATGCGTTACTGCGAGTGAGGTAGCAGTGATATGCTAGATGGGTGGATGTGGACAAAGCTCAGTGTGTCCTTCCTAAATGCAAGTTACCATGAGGTGTACATTGTCACGGAGAACCGAGAGTTAAATGGAGAACAGTTATGGTGCAAGTGTACACGGGATACATTATTCTCTAAAAACAAAGGTCTACCCTAAGGTCCAGTATTCCCCCATGGCGGCCTCAGCCTTGTCTGGGAGCATTGATGAAAATGGCACAGAAGCAAATGTACCCATGTGTAGTAAAGTGATCCTATTACAGTTGCCTATCATAGCCCAGAAGAACCCACCCCAGGGGTAGTCCTCTCATGTGACCCAGTCTTGGCGCCCAACGAGTTAATGGGAAGACATTGAAGAGAAGTCTCTCATCATCCGCCTACCCCCCTTACATTCTAAAGAACCATGCATCTGTGAATCTACAAACTCAGTCAGCCAAGTTAAAAAGGGTACTCTAGCTCCCTATGGGGTGCTACAGAGGCAACACGGGGGAACCTCCAGCACTGAATGTATGTAGAAGCAAGGTGTGTGGGGTGTGCTGGAAGGTCTATTGATGCTGGCTGCTGGGGGATCTATTGCCAATGGTGGGGATCTGTTTGTGTGAGGGCTGATCGTTGCTGGGGATGGATCTATTGTTGCCACAGGGGATCTATTTTTGCTGGGGTGGAGTCCATTGTTGCTGATGGGAATCTTTTTTTTTTCTGGAGGGGTCTTATGTTGCTGGCAGGGGTCTACTGTTGAGGGAGAGGACTATTGTTGCTGGCTGATGGAGAGTCTATTGATGCTGTCTTTTGGAAGATCAATAGTTGCTACTGGGGGATCTATTGTTGTGTGGGGAATCTATTGTTGCTGGGGTGGTGTCCATTGTTGTGGGGG
Source organism: Pelophylax lessonae (assembly GCF_965119305.1). NCBI lineage: Eukaryota > Metazoa > Chordata > Amphibia > Anura > Ranidae > Pelophylax > Pelophylax lessonae. Next base: position 649,974,775 of record NC_138768.1, read on the forward strand.
GGGGGGGGCTATTGTTGTGTGGGGCATCTATTATTGCTGGGGGAGTCTATTGTGTGGGGGAATCTATTGTTGCTTGCTGCAGGGGATATATTTTACTGCTTTTCTTGTTATCGTTAACAAACTCCATATAAAATTATTTAGCACCACAAAATTATACTTGGTTCTGTATGCTCTAAAAAGGGGCAGTACTGGGAGGTGGGTAGGGGGTGGAATCAAGGGGCAGTGCTCAGAGGTGGGTAGGGGTGGAGACTAGGGTTGACTCAGTTCCTGCACCTGTTCTTTGAGAAAAAAAATCTGCAAAGATCTAAACAATTTTAGCTGCCAGGAGATTTGTTCAGCCAATCATGTGCTTCCCAACCTCCTGCCACACAACACACTTTAACCAGCAAACAATAAAGTAAACTTCCTGGCTGTGTGAATGTGGTAGCCGCCATACCTTTTCATACTTCGCTAAATGAAACTGGAAATAGGTAAAACAGTTGACATTTATGAATTTGAACTGTGCATTTACAAACCTGATTTCAAAAAAGTTGGGACACTGTACAAATTGTGAATAAAACAGAATGCAATGATGTGGAAGTTTCAAATATCAATATTTTATTCAGAATACAACATAGATGACATATCAAATGATTAAACTGAGAAAATGTATAATTTAAGGGAAAAATACGTTGATTTTAAATTTCATGACATCAACACATCTCAAAAAAGTTGGGACAAGGCCATGTTTACCACTGTGTGGCATCCCCTCTTCTTTTTTTTTTATAACATTCTGGAAATGTCTGGGGACTGAGGAGACAAGTTGCTCAAGTTTAGGAATAGGAATGTTGTCCCATTCTTGTCTAATACAGGCTTCTAGTTGCTCAACTGTCTTAGGTCTTCTTTGTTGCATCTTCCTCTTTATGATGCGCCAAACAAACGTTTTCTATGGGTGAAAGATCTGGACTGCAGGCTGGCCATTTAAGTACCCGGATCCTTCTTCTACGCAGCCATGATGTTGTAATTGATGCAGTATGTGGTCTGGCATTGTCATGTTGGAAAATGCAAGGTCTTCCCTGAAAGAGATGACGTCTGGATGGGAGCATATGTTGTTCTAGAACTTGGATATACCTTTCAGCATTGATGGTGCCTTTCCAGATGTGTAAGCTACCCATGCCACACGCACTCATGCAAACCCATACAATCAGAGATGTAGGCTTCTGAACTGAGCGCTGATAACAACTTGGGTTGTCCTTGTGTCCTCTTTAGTCCGGATGACATGGCATCCCAGTTTTCCAAAAAGAACTTCAAATTTTGATTTGTCTGACCACAGAACAGTTTTCCACTTTGCCACATTCAATTTTAAATGAGCCTTGGCCCAGAGAAAACGGCTGCGCTTCTGGATTATGTTTAGATATGGCTTCTTTTTTGGCCAATAGAATTTTAGCCTGCAACAGCGAATGGTACGATGGATTGTGTTCACCGACAATGTTTTCTGGAAGTATTCCTGAGCCCATGTTGTGATTTCCATTACTGTAGCATTCCTGTATGTGATGCAGTGCCGTCTAAGGGCCCGAAGATCACGGGCATCCAGTATGGTTTTCCGACCTTGACCCTTACACACAGAGATTGTTACAGATTCTTTGGATGATAGTAAGCACTGTAGATGATGAGAACTTCAAACTCTTTGCAATTTTTCTCTGAGAAACTCCTTTCTGATATTGCTCCACTATTTTTTGCCGCAGCATTGGGGGAATTGGTGATCCTCTGCCCATCCTGACTTCTGAGAGACACTGCCACTCTGAGAGGCTCTTTTTATACCCAATCATGTTGCCAATTGACCCAATAACGTGCAAATTGGTCCTCCAGCTGTTCCTTATATGTACATTTAACTTTTTCGGCCTCTTATTGCTACCTATCCCAACTTTTTTGGAATGTGTAGCTCTCATGAAATCCAAAATGAGCCAATATTTGGCATGACATTTCAAAATGTCTCACTTTCAACATATGATATGTTATCTATATTATATTGTAAATAAAATATAAGCTTATGAGATTTGTAAATTAGTCCATTCCTTTTTTTACACACAATTTGTACAGTGTCCCAACTTTTTTGGAATCGGGTTTGTTGCTATTTGCTGTGTGGTACAATGAATTATGTACATAAATGTTGCATATCATATTTTAATCTCCCATATCTTTTCCAGAAAATATGTAATTCAGTTGTTATATTCATGCAATAAGTCCTAAACGTATTCACATGTGTTTTTGTTACTTTACAAAATATGCATTTTACTTCTATAATAAAACAAATTAACAGAGATCCATGCGTGATCGATTTATGAAAAAAAAAATGTAGATTGCTTCTCTGCTTAGTTTTTCTACAAAATATTTCTCTGCAGATGGTCATTGATAAAATGATATTAAATGCGGGAAGAATCATGGAAAATAAACAGTCACCTATTAACCTCTCCTTGCCCTTATAAATGTGGTGAGTGCTGGCACCTGCATGACCCAGCGATAATTTATGAGCACTCCCCCCCTCCCTTTTACTGCCAGAAAGCCTTTCATTTATTATCTGCTGGCTGCATTAGCTCATAGGCTAAAATAAGGGTGAGCTAATGCAACGGGCTTTCTGGTCAAGCAGCTGCAGATCTTGCAGAGTATTGTCATTCTTCTCCATTGAACTAAAAGGAATCTCTAACTTATTTATACATGTGAATTTGGTTCCTACCGTGAAGTTCTGTCATTTTCAGCTAGCAATATGATTTGTCAAAATACTCCCCTTTTATTAATGGGGTATTCCTCAAACCTATAAATAAAATAACAGATGCATTTGTATACACTGCAACAAAACTGAAATCCAATCATGGTGAAAATCTGCAAGAACATCAAGGGCATAAATCTATATAATGGACAGTCTACCTTGGCATTATAACCTCTTGTAGAAAATCAAGTATATGAGGTCTACATTCAGGGACAGATTTATTCACCAAGAGCTTATAACCAAAGAATCTTGTGCACCTTAAAATCTACCCAAGTACTCACAGACTTGTTTAGTGCACTGACATGTTAAAAGCACAGATGTGTTAACCACTTAAGCCCCGGAGGATTGGGCTGCTCAAAGACCAGGGCCTATTTTGCGATTCGGCATTTTATGACTTTAACGGACAATTGAGCGGTCGTGCGACGATGTACCCAAATTAAATTGACGTCCTTTTTTCCCACAAACAGAGCTTTCTTTTGGTGGCATTTGATCACCTGTGCGATTTTTATTTTTTGCGCTATAAACAAAAAAAGAGCGACAATTTTGGAAAAATAACACTATTTTTCAAATTTTTTTATATGAAATTCCCAAAAAAACTATTTAAAAATCAAAACTTTTTAACATTTTAGGCCAATTTGTTTGGTGCCGCATGCAGAACAATTTAAACATATTACTTTATAATTAAATAAAGACAAAAACGATGCTGGACTTGCAATGGTATGATGGGCCCTGGCCCTTTATTAACTATATTTAATAACTACATTACTTTAGTTCAGCCCCAAAGCTCGAACTAACCATACACATTAACGTAGCAATAACTGTGATCCAGTCAAAAAACTCAGACCACCCTTTGTATGACACCATACAAGAAAAACACACCCATTCATAACACTATGAACATAGGGAGGGCGGGAGGGACGAACTTCTTGGTCCTCTCCTGTCCACTGATTTTAAACCGTTAATTCACTCCCTTATATAGGGAATAACTGTCACTTCCAGGATTGAAATTCCTCCAATCAATACAGTAAATATATATATTTTTTTTTAAATACCAATAGCCTTTTAGCTTTAACTGACCAATCCTGTCATCTGTAATTTGACGAATAGCAATATTTATATTCTATACAGTACATTTTTTTTACACACACATTTTTTTTTTTTTTTTTGGTCTTGCCACGGCCCCATACATGCATGGCAGGTACTATGACCCGCCATGCATTTCATGGTGCCGCATGCAGAACAATTTAAACATATTACTTTATAATTAAATAAAGACAAAAACGATGCTGGACTTGCAATGGTATGATGGGCCCTGGCCCTTTATTAACTATATTTAATAACTACATTACTTTAGTTCAGCCCCAAAGCTCGAACTAACCATACACATTAACGTAGCAATAACTGTGATCCAGTCAAAAAACTCAGACCACCCTTTGTATGACACCATACAAGAAAAACACACCCACAAGCCATGCTCAACTTACGAGCATGGCACCACCACAAGGCCCAAAGCCCTTTCAATACACGATTGCAAGTCCAGATTAAAAATGTCATTTGCAACTTCCGACAAATGAACCATATCCCATATATAAAAACCCCTTAAACCCCCTTCTAAATCCACATGTCTGAATGAAAAAACCCCCCATAGAGGACATAAATTTAGAGATAGCCCTATTTACCTTTACACGTGTTTTCTCCAAAAAGAATTGCTCTTCCGAAAACCAACACAATCTGGGTATAATTTCGGAAAAAACAAAAATACAAGCAGAAAACACAGACTGCAAATGCATAAGATCAGATTTAATATGCAATAACAAATCTACGCTTTTTCGGGAGCCTAAATCATTCCCCCCAAGATGAATAATAACCGCATCGGGGGAAGGCCAAATCAAACGCAGTTCATAAAAAACAGAACGGATGTTCTGCCAACGCATTCCACGCCTACCGTACCAGAATAGCGAAGCAGAGGATGATGAAAAACCCAAATTTGTAGTATAAACCCGAACTTCTGCCCTCTTGTGGGCCCAAAAAACGAACGAATGTCCGACGATCCAAATAATTTTGCGGGAACCTGCAATTAAATACAAGAATTAGGACGGACATATGACTTGAAGGCAGAAGAACGCCATCTACCAATATTTCTAATAGAATCGTCAGACATACCAAATTGAGCAGCAGTGGTAGCTGCGCCAATTCGGAAGGAATGAGCAGAAATCGGAAGATGGCCCAAATTCAAATGGACCAAACATTTTTTTAGAATAGAATTGAATTGAAAAACCGTCAGTGGGCTACCGTTTTGATGTATGAGAAATTGAAGAAATGGAAGAGGCCTGACTAACAAATAACTCTCAACCCGATGAACAGCGCAAATTTTAGAATTTTCGTATCGCCCCAGAGATATCCAATGCCCCTTACCAAATTGATCCGTTTTACTTCGCCTCAAAAAAACGCGAAGCACACCTCTGGTAACAGAAACATCAGAGAATCTTAAACCATCGATGGCAGATGATTTAGACGCCAGCAGCTCCGAAATGCGAAATGCACCGAAGAAGCACAAGCAAAAAGCGCATTGCAACAATACAGCTTCATAATGTGAAAAACAAACAGAATTGGAGGCCACACACAAATTTTCCAACAATGAAAGGGAAACAGCAAGCCTTCTATCAGGGGTAATATTAGACTTGCGATAACCCTTCAAAGCCAATTTCACTGAGAAAATTTCCATACATGAGCGGTGACTGTGCAATCTCGCGAAAAACGAAATACCAGCTAAAGACTTGAGAATATGGGAATAAGAAAATTGTCTATTAAATAAATATTCCAAAAAGGACAAAACGTTTTTTTCAGAAAAAGAAAATTTACGAATATCACTGCCAACAAAAAAGGAAGACCACATACGCCACGCGGCGTGGTACGAGCGCCATGTAGAAGGAGCCAAGGAAGAGAAAATAGCAGAAGAAACCTTTGTCAGACCAGATTCCACAGGTGAGAAGGGCATGAAATGCCCAATAGATCCGCGCCGGGAGCTGCAATCCGAAAACGGTCCATCTGCTGGCGAGACAGAGAATCAGCAATAATGTTGGAAAATCCGGGAATATATTTAGCTTTTAGCCATATATTGAATGTTTTAAACATAACAAAACTAAATATCTAAGAAGTGAAATGACCGGAAGAGACCTGGAGGACAAGCAATTAATTGCAAATACTACTCCCTTATTGTCGGAATGTAACAATATACGCTTATTACTAAATTGCAGTCCCCAGATCTCCAATGCAACCAGAACTGGAAACAATTCCAATAAAACTATGCAACCAGTCAAACCTTTATCTATCCATGTGACAGGCCAAGTAGCAGCTGACCAATGGCCGTTCCAGTAAACGCCATAACCGTGCGAGCCGGAGGCATCAGTGAACAAATCTAAAGCAGAAGATGAGCAAAAACAATCTTGCCAAACGGTGTAGCCATTGAAAGAATCCAAAAATCGCAACCAAATTAATAAATCATCTCTAATGTCAGCCGACACAGAAATGAAATGACTAGGGGAAGAGACTCCGGAAATAGCCCTATACAACCATTTAGTAAAGGCTCTGCCCATTGGCATGACCCTTGATGCAAAGTTGAGTAAACCTAGAAGAGATTGAATAAATTTCAACCTGACCTTCTTCTTACCTACAACAAAAGTCAAAAGTAAACGAATTTTAGATATTTTTGAATCAGGTAGACGAAAAACCATGGCAGTCGTGTCGATTTAAATACCTAAAAATTCAAGGCAAGATGTAGGATATACTGATTTTTCGACTGCCAATGGAACACCAAATTCGCAGCAAATATTTTCAAAGTACCTAAAACAAGATATGCAATCGGAAGACCCTGCCTTTCCAATAAAGAGAAAGTCGTCTAAATAATGAAGTACACTATCTGGACCCGACTTGCTAACAATTACCCATTCCAAAAATGTGGAGAATAATTCAAAATAATAACAGGAGATGGAGCACCCCATCGGCAAGCATTTGTCAAAAAAGAACTCTCCATCGAAACAAAAACCCAAAGAATCAAAAGCATTGGGATGAATGGGCAACAGTCGAAAAGCGGATTTTATGTCAGCTTTAGCAAGTAAGGCCGAGCAACCTGCTTTTCTAATCTTGGACAGTGCATCGTCAAATGTAGCATAAGACACAGAACATAAATCAGTATCAATCTCGTCATTCAATGATTCTCCTGACGGGAAAGACAGGTGGTGTATCAAACGAAATTCACCATCCACCTTCTTGGCTATGACCCCTAGCGGGGAGACCCTAAAATTAGGAAAGGGGGGAGCAGAAAAAGGCCCTGCAACCCTACCGCTAGCAATCTCTTTAGCAATTTTGTGCCGGACGACGTCAGGATGCACAGCCACAGAAGGAAGATTGTCGTGAATTACACAACCTGTACCTGAAAAGGAAGGTAAAGAAAAACCAAAACAAAAACCCTGAATCAAAATATCGGCGGACCTACGGTTTGGGTAAACCCGTAGCCAGGGGAGCATTTTTTCCAAGCTCACTGTAGTTTCCGCCTTTAAGAAAAATTTGCTTCTCATTCGATTGACTACCAAGCGAAGCCTGTTTTTTGTAGCATTTAGATACAGGATGAGCCCCAGCACAATGCGAGCACTCGTGCCTGAATTTACAAGCATGCGGCCATTTACACATGCCATCGTTGAATCCAAAACAAACACCTTTTCTATGAGTAACAGAATTAGGAGGTTTCGGCACAAAAGCAGGCTTCTGCGGCAACAACAAGTTGAGCCATAATCCTACGTCTTTAACACCCCATTGCAAAGATTTATGGATGGACAGCTTCTGTCTGAACGATTCGTCATAAGCCAGCCAACCTAAACCAGGGAAATTCTTGTATGCTTCCAGCACTATATCCAAGTGCTGGAAAAGCCCGCTACACAATTCTGGTCTCTTTTCACCCAGCACACTGGAATAAATACAGAAACCCTGTAACCAATTATGGAATGTCCTGGGAGCTACCCTGGATCTATCCTCGCCCGTCTTATCATTGTCAAACTTCGAAAGCTTGAGGCCAGGAAGCAATGACAGGATGTCAACATACTCCCCTCTAAAAATTTTCTCTTTAACCGTCTCCTTAAGATGAAATCCTAAAGGAGATACTGGACAGGGTAAAGCTTCCTTTAAAGCAATCTCAGGTACCTTTCCACAATTACCAGCAAAAGCCTCATGATGAGCTACTGGAACTGGATCTACAACGTATGCATCAGAAGGAGAAACATCCACCAGTGCAACATTACCCCAAACCTCCTGTAGAGAGGCAGGAACCTCAGACTCATTAACATTTAACTCATTAACATCCCCACATATGGCAGAATCGCTTGTTATGGCAGAATCGCTTGTTAGCATTGGATTAGAAAATTTCTTACAAAAAGTAGACATAACTTGCACAAATTCAGAGATTAACATAGCATTAGCAGGGTGCTCACCTGCAACGGCTGCGTCACCACTGACCGCAGCACCGCTATTTGAAGGCCGTTGGACCGGAGCCGGGAGAGAAACATTAGCAGAAGAGGAATCTGAGGCCACCGCTGCCGGTACCGAACCGGGTAGAACTGTACTAGTCGGCCGACCTGCAACGACCCTCTTCTTCTTAACTGCAGGGATCGGAGCCGATGAGACCACATCCGGACCAAATCTGCTAGGCTTCCTCTTGATCCGCTGTGATTTACCATCCCGGGACCCGGAGGAAGCCGTCGCCCGGAAATGACGACTGCCACTAACCACATCCAGGTCACCGGGGGCGGACGATCCCATTCGCGAAGGCCGCCAATCGGAAGCCGCGTCATCGCCGGGGTCAACAGGAGCCGGAAACACGCAAGAAGCCTGGGACGAAGATGGCGGAGGACCAGCAGAGACGGAGGCATCCACCGGAATGGAGAGGCATTTCTTCACCCACTCCTCGCCATCCGCGCTACGGGCTCTCTCCAGCAATTCTCGCAGAAGGGACTCCATGACCAGGTAACAGCTAGGCAACGAACTTCTTGGTCCTCTCCTGTCCACTGATTTTAAACCGTTAATTCACTCCCTTATATAGGGAATAACTGTCACTTCCAGGATTGAAATTCCTCCAATCAATACAGTAAATATATATATATTTTTTTTAAATACCAATAGCCTTTTAGCTTTAACTGACCAATTCTGTCATCTGTAATTTGACCAATAGCAATATTTATATTCTATACAGTACATTTTTTTTACACACACATTTTTTTTTGGTCTTGCCACGGCCCCATACATGCATGGCAGGTACTATGACCCGCCATGCATTTCATTCTGCTACATATGTTTGGTAAAAAAAAATCGCAATAAGCGTATTTTGATTGGTTTGCGCAAAAGTTATTGCGTCTACTAACTACGGGAAAGATTTATGTAATTTTTATTGTTTTTTTTTTTTTTACTAGTAATGGCGGTGATCTACGATTTTTTTTGCGGGACTGCGACATTGCGGCGGACATATCGGACCCTTGACTGAAATTTTTGACACTTGCTATAAATATACACCGTTACTGTAAAAATGACACTGGCAGGGAAGGGGTTAACTTTATTGGTGATCAGTGGGTTAAATGTATCCCTAGGGGCGTGATTCTAACTGGGGGGGGCGTGGCTTGTGATGTAACCACAGAGACATACGATCCTACATGGCAGGATCGTATGATCTCTGCAGTTACACCAGGGAGAATGACAGGCGGCTTTGTTTACATTAGCCGCCTGTCTTTCTCCCTATCCAGCGGGAGATTGCGAGTGGCCGGCGGACATCGGAGCCGACGGTCACTCGTGCGAGGATGTCAGAGAACGAGCGAGGGCGGGAGCGCGCCTCAGGCGGCGCGTGTTTGCCCCCTAGAGGCTCGTGGGCGAGTGATGTAGCCCTACGTCGTTTTGCCTGTAGGGGGCTGACTGCCACAGTAAATAGTCGTGCGGCGGTCGGCAAGTGGTTAATACAGTTGGCTGACATAGTAACCAGGTTCATCAGCAATACATCTATGTGGGCTTCACCTTTTCCCCAGCACACTTAACATATAGCATATGGCCCTTTCTACCTGCAGTTTTTGGCATTGAAAATGCAATTCTACAGAACAAATGCTAACCTTTGCACTTCTGTCAGATTTCTGGTCTCATGCAGCCTCCTTTAATTTCCCCCCACACTATTTCTTCATGCACATGTGCAAAATTCTCACAAAGAGTTAGTAACTGAGTTACATCAGTAAAAAAGTAACTAATTACCACGGAAAGTAACTATTGTGTTACTTTAAAAAAAATAATCAAATATGTCAAATAACTTGTATGGCCCCCAATTTTAAATGTTACATGAATGAAATGGACTTTAAATAGAATCAATTCTTATTTGAAAACATTGTACACTAATCTACACTATTTTAATGTTGTACTACTCTGCCTCTGGTTGGTTGGCAAACGATGGAAATGATGTGTCCTGTCCCACCCCACCTACCACTGAAGCAACAGTGCACAATGGGAGTTGTTTCCTGGTGTGATGCTTCACGTGTGTAGTTATGACAAGTCTATGGCGCTGGCACACTGATCCATGTCCTCTCTAGGATGGAGGCAAAGATACTCATGTTTCCAATGGTCCCTCTGGTGCTGGCATAAGCTCCTCTGTGGCAGTTTTCAGGCTTCTTTAGTGGTCAGTTTGGAATCACATCACTACTGCGCATGAGTGGGAGCTAATCATCACAGCACACAAGATCAGGCCAGTCGCTGTAGGCTTGTGCGGCTCAGCTTACATTTCAAGGATTGCTGTGATCGGGCAGGTAGGTGTCATTTATTGCAGAAGACACATTGCATGTCTTTTCTGCAATGAATGCCTGCCTGCTCACACTGACTTACAATGGAACTTTATTTCTGCTTTAAGAATTAGTACACTGATATATTATTTTTTGTTTTGGGGTTTAGTACTACATTAAGGAAACCACTGCACATCTTATACACAAACCAAATAAAACAAGAAAGAAACAGACACAGGGATACTCGTTTAATACTAATCAGAATAAAATAGGCAGCTCTAAAATAAAGAAATGCTCTGATGAAGAATCCCAGTAAAATCTTCTGGTGGGACCCCACCACTTCAATAAGCATAAGGCCCCTTTCACGCGAACGATCCAATCAGATCCGCCTGTCAGTTTTTTAGGTGGACCTGATCGGATTCCTCCATGCATCCCTATGGGGCAGCGGATGTCAGCGGTGACATGTCCGCTGACACTCGCTGCCATCTGCATCCAATCCTGTCCGTGAAATCCGGATGGATGGAAACCCTATTTCCCATCCGTCCAGCGGATGGGATCAGATGAGAATGGACAGGCAATCCGTTCTCATCCGATTCCCCCATAGATAACAGCGGGGCTCTGATACCTCTCTCTCCACACACAGAGTGGAGATGGAGCTGTCATCCGCCTGCTCAGCGGGGATCGGTCGGATCGATCCCCCGCTGAGCAGAGAACGGACCACACTGGACAGCGGACCATGTGAAAGGAGCCTAAAGAAAGAAGAAAAGATCCCACAGTGCTTATACCTGAGTGATAGAGAGGGATGCACTACCCACTGGAAACACACATGGCTGACCCTGGTAGTGGTGCACTATACACATATTGTCAGTGATGCCCAGGGATGGAAAGTCAGGCTCAGGTCACCATCTTATCTGACTCGCCTGTCTAGAGGAAAGAATATTCAGTCCCCCCCTGAAATTACACAGCCTTCAGGCACTCTTTCTTCCATCTGCCAGGTAACAAGTGCCAGCAACACCAGCATCTCCTGCATGTGGATTGGTGCACTCTCCAAAACAGTCCCCAGTGTACTTTGTCACTGAAAGTAAAGTTCCTGCTTTTCCATTCACATGATGTGTTAGTACGGTGCTGACATTTTCTAGAAGACATGCTGGCTGGGGAGGAAGGTGGCAGGGGGTAGGACCGATTGTAACTATTGTATATGCACCCACAACAGTGTATAATTCAGGTTTATTATACTGTACACCACTATGTGTGCAGATAGAGTAGTTACAATTGGTCCTGCCCCCTGCCACCTTCCTCCCCGGCAGCTGCTGTTTGTCTGTGTATGGAACAAGGGGGCGGAGCCCTGCATACCGGCCTGGCCCACCCCGACATCAATGTTTGATTTTGACAGCTCCACTCACTGTCATTGTGCCCCCCCCCCCCCTGCTTGCCCACCAATCATCACTGGATGCAGATGGTTGTTACACTGCAGGCCACTGCAATTATAATAACGCCAGCATTTCATGGTCTGTAACGGTAACGGCGTTATTACGGGGGAAACGGCAATTAGTTAGATTACTAGTTACTGTAAAAAGTAACACCATTAGTAACGGCGTTTACTTATAATGCCGTTATTACAATCACTGCTTCTTAAGTACCATACACATGGGTGTTTTAAAATGCTGCAAATCCATCACTGGGAATGGTGCCTTACCTCTGTGTAACCCAAATTCTGGGAGAACATTGACAGAACCCACAGTAGGACAACAGGTAATGAATTCATTACAGTGGATCTGAGATCTGAATATTAAATGTAAAGATTTGCTGTGTAATGTTATATGGAGCATCTATAATTATTATTTTTTTCCAAGCTGTACCCTACAAAATGCACCTTCTTCTTTATTTTTTGCAATGCACTTCCTCGTATGTGACTGTACCTATGTAAATCTGTGCCTAAACCAATATAGCTGTATATCTGCAGTGTGAGGCCATTCTATCTCTGACTGCTAGTCTCATGAAATTTGGTGATGTCATTACTGTGCTACTTACTGTTTTCAATGTTGGAAAGAAAGCTACAGTGAAAGTTTCATCATTCATTTTGTGGATCTATATAGCCCTACACTTCTGCTGCTGCTTCTGTCCTATCCCCCCTAGCAGTTATCTGATTACCTGTCATAAGAATTGCAGTTTTGACATGAGGAAGTAAAGTCCTGCTCCTCTACCAAGGTGGCTTCATTGCTACAAACGCACAGGGCAGAACAAGGCATGGTAAGTAAGTAATGGAAATAATTACCTGCAGGGAGACTGCAGGCAATGCTGGGCATTAGTCCATTGCTTGCCTTTTTGGGCACCCCCCCCCCCCCCCACAGTTTATTTCCTCTTTAAATTGCAGCAGTACACACTGAGAAAGATAGCATCTAGGATGCCCAGCATCTCAGACTGAGGTTGAATGTTTGCCATTTTTTCCTCTTTTGCTCCAGTCTCCTTCTAAAGTATCACCTTGCAGGCCTCACAAGAGCGGCTGGAAGGAGGAAGGAGAAGCCAATTCAGCTTTTTCTACAGAGAAAGGATGTGCCTAATACTGCTTTGTCCTACTTTATTCTCTCAGTCGCATCTCACAAAAGTATCATATAAACCAAGGATCCTCAAACTACGGCCCTCCAGCTGTTGCAGAACTACACATCCCATGAGGCATTGTAAAACTCTGTCATACCCAGACATGACTAGGCATGATAGGAATTGTAGTTCCTGAACAACTGGAGGGCCATAGTTTGAAGACCCCTGATATAAACTTTCAGCTGAGGAAGGAGTTAATTCAGCTTGTTCTCCAAAGGAAATACCCAACACCAACTTGTCATTCTCCCCCAACTCAGGCTTACCACGCAGCAATATTTAGGTTTCACAAGCATGTGGGCAGAGAAAGTAAGAAACATTTTAGCTTTTGTCATTCCAAATGTGGAGAAAGTAAGTGCCTATCTGGTATCACATTTTTTACTGCAGTGAGTTGGGTTTCAGCCATCGATGTCTTGCGGCAATGAGGAGAAATGTAAGAAAATCTAGGAGAAACAAGAATCTACTAGGAGGGTTGGAAGAGATAGCTACAGGTACCCGTCTAATGTGTCTAACGATAAACCCTGTTTAATTGATTATTTAGTGAGGGCTACTTTGCAATGATGCATATTTGAATTGTATGTTATTACAATTTCTAAGTTCTGATTGAAATTTGCATAATAGGTCACTGTAGTTTTTGTGGCATCTGAAGGGTTCTAGAAATAAACAGAAGCTGTGCCTTGGCAGATGGTGCTTGATACGGAATTTGTGTTGTTTTTTTGGTTTTGGCCAGCCTTTGGTCAGCTATAGACAGAGATGTCTTGTCAGTATAATGGTTGCATAGAGATTAACTGTTTTCTCGGGTACTCATGGCAAGCTGGACACAAAGATTGTCTTATTCTATTTGCCAGTGCCAGAAGATGCAAGCACTGCTTGACCCTGGGCAAACCAGCAGCTAAAACTTTCATTAGGCAGTATCCAAGCTCTGTACTACTTTATAGAGTTTAATGAGACTTTTGGAGTAGAAATGAAATATGGGTTTCTGATAAAATTCCACTTATCTTTTATTACATTTACAAAACCTTATTTTGGACAGAAAAGTAAATGTTCCAATGATCCACAGTAGTCTGCTCTGTTTCTCCACTAACTCATTCCTATTGCAATAACCTAGGCTGAATTATTTAATTGATGTTAAAATAGCACCTTTTACAAAAGTTAATGAATTCAGCCAAGATTACTGCAATATAAAAATAAGTGGGAAAATTGGTAATGTTCAAAGCCCTGAAATCCAAAATAATTAAAAATGAGCCGTTCTATTAATAGAAAATCATTACATTTAGCTTCAAAACCATTTTAATTGAGAACGTGGCAGGAAGACTATATTACAGTCTATGTGAAAGGGAATGCTTTTCCTATTTTGCCCTCTGTAAAACTCACAAGAAAAGGCAGCTTTTGACTTTCATCTTAATATTAGTTCATATTAAAACGTTAGATATTACAGCTTTATAGCATTTTGAAGGCTGGATTGTGAAACGAAGTGAAGCCTTTTAAGCCCACCTGGAGAGAAGACACATGCCTGCACTTCTAAATTAAACTTGTTATCAAGTGTGATCCAGCAAAGTATCCCTTAAATCAAATACTAGGCCTTACCAGGTGACAGTGGCTGACCTTGGCTTAGCAAACCATTGCTACAGTAGGAAATTTCAATGGCCTAAAATGTTGGTGCTGACCAACAAACTTTATTCTGGATCACTAAGACTGTGATATCATGGTGCAAGAAAAAGTGTTCTCTTTCAGTGCCAATTTTTCAAGCACTGGATAGGCAAATTATTTTTTGTTAGTGATGATATTTAGATGTACATAAATCTTGCAGCAATTTGCGTGGCCTATTACTAACTAAACCAGAATTTGCTGATATTTTATTCTTTTTTTATAAAAAGATTTAGGGTGTGTGCATCACACCCTCTAAGCCAGGGGTGTCAAACTCCTACCCTACCCTTACATAAGACGTCAAAAGCCTCTCTACCATCACAAGTTGAGTCCCCTACCCTCCCTTACATCACAGTGCACCTCCCTTAGCTTGTGGTGCTGCTGGGAAGAAGCTGGAGGCATTGCTGGAAAGCAGAAAGTATAAGGTCTGGAGGAGGACTGGAGCTCTCCTGCAGCTACAGGAGAGGTGCGAGGGCCACATAAAATGGCCTGGAGGGCCGCATTCGGCCCGCAGGCCTTGTGTTTGACACCTGTGTTCTAAGCTGTCCAGTAAGAAAGCACATTTAGCTTTACATTTTTTTCACTGCTATTTCTCTTGTACCTTATTTGTCATATTTCATATTTAACTGACTAAAAAAAAGGAATTTTCAAAAATGTTATTTGGTAATTTTGAAATACATAAAGCTAGACGTAATACACCATACAAAAAAAAAAAGGGGGTGTGTATAAGAGCCTAAGCCCACATAGACACTAGCAGCGCTAGAAACAGCCCCTAACGAGGTTGATGGTATATAGCAAAAACAAACAGCCTAACAAGGTAGGGAATTGTTATAAAGCCTAATAGTTCATAAGTCCATAATATTCTCAGGGTGAAGTCACACGATAAAATGGGTGCATGGAAACTCCTAGTGTAGTGAAACACCAGACTTCTTTATCGATCACTCAGCAACCGTCATATCCTTCACCTCACCGCTGTGCTCCCCCCCTTGAGAGTGGACACGTACCCTTAACGCTAGGGTTTAGCGCTTTATTAAATCAATAATCCTCCACATCCGGATGGTAATCTCCTCAGGATTCGACTCCACAGAGTAGGGATATAGGCAGCACCTCCTCCTCTCCTCTCACATAAAGGTGGAACAGATACCTCCTCCTCTCCTCTCACATCAAGGTGGAGCAGATGCCTCCTCCTCTCGTCATCATAAGCTGGATCTGCACACAGCAGCTAATTGGTTCACCTGAGATGTTATCAGTGATCACAAAAATCTGGAATGGTCATGTCTTCAAAGGATTGCCTTGAACAAATCACCTCTGTATGTTCCGGGTCCAGGGCGGAGCTCTCCTCCCAGAGCAACAACTGATGATAGCAGAGTGAGTTGACCGGCCAGTCACTTCCTACTGGTGTTGTACCTGCACCAGTAGGAAGTGACTGGCCGGTCAACTCACTCTGCTATCATCAGTTGTTGCTCTGGGAGGAGAGCTCCGCCCTGGACCCGGAACATACAGTAAGTACTAGGAAACTTGTTGGATATATTGTAATTGTCTTTGTGAACTGGTGGAGGGACCAACTGCTGTTGCTGTATTTACAGTGAAGGAGATGGGTAGTACTGCTCTTGGGTGAAATTAGGCTGCACAGGCTTGCTAGAAGGAAACAGGGACAACAAAATCAGATATTGACTGTAAAACTGAGAAGCTAGTTGCCGCTGAGTGAGGGGATCCAGCTGCTATTGCTGTATGTAAGGTGTAAAATATGCTGCTATTGAGTGGAACTTTTTCAGTGACTGCATGGGCAGGGCTTTTTTTCAGGGGGAACGCGGGGGAACACAGTTCCGGCACCTCCATCACAGAATATATTTAAGTGCAAGGGGTGCTGGGGTGTGCTGAACGGTCTATTGATGATGGCCGCTGGGGGATATATTGTCGCTAGTGAGGATCTATTTTTGCATGGGGGTCTATTGTTGCTGGAGAAGGATCTATTACTGCTGGGAGAGATCTTATATTTCTGGGGAGTCAGTTGTTGCTAGGAGGGATCTACTTTTGAGAGAGAAGTCTATTATTGCTGGCTGCTGGAGAATATAATGTTGATGCTGGAGGTCTATTGTTGCTGGGGTGGTATTTTGCTGGGGGGGGGGCATTGTTGTGTGGGTGATCTCTTGTTTCTGGGGGGGTCTATTGTTGCTGGCTGCAGGGGATCTATTTTGCTTCTTTTCTTGTTTTATTTAACAAGTTCCATACAAATTTCTTAGCACCACAGAATGATACTTGGTTCTCGGTTCTCTAAAATGGGCGGTACTGGGAGGTGGGTAGGAAGTGGGACCAAGGTATGTGCTTGGGGGTGGGTAGGGGGCAGAGACAAAGGGAGAGTTCCTGCACCTACTCTAAGCCCTGTGCATGGGTATTTTTCCCAAGTGGGTTGCAGGTGCAGCAGCTAGACCCACTATGAGGACTATTTTGTTTTGTTCTGACTGCCTATCTTAGAGCTTATAGGCTTTCTGTGTACATCAGAACATTCTGTTCTAAAAAAGAGAGTACATCATACTGTATAAATTGATGTATCTCCTCCGTCTGTTCCCAGCAAATTCCATTTTGTGAAGTCACTTCCCTCCACCTAGCAGGAAGCAAAGAGGCTGAGAAGCATTAGGCATGATGGTGGACAGCAGCTGAAATACAATATTGAATACAAAGAAAATAACTTGCTGTTGAAGTTTAAAACATAGCATAGTTCTGCATTTATATGCCACAGTTTGATGTTTCACATTAAAGTATTGCCGGCTAGAGTTTTGACTTTTTTTTCTTTTTAACCGAGAGTATCTGAAAAAAAGGAAAGGAAATGCTTTTCAGTTATTTACGTGGGTTGCTTTCTTGTGACATCTAAGGGCTTCTTAAAGAATGTGCATTCAATGCTTGCACGTTACCAAATTAAAATAAGGTGCAGTACATCACAAAATTAATTCAGTGTCATCTAAATATGATAAACACACTGACTAATCATTTATATAATATTAATATATGTACCTAAATACAGATACAAGACAGCAGAACACAAGACACACATAAAGCAGAAAAGGAAATGGATGATACACTGGGTTAGATGATGATACCAAAGTATCTAGTTTTGCATGACGTGTTCCTGGAATTCAGTATCACATTATTTGACAATAAAGCCCAGGAGAGAGTTTGTACCAAACAGCAGTGACAAGTGACGGGTTACATTTTACCAGTAACACAATGCAGCTGCTGTAAATTTCAATTACCTCCAGTCTGCATGTGTTCAGAAATGAGTCTTTCTTATGCTGGAGAGCTTCCACCGTGGAGAGGTTTAAACAGGGGAATCCTAAGAGGAAAAACACCCATTGATCACACGTTTGTTCACGTGGATCTCCATGGTTCATGTTCCCCCAGTAATAGCTTCACAGCACCATATTTCATCTGGCAATTTACAGAGAGCTGAATAGAACTTCACTGAAGCAGAAATCCCCATCTTAAAAAATCTTTATGTCATTCACTCAGAGAAGTGCAGGGATGTATAGAAATTGGGTTGATGGTTAATAATTTAATTTTGACATATTTAGGAGATTGAAAACTTTTTAAAGGATTTCCAATAAGATGATGTTATGGATTTTCTGTGCCAAGAATAGGCCAGCTGCATGTTAAAATAGTTTTTTTTTTTATTTTTCAGTCGAAGGTGCGTATGCAAAACATTTTATGTGCTTTGGTTGTTTTACTCATACTGTATAAAAGATATGATCTGGTTTTTTAAATGAATACAATTATTTTTGTGTGGCTTGTCATGATTAAGAGGATGACTCATCGAAATGTAAGAAAACCATTTTCTGGATTTCTGCACGAATGACTTTCAAAATGTGATCTGATCTTCATCTAAGTTTGAATAATAAAGGAAAATACTCTTATATTACAAACAATACAGATCATTTACATTGCTGTGTTTTACTGAACAAATGCTTTAAAGTGGTTACAGTGGCATCGGGAGAAGGGGGCCTGACCAGGGCTATAGCCCTGAATGGGCCCCCAAAAACCCCCGGGTCTCCTGTTGCTTATTTAAAATGATTAGCCCCGAGTCCCAAGGCCTGGGGCTACATACCTCAGCAATGTATCATTTATAAAGCACATCCAGTGATTGGTGGGTGATCCAGGGCAGCCACAAGGAGAGTGATTGGAGCTGTCAAGTGTAAGCATTGATGTCGGGTGTGGGCGGGGCCAGTATGTGGGGTTGCGCCCCTTTGTCCTGTGCATAGACACTTGCAGAGAGAAGAGCCTGCCTAGCAGAGGCGCGATGTTGGCTGACTGTGAATTGAGTCAGGCAGACAGCGCAGCTCCCCCTCACTTTCCATGTGAATGAAAGAGGAGGGAGGTTGAATCTGCTCCACCCCCTGTCCATATCCCTCTGTGTCCGCCCACCCTGCAACCCCTGGCGTACAGCCAGTGCTGCTATGCCTGTGAAGAAGATTATGTGGGCGGGCTATTTGAAATGAATTGCAGGAAGTGCATCGAGGATCCAGAGAGCAGTCTTGCAAGTCAGAACTGTGACTGGGTGTGGGCTGTGGATGTTGTTGAGTTTGGGACCACCTTCTGCCTACAGGACATGGTACAAAGGTTAGTCCTTATCACAGTGCTGGAGGGGAGCACATAAGGTGACAGTGCAGGGGGTATCTGGGGTAGAGAGGTCACAGTGCAGAGGGTATCTGGGGTTATTGAGGTGACAGTGCAGGGGGTATCTGAGGTAGAGAGGTGACAGTGCAGGGGGTATCTGGGGTAGAGAGGTGACAGTGCAGGGGGTATCTGAGGTAGAGAGGTGACAGTGCATGGGGCATCTGATGTAGAGAGGTGACAGTGCAGGGGGTATCTGAGGTAGAGAGGTGACAGTGCAGGGGGTATCTGGGGTAGAGAGGTGACAGTGCAGGGGGTATCTGAGGTAGAGAGGTGACAGTTCAGGTGGTATCTGAGGTAGGGAGGTGACAGTGCAGGGGGTATCTGCGGTAGAGAGGTGACAGTGCAGGGGGTATCTGATGTAGAGAGGTGACAGTGCAGGGTTTATCTGGGGTAGAGAGGTGACAGTGCAGGGGGTATCTGGGATAGAGAGGTGACAGTGCAGGGGGTATCTGGGGTAGAGAGGTGACAGTGAAATGGGGTATCTGAGGTAGAGATGTGACAGTGCAGGGGGTATCTGGGATAGAGAGGTGACAGTGCAGGGTTTATCTGGGGTAGAGAGGTGACAGTGCAGGGGGTATCTGGGATAGAGAGGTGACAGTGCAGGGGGTATCTGGGGTAGAGAAGTGACAGTGCAGGGTTTATCTGGGGTAGAGAGGTGACAGTGCAGGGGGTCTCTGAGATAGAGAGGTGACAGTGCAGGGGGTATCTTGGGTAGAGAGGTGACAGTGCAGGGGGTATCTTGGGTAGAGAGGTGACAGTGCAGGGGGTATCTGGGGTAGAGCGGTCACAGTGCAGGGGATATCTGGGGTAGAGTGGTGACAGTGCAAGGGGTATCTGAGGTAGAGAGGTGGCACTGCAGGGGGTATCTGGGGTAAAGAGGTGACAGTGCAGGGAGTACCTGGGGTAGAGAGGTGACAGTGCAGGGGGTATCTGGGGTGGAGAGGTGACAGTGCAGGGGGTATCTTGACAAAGCGCATGCGTGCGAAACATGTCATCACGGCAACCTGTTCCTTCATGCGGTTGAAGCTGGTTCCACTTCTGGTTTTGTCATCTCCGGTTTTGTCCATTCTGTTCTGCTCGGCTCTGCATCGCGGGAGGCACTCCATACTGAGAACCGGCGGGTCCGGCATTGCTCCCAGGCTCTCGGGCTCTACCATCTGGATGCCCAGCTCGGCTGGGGCTCCCCTTATCCCATGTTGGTGATTGGACTCCTCACCCAGTGGCCCTGCAGGTCACTTCTCGCCATCAGCGGACACAGCCCGGAATTGTTTTTTATTGATTGAGATATACACAACTTTTACTTTATCACTGTTCTCTATAATAAACATGACTTTTTCCTATGGGCTGTCCTTATAGCATCTATAATACTAACTTTTGGATAGTGCTGCTCTTCTCTCTTTTGGCAAAATTTCAGGCTGGAATCAGCAATCTTTAAGCAGCAGCACCGCTGGTTATTTTGGACTTTTGCCAAGTGTGATTTCTGCAGTATCAGCACAGGATTTCCTGTTATAGTGGGGTAGAGAGATGACAGTGCAGGGGGTATCTGGGGTAGAGAGGTGGCAGTGCAGGGGGTATCTGGGGTAGAGAGGTGGCAGTGCAGGGGGTATCTGGGTTAGAGTAGTGACAGGGCATGGGGTATCTGGGGTAGAGAGGTGACAGTGCAGAGGATATCTGGGTTAGAAATGAGGTATCTGGTGTGTGTGGGGAGCTGTGTAATCCAAAAGGAGTCCAGAGGTGTGTGGGGGGGGGGGGCTGTGTAATGCAAAAGAGGTCCAGAGGTGTGTGTGTGGGGGATGGCTGTGTAATGTAAAGGGGTCTAGGGGTGTGGGAGGGGGGCTGTGTAATGTAAAGAGGTGTCAAGAGGTCCAGAGGTGTGTGGGGGGGCTAAGTAATGCAAAAGGGGTCCAGAGGTGTGGAGGGGTGCTGTGTAATGTAAAGGGGTCCAGAGGTGTGGGGGGGCTGTGTAATGCAAAAGGGGTCCAGAGGTGTGGGGGGGGGGCTATGTAATGCAAAACAGGTCCAGAGGTGTGGAGGGGTGCTGTGTAATGTAAAGGGGTCAAGAGGTGTGGGGGGGTGTGTAATGCAAAAGGGGTCCAGAGGTGTGGGGGCTGTGTAATGCAAAACAGGTCCAGAGGTGTGGAGGGGCGCTGTGTAACGAAATGGGGTCCAGAAGCGTCGCCCCCTCAAAATGCTCTAATTTGTGTTACACTCCCCTTTAATCCAGCGCCGGGCAAAGCTCCCTGGTGCTGATCTTCATGCCCCTTCTGATGTCAGAAGGGGGCGTCGTGGGATAAAATGTACCTACGGGCTGAAGCCCCTGGCCTTTTTCCTACCAAGCAAGACCCCTGAGTGGTTGTAAACTCTCTATCCCAACTTCAGCTCATTTCCTAATTATTAAGGCTACTGATTGCTGCCAAAGTGTCCTTACTTGTTGTTTCTTCTTGAACTCCATCCCCCAATGTTTGATTAGGTCACTGACGCATGCGTTTCCGTCCTTCGATTCACGGCACGCTCTGTGTGCCCTTCCCCCTTCAACGTCATGCCAAATCCGAGAGTTCCGCTCTCGGCGGCACAGCTTAGAAGACACGCAAGACTGGGCAATCATTCCCATCTCCCTTGCTCGGTTGCCACAGTAAAGAAGTTTGAGAAAGAGGCTGGTAAAATCACGATCGCACATGCATGGGATTTCAGCAAGGGGAAACAAGGAAAGGCGGAAATGATGTCCACAGGGGACTCAGAAAACAATACTCAAGATGGTGCAGCCTAATCCCGGAAGAGGAATTGATTAAAAACATCCAAAATACAGTAATTAACAAGCATTATTGGATACATTTGACTGGGAAATTATTGTAAATAACACATACAGGGCATGAAAAGGGTGATACAAAATGCAGAGTTTACTTACTCTTTAAATATTGAAGGTAATGGATTAAGCCCCTTTATTTTTGTAATGGAGTGGGGCACATTGGGTGGATCTTTTGCCAGATATGGTAATCACCTGTAAAATAAATTAAAAAGGTGTGGTATCTTGTATCATAAGTGACGGGACCCACATTAGTTACATGAGACATGCTCTCCAAAGTTGCAAGTATATACAGTAGGATTGTGTCACATAAGTTGTACAACAGCCCAGCACCATAGCCATGAAAGAGAAATCAGAACTAGGGTCCTGTGGGTTTATTTTTAATACTGTGGGACTTGCTTACATGCTATTTGACATGTATGACCTTTCTGCCTCAGATTTTTTGGACTGCTAGTCATGTAGGATGTTGTCCTTTAGTGGAATATTATGAATTAGCATACTATAGGGGCTATAAACAGTAGCTAAGAGTGGGAGCTGTTCAGTCAGGGCTTACGTTCTTTTTTTCTTTGGACCTTCATGTCTTTAAGATCAAAAGACAGTTCACTCAGGTTCTAACTGTCAGCTTATGATACTTTGTAAAGTTTGCAAGTTCAGTAACAATAAAGCTGAACTCAAGTCAAGTATTAAATAAACAACACATGCAGGTTTATATTCCAGCTAATGTAAGTACTTGAATTTGTCTTGAAATACCCTTCTTTAATTTTCTGTTCTCAAAGACATACCCAAGAGGAGCTGAGACCTTAAAACCTATTCAATAAAAAGAAGACATTAAAAAAAAAAAATAAAACCGACTATGGTATAACTGTTCAAATGAAGCAAGAGTCCCTTTTTTTCTTTTTTTACCCAGAGTGTGACTCAAAGCTTAAAAACACAAAAGTAAAAACAAATGGTGAAAGAGATGGAAAAATGGAGAAAGATGTTTTTACTTTTACTGCTGCTGCTATATTACAGTGCTGAAATATCAGATAATAAACAAACTCATGTCTGCTACTGGGTTTGGTTACGTTTTGGAAAGCCGGTTTCATGTTCTCCAGTAGAAATGATTCGGGCAGCTGTACAGCCCCCCACAGCCACCTATACATAATTAATAAACATCAAAATCAACTTTATTTTTCCAGTTTGTACATTCAAGGAATTTATCTTTGATTAAAGTTTAAAATGGCACTCTGGACATTTTGCACATAATCACTTATGCATGTGTGCACACCCACAATAAAACCACAACACAATATGAAAGTTGTACAAACTGTTACTACATACATGTGCTAAACATGTGTTCCCATGCCTGGAACCTTTGGCAGCCCTGGACATCTACTGCAGCTTTCAGATTGGAGAGCCGAGGGAAGATGAGAACCTCTGTTTCTTCCGGCCCTATGATGCATGAACCTCGAAACACTTAGCTCAAAGCACTTACAGGTTCATAATTGTGACCAAGGCTGCTGCGACTAGAATAGCACTAGATTGAGGACAGTCTGTAAGGCAGGGTACAATAGATCGATTAAGGCATAGAACAAGAAAATTATATTTGCAACACTGTTTAAAGTGATTGCGACGCTTTGTAATTTGTCTTTTTTTTTTAAATAACAAACATGATATACTTACCTGCTCTGTGCAATGGTTAGGCACAGAGCAGCCCTGATCCTCCTCTTCTTGGGTTCCCCTGTCAGCACTCCTAGCTCCTCCCCCTTGCAAAGCCCCTTGCTATGGGGGTACTAGTGCATGGTCATAAACACACAGAGCAGGGCTTGGACCCATCCCCCTCCTCTCCATTGCCTGTGATGGACAGCAGCAGGTGCCAATGGCTCCCACTGCTGTATCTGAGACAATGGGGAGAGAGGTGGCCAAGAGAGCTGCTGCTCTCATGGACATTGTTGGGTTGAGATAGGGTTCAGATAAGTATAACGGAGACGGGGGGGCACACTGAGGGTTCTTTACTTTAATGCACACGTTGCAGTAAACAAGCCTTCAGACATTAGAACCACTTTAAGCACAGTAACTTTTTTCATTCTCCTATGGATGCCGTTTTTTTTATTCTTTTGGTTCTTTTAGCCACCCAATCACTTCTGCGGGTGGCGGAAGGGGGTCCCACCCCACTCCTGCGGCCGCCGTCTCTCCCATGTTCTCTGGTCGCATCACAGTGTCCAGGAGGACGTTGTTCTTCTCTCTCTCTCTCTGTAACCCCTGAAACCAGGAGCGACAAGTATGTCATCACTTCATGTTTCCGCCTCTTTGTTTACCTGGCCACCAGAGGCCAGGAAAGCAGCCGATCAGACAGATCTGCGTCTGATCGGCTCCATGGGAGGCTAGAGGAGAGATTTGGGATCTAATAGACCCCAGATCTCTCCATAAAGAGGACCTGTCACGCCCCATGCTGTCACAAGGGATGTTGTTTATCCTTTGTAATATCAATAAAGTTCATCCCCAAAATAAAGGGTAAAAAATGTAAAAAAAAATTATAAAATAAATAATAAAATATATAAAAGAATTACGTGCCCCCCCCTCCCACCGTGCTTACACGCAAATGTGAACGCATACGTTACTCCCGCATGCATAAATAAACGATGATCGCACCACACGGGTGAAGTATTGTCGCGAACGTCAGAGCAAGAGCAATAATTCTAGCACCAGACCTCCTGTGTAACTCTAAACTGATAATCTGTAAAGGCATTTAAAGCTTCACCTATGGAGAATTTTAGGCACTGTAGTTTGCAGCCATTCCACGAGCAGACGCTATTTTAAAGCGTGACATGTTAGGTATCTATTTAGTCAATGTAACATCATCTTTCATGTTTTACAAAAAATATTGGGCTAACTTTATTGTTTTGTTTTTTTTTATATCATGAAATAGTTTTTCCAAAACAAATGCGTTTACAAAACCGCTGCACAAACACTGTGTGACATAAAAAATTGCAACACCCACCATTATATTCTATAGGGCCTCTGCTAAAAAAAAAAATATATATATATATATATATATATATATATATATATATATATATATATATATATATATACATATATATAATGTTTGGGGGTTCAAAGCAATTTTCTAGCAAAAAAAAAAGTAGGTTTTTACATGTAGGAGTGAAGTGTCAAAATTGGCCCCGATGGCAAGTAGTTATTGTGTGCACATACTACAGTATATGTATATGGATATCCATTTTATATTTATTTTTTAGCCCTAATGAAGAAGGAGTGTGATCATATTACAAATCATTAGGTGAATTGATCTCTTTCGCTATTTGGTTTGGTGCTCCTTTTGTATTTTTTACACTTTAAAGAATAAGCCAGTTAGGCTATACTGCAAGCACATTTTCTGACAGTTAACATGCTGACAGAAGGGCAGAACAGAGTAAGTTTGTAAGGAGGCAAAACCTTGTATTCACATAGTGTAGCCAGATACTGGGCTAAAGCAACATGTTAAAGGAGAAAATGCCCTCTGTTGCTCTGTTTCTACTGTAATGCTGATATTGTGCTGCGATATTCCCTCCAACTAGCCAAGGGAGAGCAAAGTCAAACCAGCAAATAGACTTCTATGCTGAGAGCGATGAAGAGTGGGAGTTGTAGTTCAAAACAGCAGCCATGCAATGAGCTTGTAAACTCTTAAAACTACAGTTCCTAAAAGGCATCGAGGAGCAGGGGAGGGGCAAGATAGTTTTTACTAGACTGCCAGGGACTTGGGTGACTGCACATCTGCATCCCAGTTTGGCTGCTGCCAGACCAGGTTGGAAGAGATTGGTCGGGAGGCCCAGGAGGAAAAGGAAGGAGTCACCCTTGTTGCACAAAACAGAATGCTGTGTTCGAGTCATGTCGTTGCCGCAGAGGGACTGGAGAGACCTCTCACCCGCAAGTTTCCACCTCAAGTCTTTGCAGGCATCAGAGAGAAAAAGAGTGGGGTGCCCCTATCTCTACTACAAGCATCCAGCTGAATCTCAGGGACTGGTGAGAGGGCTCATCGTCCACTAAATGCCCTGTTAACAGAACCTGAGACCCTGGAGACAGGACATTAGGCATACTACATTGCATGTGTGCCCTACCTACTCTATCTTTATACCTTATTCCCCACTCTTTGAACACTGCATCTTTACCATACTACACTGTATGCTGTTGTTTTTTAAACTACTACGTGCACCAACACTTTTTAAAGGGCCCCAAGATAGCCCACAGAAGAACCCCTTAAATGACTGCCTCACCAAAAGGAACTATGCTCCCCTTGACTTCCTCTCCAACTGTAGTGCCACTGCGGAACAGCACCACCTGCAGTGTGTACCTGCCTGCATACTCAGTAAATCTAGGGAAAGGGGATTTAAGCGGAACTAAAGACAAAAATAAGGACTTGAGTACAGGCAGGCTCTTCATTGCAGAAGAGACATGCAGTGTCTCTTCTGTAAAAAAATAAACTTAACTGCCTATTCACACCTGCAGAGTTCCTCTGCAAAATGTACATGCAGCTGTACATGTTCTGCTCCATTTTTTAATTCTGACACAGTGCCAATGTGCAGGAATGAATGACTCCCGTAATGTCACCCACACCGGCCAACCAAGACAGTCGAAGACCAGCACCCAGAAGAAGTTGGTTAGAAGATGCTATTGCCTACGCTGGTAATGGACATTGCAAATGACATAATGTCAGAGCATAGGTAAGTATCTTGCCTTTAGCTCCACTTTAAGGTGTAAATACTGTAATTGCCTAATGCCTCACTTTAGGAGACTCCCTCCAATGCTGCGACCAGTACCCAGCAGATTCACTGTAGCCTGTACCTGGCTATATTCACACTCCAACCTCCTCAATATAGATGCTTCATTTTCCTGGATGATGATGTTGAGGATCCAACCACAGAGAGTAGCTTCAGGTGGAGGAAGAGAGAGATGGATGTGGCCGGAGCAGGGAAGTATGGTAAGTAAAGCTGCTTGTGCAGTAACCTTTAGACATAATGAACATGTAACTCTTTCCGGGGGGGGGGGGGGGGGGGGGGTACTACTTTGGTAAATTTTTTAATTGTCCAGTTGGTCTTTGAGTGTGGAATTCTTTTAGGGAAAGTCCCGTCTGAATCATTACTGAGCAGCAAACCCTATAACCAATACTTGTTAAGGGGTATATTAGGGAGTGTGGAAGGAGCCCAAGGGTGGTTGTACAGTTGGGAAGAGATTGAAGCCGAACTCCATGTTACCCGCTGAGAAAGAGCTTCAACATGTGATTACATGCAGTGCTGGGTTGGGTGCTCCCTTTCAGGGGAGTGCTTGGATTACTCATTTGCATAGAGGAGAGAAAAGCTGAACTGTACCCCTTAGCTGGGAAAAGGATGTCCGCAGAAGTCATAGGAATGGTGTAGATTTGGTTCTCTCTTTATTAGAGGTAAAGAGTTATTAAACCCACAACAGTAAAATCAGTCTGTAAATGACGTAAAGCATGCTGGTTATACTGACTGTGGAACCTAAGGGGTTAACCCTTTACATTGTGTAAAAAGGCTGTTTGATCCTCCTCTTCTTGCATTGTCCCCATAACATGTCTGGATAAGACAGAGTTACGGAGTCAGGATGCACATGCTTAGTTTGGTGTGTATTGCTAGAAAGTTTTTTCTTTCTTGGGAGGGTGCATGTGATCAGAACAGGGTCATTCAGCCCTCACCAAACAGAGGGCCAGGGATCCTGCATCCTGATAGGACTGCCAGTGAAGTATGAAAACTCCTCCTACATGCTTTAACCAGGCACTGATAGAAATCACAAGAATGCTATATACTGCTGATGAAAAAAAAGCTATTTAGCAGCAGGGCTTTTTTTCAGGGGGAAAGCGGGGAAGCGCTGTTCTGGCACCTCCAACACTGAATGCATTTGAGTGCAAGGGGTGCTGGGGTGTGCTGGACAGTCCATTGATGATGGCCGCTGGGGATCTATTGTCGCTAGTGGGGATCTATTTATGCATGAGGGTCTATTGTTGCTGGAGGAGGATCTATTGTTTCTGGGAGGGATCTTATATTTCTGGGTAGTCCGTTGTTGCTAGGAGGGAACTACTGTCGAGAGAGAGGTCTACTTTGCTGGCTGCTGGAGAATCTAATGTTGCTGCTGGAAGTCTATTGTAGCTGGGGTGGATCTATTGTTGCCGGGGTGGTATTTTGTTGTGGTGGGGCATTGTTGTGTGGGTGATCTCTTGTTTCTGAGGGGTCCATTGTTGCTTGCTGCAGGGGATCTATTTTGCTGCTTTTCTTGTTATAATTAACAAGTTCAATACAAATTACTTAGCACCACTTAGAATGATACTTGGTTCTGTGTTCTCTAAAAGGGGTGGTACTGGGAGGTGGGTAGGGAGTGGGACCAAGGGATGTGCTTGGGGGTGGGTATGGGGCCTAAAATTATTGCGGCCTAAAATTATTGCATATCCATGTTCTTTGTACTGTGGAAGACCAGATATAGTGAATCCCGGGTCCTGAGTTTAGTAACACTTTAAGTTATTGGCCACCTTTACAAATAATATGTATGCAAAAGTAACTGCAAAGTAACAGAAGCCTCTGTAGATGTTTAAAGTGTTCAGTGATGCGTTAATTTTGTTAATATGTCGTTTCAGCCTGGACTGTTGTTATCCCTTCAAGAGGGAAGCTATCTTGAGCACTAATCTGTGTCTAATCTGCATATAGGCACATCCCATTATTGCCTAATGATAAATTCAGCCCTGTGCGAGTGGACCACTAAACACAATAAAGTGTAAACTCTCATGTAGTGTCTATAGAGAGATCATATCTAACATAGAAACATAGAAAAGTGATGGCAGAAAAAGAAAGAGTGGTTTATTTTTTGTTCTTTGTTTTTTTTGGGGGGGGTTGGGTTTTTTTTTTTTTTTCGTTAACTTTGTTGTCTCACTATAGATCTATGTTTATTCCAAGCATGTTTGAAGCCATTTACTGTTAACTGTCTCACTACCTCTGCTGGTAGTTTATTCCAAGCATCAACTACCCTTTCAGTAATACTGTCTAAGATTAGTTTTGAACTTCCATCCAGTTAGTCTAACGTCATGTCCCCGTGTTCTTGATTTTGGTTTCATATTGAAAAAAACTGCCTTCCTGAACCTTATTCACCCCCTTGGTGTATTTAAAGGTTTCAGTCATGTCTCCTCTTTCCCTTCTTTCCTCCAGACTGTACATATTAGGTTTCTGAAGTCGCTCCTGATATGTTTTATCCTTCAAAGCTATTACCATTTTTGTTACCCGTCTCTGGATCATTCTATCTTATCAATATTTTTTTAAAGTGAGGTCTCCAGAACTGAACACAGTATTCTAAATGAGGTCTCACTAAGGCTTCTTTCACACGGTCCGCCTCCGCAGGCGGATCCGTGTTGCTCAGCGGGGATCGATCCGCGATCCCCGCTGAGCCAGGCGGATGACAACTCCGTCTCCGCTTGCAGAGCGGAGAGGGAGGTGTCTCAGCACCCGCTGCCCTCTATGGTGGATCGGAGGAGAGCGGACCGCCTGTCCGCTCTCATCAGATCTGCTCCGCTCCGATTACTGAACGGATGGAAAAATAGGGTTTCCATCCGTCCAGATTTCAGCACAGGATCGGATGCGGATGGCAGCGGGTGTCAGCGGAGGTAACCTCCGCTGACACCCGCTGCCCCATAGAGCTGCATGGAGGATCCGATCAGATCCGCCTAAAAAACTGACAGGCGGATCTGATCGGACCGCCCGTGTGAAAGAGCCCTAAAGATCTATATAGAGGAATCAGAACCTCCTTCCTCCTGCTGTTGACCACTCTGGTGATGCATCCTCAAATTCTATTCGCTGTTCCCCCTGCTTGACCACTGTTTGCTCATTTTGCAATCATCTAAAAAAAGGACCCCCAAATCTTTTTCCTCTGTAGTGCTAGCTTACACGGTACCCCCAATGGTGTACTCTCTTATGGGATTATTTTTCCCTAGGTTCATTATTTTACATTTAGAAACATTGAACTGCAGTCTCCACTGCTTTTACCAATCTTCCAGCAATGCCAAATCATGTTCCATGTTACAGACACCTCCAGGGATATCAACCCTATTACACACCTTTGTGTCATCAGCAAAAAGACATACCTTGCCCAACAAACCTTTAGTCTGCATTCACATGTCAGTGTTTGGATCGTAGGCAGAATCGCCGCGATTCCGCCCGCGATCCGGAGATTATTGCAAATCGCGGGACGCCTGTGGGTTGCCCGTGATTTGCAATAGCCCCCCAAACGCTGAGCGATGTTGCCGCAATTTCCGCCTGCCGAATCGCGGTAACATCGTGCAAATAAAATCGCAGGACGCAATACGCTCCAAAGAAGCTCTTGTACTTTTTTGGGCGTAATGCGTCCCGCGATTTTTTTTTGCGCGATGTTACCGCGATTCGGCAGGCGGAAATCGCGGCAACATCGCTCAGCGTTTGGGGGGCTATTGCAAATCACGGGCAACGCACAGGCGTCCCGCGATTTGCAATAATCTCCGGATCGCGGGCGGAATCGCGTCGATTCTGCCCGCGATCCAAATGCTGACATGTGAATGCGGCCTTAGTTATATCACTTACATATAAAATGAATAGAACAGGACTCAGTACAGAGTCTTTTGGTACACCACTAGTGACTGGTCTTTGTTCTGAGTGAACCCCATTCACAGCCACACTCTGGACTCTATCCTTTATCCAACTGCATATCCACTGAACCACTCAAGGGTTAAAGCGGAGTTCCGGCCCCAAAAGTCGATTTTGGGCCATCCGCTTGCTTCTAGGTCACCTGAAAAAGAAATGGATAGTTACGATTTTTTTTTTTTACTTACCTTGTAATAGCAGAAAAATATACTCACCTTTCTTCCACTTCCTCCCTCGGTGGCCGCGGCCCGCGCCGTCACTTCCGCTTTGCAATGATTCCTGGGAGCTGAACATCATCGCCTGCACCGGCCCTGGCGTCAGTTCTGGTGCAGGCGCGTCATACCTTGCTAAACAGCTTCTGGGCATGCCCAGAAGCTGTGCAGGGATGACGCTGCAGCCCCGGAAGTGACGGCGGGGCCAGTGCAGTGCATCATGGGACCGAAGAGGACGCAGAAGAGGATCGCGCTGGCTTCAGCTGCCTACACCTGAGATGGCAGCGCTGGAGAAGAAATTTTCAAGGTAATTATTTCTTCTAAAAGGTAAGTGCGAATCGGGACAGATCAGAGGCTATCTATTGTAGAATGTACTAGCCCTGACTGTCCTGGGGGTATTTTCATTGAAATTTTTTTTTGGTGGCCAGAACTCCGCTTTAAGTCCTAGCTTGTACAACTTTTGTATTAGATAATTATGTGGAACTGTATCAAATGCCTTGCTGAAATCAAGATATGCTATGTCTACAGCACCACGCTGGTCCAAAACATTGGTAATATATAGTCAAACTCTACAGTTTGCATTAATCTCATACCATGAGAACAGTCCTTTGTAAAACACTATCAGTTTATAGCCTCCTCCATAGATGCTCTGTTTAATTCTGTTACTCAAATCTTATCGGTATGTAGTTATGCACTGTCTTTGATTGTTCACATGTCAGACATCCATTGATGATAGCATGAGCTCTCTATTTTGGGGATGTTTACTCAGATACTGCAGAGCAAATACATCTATTCTAAAGAGCGTGTCCTCTCATCAATGCCCTTTAATTGCACAAAATACAGGTTAGAGATATGAAAATATGTTTTCCTTCTTCTGTCTGCTAGATTTTTTTTCTACACAGAACAGTTTATTCTGTTCTGCACTATTATAAG
The DNA here is from genome assembly GCF_965119305.1 of Pelophylax lessonae. NCBI lineage: Eukaryota > Metazoa > Chordata > Amphibia > Anura > Ranidae > Pelophylax > Pelophylax lessonae. Next base: position 650,006,823 of record NC_138768.1, read on the forward strand.
TTTGAGCAATAAAATGAATTAAATGAGTCAGCTTTATTTTTGTGCCACTGGCATAGCTCTGGGTTCATTTATTGTACCAGTACATGCTGTATAGTTCATTAGTATTATGCCTGGTATTCTTAGCACAAACACAAACTTAAAATATAACAAGCATGCAAGAAGTAAAATTGTCAGTAATATACTGGGGCAGCCACATGGAATAATAAATACATTTGTTTGTTCATAAGAGATTAAACCTTAGAATGAGCCTTTGTTCCACAGGGGAAAATATATGCAAAGGTTATATTTCAATTAATGAATTTATTAAATCTTGAACACCTAAATTGTATGTCACACTGCATGAGCTGACTCCTGTGGGGAAGACTATCTAATTACTTAATGGTACACTGATCGTACATACCATTGTTCCTCTTCCAGCCATATGCAGCATCTCTAGAGCTTATGCACATTTATTGTATGTTCAATGATTACAGCAAAACACATCACATAGTATGTACGGACACAGAATATATAAATAGGTGAACCATTGCCAGACTCACGGTAATATAAACAATTATTCCCATAAGTAACTGTATTCTACAGCATGTTATTGCAGGAGGTTAAACTCTGCAGATCTAATTTTCTAGAACAAAGACTTAAATAACAAAGTACTTATTAAAGTGTTACTAAACCCATAACAGTAAAATCAATCTCTATATACAGTAACATATGTTTGTTATACTCACTGTGGAACTTAAGGTGTCAATCCTCTGCATTGTGTAAAAAGGCTGTTTGATCCTGTCTTCTCTGATCCCCCCCTTCTTCCACAGTCCCCAATGCATCTCCTGATCTCTGATAGAACAGAGCCCTAGGAGGCACTCTGCACATGCTCAGTTTAGTATGTATTGCTAGATAGTTTGTTTTTTTTTTTTTTTTTAGGGGGGGGGGTGTGCATGTGATAAGCAGAGGATCAATCAGCAGAGGGTTAGGGGTCATTCAACCTCATAGGACAGTCATGAGGGACCAGTACAGGACCTGGGCCGACTTCAGACACCATTATTGAGAGGAGCGGGAACGATCGTTAAGGAAGCCGGTGTGAGATCCCTTTTCAGCTCCAGATTTGATTTTCCCGCTGACTATGATCCCTGTGTTGTGGTAAGAGGCCAATTTAATTCTTTGGTGGTAACTGTCCTTGCGCCTGGCTCTTGGAGTTTGGAGTTTTTGCATGGTTTTTGGGACTGCACAGCATAGTCTTGGAGGATCACTTTCAAGATCATTATTAACGCTATTGTGTTATGTGTGAATACCTTATGGACCGATGGACTATATGGTTCACCTTTACTATCATCTTATAGCGCTACACCATTCTCCATTATACAGTCATAGGAGAATGAAAGCTCCTCCTACAAGCTTTAACCAGTGCACACCTGGACACTGATAGAAATCACAAGACTGCTACATACTGCGGATGGGAAAAGTTATTTTGCATTTTTTATTTACTAAAATAATTGCATTTCCATATTCTGTGTACTGTGGGAAACCAGATTTCGTGAATGTAGGGTCCTGAGTTTAGTAACACTTTATATGAGGCAAAAATTTATCTGCAAAGTGTAGTAGTTTGTATTATTGGTAACCAGTCAAGAATCATCTTTCTTTTTTCAGACTTAGTACCATTTGTTTTCCTCACACTGACATACTCTAAAGGTTCATCCCAATATGAGAGAAGAATGAATACCAGGTGGAAATTGATGAGAGATAATCGCAACGACAGTGAAAGGTGACAGGAAAAGGGGACAGCCTTGGGTGGCACTAATGGGCAAAGGCTCCTTCACTGGACCTGACTTGGACACCAGCCAGTATGTTGAAGGAACACACTACAGGATAATTACAAGCTGAAATTTACATAAACTAATCAAAGATGAACTTTAGGCAGATATAAGAAACAAAGTATTTTTTATGCAAGTGGTGTACATACAGTACCTGGATTTGACTTAATACCAGCCACTTGCAATCCTCTAAAGAGCAGTACTCTTGGTGTTTGGCCCTAAGATAACTTTAATATTACACTTTGGTGAGATCATATTAGTAGGCCCTGTGTCAGAACCTGGATCTGAACCTGCAAGCTCTGTGGTGTCTGGCTGTTGCTCTTTGTGCTGTGCCATAATGGATGCTGAACAACTCCCTGCCTAATTACTTGAATAATCTTACCTGGTGTCTTGTTTCTCTTGAACCTTGAACCATTTGCTCCTCCTATAAACTTCCTGATTCAGGCCATGTCTCTGCATTTCCTGTTTGCCAGATTATTCTGCTCTCTCCAGCCAATATCTTGCTCGTTGCATAGCTGCGGCTGTCCTTATCTTCGCTAACTCTCACTCTTACCAATACTGGGCTTGTTCATCAACGATACTTTCATCTGATCCCATCCATTTACTTCTTGTTACTGACCTTTGGCTTGTTTATTGACTACTCTTCTGCTTGATCCCTACCTGCTATATCTGCCACCGGCTCCTCTCCTGGTGGGGAGATCCCGCCGGTGGACGATCAACATCTGTCATAGTGTACAAGTGCACAAAAACATCTGTCAGTGTACCAGTGGCACACCAATAAATAAATAAAACATTTAAAGTGCCACCAACCCCCCATACTTGTGTGCCAAGGTGAACGCACATGTTGGTCCTGTACGCGTACGTAAACAGCAATCGCAACACACATGTGAGGAATCGCTGGGAAAGTCAGAGTGAGAGCAATAATTCTGGAACCAGACCTCCTGTGCAACTCTAAACATGGATAATGCCTGAGGTACTCCTTGGATAGTACGCTTCTCTGTATGGTCAGGCTGTGAAAAAGTCTTACACATGTGGTATCGCCATACTCAGGATGAGTAGCATAATGTGTTTTGGGGTATAGCTGTAAGTATGCTGTGTGTGATAAATAACTTGTTAATATGACTTTTTGTAAAAAAAATAAAAAATTATAATAATTTCTTAATTTTCCAAAGAATTGTGGGAAAAAATGACAACTTTAAAAAAAACTTACCTCTTACTAAATACCTTGGACTGTGTACTTTGGGGTATATTTGTAATGTCTTGACATGTTAAGGCCTCAAGAATTGAGATAGGCCGTCAGTACATCAGGTGTGATACATTTTCAATGATTGGCACCATAGCTTGTAGACTCTATACCTTTCACACAGACCAAATAATATACACTGATTTTGGTTATTTTTACCAAAGAAATGTAGCAATATAAATTTTGGTCAAAATTTATGAAGAAAAGTTACTTATTTGCAAAAATTTTAAAACAGAAACAAAGAAAAATGCATTGTTTTCAAAAGTTTCGGTCTTTTTTCATTTGTAGTGCAAAAAATAAAAACCCAGCGATGATTAAATACCACCAAAAGAAAGCACTATTTGTGTGAAAAAAAAATGATTAACATTTCATTTGGGTACAGTGTTGTATGACTGAGTAATTCTCATTCAAAATGTGAGAGCGCTAAAAGCTGAAAACTGGTCTGGGTTGGAAGGGAGTGAAAGTGCCCAGTATAGAGGTGGGTAAAAAAGAGTTTTAAAATGAGTAATGAAAGGCATGGCAGGTGTAGATGACTCTAAAGCCCCGTACACACGTACCAAATGTCGGCCGAACGATCGGCCGTCTTTTGTCCGGTGCTGTCCTGTCGGTTGAAAAGTGCTAAAGACTGCACACGAATTTTATCGGCCAACAACAGCCGACTGCAGAAGTGATGCCATGTGATGGTTAACTTTCCGTGTGTTTTTTCTTCTCTGAGCATGCCCAGTCTTGCTTATCTGCTGTTAGTCGGCCGAATTCTGTACTGACTGGCGAACAATCGGCCGTTCTGGTGACGGCCAACAAAAATGTTATAGCCTGCACACCCGATTCTGTTCGGCTGAAAAGTCGCAGTCGGTTGTCGGAAGCATCATACTAACAAGCCGACAATCGGCCGATCGTTCGGCGGCCGAATATTTACGGTTGACAATCGCTACGTGTGTACGGGCCTTTAGTCAACAGGCTTGTAATTTAGGCATGAGAAAATTGTGACTTAAGCCCCGTACACACGTAGCGATTGTCGGCCGTAAATATTCGTCCGACGACCGATCGGCCGATTGTAGGCTTGTTAGTATGATGCTTCCGACAGCCGTCAGCGCATTTTCGGCCGAACAGAATCTGTGGTGCAGGCATTAAAATTTTTGTTGACCAACACCAGAACGGCCGATTGTTCGCCAGTCAGTACAGATTTCGGCCGACAGACAGCAGATTAGCAAGACTGGGCATGCTCAGAAAAGAAAAAAGACAAGGAAAGTTAACCATCACATGACATCACTTCTGCAGTCGGCTGTTGTTGGCCGACAAAATTCGTGTGCAGTCTTTTGCAGTTTTCAACAGACACGACAGCCCTGGACAAAAGACGGCCGATCGTTCGGCCGACGATCGGTACGTGTGTACGGGGCTTAACACATATACACTTTGGGGTTTATTTACTAAAGGAAAATCTACTGTGTACTACAAGTTCACTTGGAAGTGCCGTCGCTGTAGATCTGAAGGGAGGATCTGAAATGAGGGGGGGCTCTGCTGATTTCTATCATCCAATCATGTACAAGCAAAAATGCTGTTTTGTATTTTCCTTGCATGTTCCCCGATCTACAGTGACTGCACTACCAAGTGAACTTGTAGTGCACAGTGAATTTGCTTTAGTAAATAAACCCCTTTGTGTGAATGATAAATGAACATTAAAAACGTGCATGGCAATAGATAATTGTGAGTTTGTCAGAGAATATTAGATAGGTATATTGCATCAAAAGATAAAGTATATTCAACCAAGAAAGTGGTGTAATTCAAATCATTTCAGAGTGTTTATTTTTACAAAGAGGATCATAGAACTAATCAAAGAGAATTGTAGCTAGCACTTTTTACGTGAAGGACACAAAGAGAAGTAGCTAAATGGATTGATGATGGAATACCAGGCCAGGATAGAGCCTCCTAGTTAAAATAGATACATGAATTAATACATTTATTAAAAAGGGGGGTTAGGTAACAGTCATATGAACATAATCATTTGGAAACTACAGTTTTGAATGTCTTTGTAAAAAATAAATGATAACAAAATAAAGAATTTTAGGAACAAGCTAATGGAAAGCTTAATGGAATATAAGGGCAAATCATTGAAGATGATAATGAAATCACCAAGAATGCAGGCCTAGATAGGTGTATTGCTGTGTATTTTGCTTCAAAAAAATGAAATTGCAGAGTAGGTATAGATATGAAGAGGGGGGGAAACTGTTATAAATCCAGTTCAAATCAACCTTGGAAAATGTAGTACATAACTTTCTATACAATTTTTATCATTAGATTTATTGATTTATATTTAGGATTTTGCACATATGATGAATTGATTTTCAGAACTACGGATAGTTTTTTAATTTTTGCACTTTTGAATATTGAGATTATTGGATTTCTATATTTATTTATTTGATATTGATTTAGTATTACTTTGTACTTATTTATTAGTATCAGGTTTCCATTGATTGATACTGACTTATGTATATGATTTCTTAAGGCGCCTTTTAGCACATTTTTGTCTATACACATCATAGACCAAACAAGGTGTGTTCCTGCTGAGAACCTAAATGGGTGTGCCACATCCCGACAGGTATAGGAAGAAAAAGGAATTCCCCTGGGATTGGGACTTTTTAGGCAACAATTAATGGATATTGAACAAGTAATAAATGTTATAAATATATTTTAATGAAAAAATGCAAAAAAAGACAAATGCACAAGCAAATATATACATAAAAACAATTGCAAGCGCAGGTGTATGTGCAATATGACCAGAGAAACTCAACCAAAGGACCAGATGATCCGACGCGTTTCGGGGTTCTTGAGACCCCTTCGTCAGGCATAACGCTAATGTCCTATCTGTAAGTGTTCAAAAAGACATAATGTATAACATTCTGACAGACCATATCTGTTTATACAATACATGCATAACATATTTTAGCAGATAGTTTTTCACTCACATGGTTGGTTTACACATGAACTTAGAGCTTGCAGGTTAAAAACAGGAAGAAAGCTGCGATCCAAATACCGCCGTATGCCTGATAAGTTTTTCTTTGACTGTTATACAGCATTCATGAGATGGAAAAGGGGGAGGGAGGGATGGACTTGTGATCATCAAGAGCTCCTAGTTCAAGGCAGCTGGAGTCCAATAGTAGCTTGGCTTAGCGGGATAGATCAAACATAAGCCTGTCCATACTGCAAAAGACCACAAAAGGAAAAAGATGTAGATGCCAAAAAGTACTCAAAAAACTTTTCTCTCTCTTTCAGATTCTATTAATTGGAAAAATGTATGTCCCTGGCAGAAAAAAGGCTGCCAGAACAACAACGTATCTCCATTTTCAAAGTCCTGTGAGTTCATTATATTTGTCTTGTGTCAATTGAATTTGATTGTTTGGAAGAGGAAAAGAAAAAAAGAGAAATGCCAATAAAACAAGCCATATAATTAAAAGTTAAATGTACATTGAATACTTTTGTGGTCTTTTGCAGTATGGACAGGCTTATGTTTGATCTATCCCGCTAAGCCAAGCTACTATTGGACTCCAGCTGCCTTGAACTAGGAGCTCTTGATGATCACAAGTCCATCCCTCCCTCCCCCTTTTCCATCTCATGAATGCTGTATAACAGCCAAAGAAAAACTTATCAGGCATACGGCGGTATTTGGATCGCAGCTTTCTTCCTGTTTTTAACCTGCAAGCTCTAAGTTCATGTGTAAACCAACCATGTGAGTGAAAAACTATCTGCTAAAATATGTTATGCATGTATTGTATAAACAGATATGGTCTGTCAGAATGTTATACATTATGTCTTTTTGAACACTTACAGATAGGACATTAGCGTTATCCCTGACGAAGGGGTCTCAAGAACCCCGAAACGCGTCGGATCATCTGGTCCTTTGGTTGAGTTTCTCTGGTCATATTGCACATACACCTGCGCTTGCAATTGTTTTTATGTATATATTTGCTTGTGCATTTGTCTTTTTTTGCATTTTTTCATTAAAATATATTTATAACATTTATTACTTGTTCAATATTCATTAATTGTTGCCTAAAAAGTCCCAATCCCAGGGGAATTCCTTTTTCTTCCTATACACATCATAGACAGTATTCATCAATTTATTTTATTATTATTTAGATATTTAGATATTTCTTTGCACACATACCTTTTTTCCTTTTTTTACAATATAGTGTATGTATTTCAATTATTGTATGTATTTAGCTGTTTGCCTGAAGTCCAGCTTTAAAGCAAATAAATATATTATACAAAACACTTACTGTAAAATTTGCTGATAAAATTGCACGTCTATTTTTCTAAAGCACAAAAGGTCTTTTCACGTTTTCTTTACTATTTTTTTCTCCAGTTGTGTCCTTGAATGAATAATCTGTTTTTCTGTATAGACTTTTGTTTATTTCTATTCCAATTTCTTATATGTTTGAACTAATTAGTATTGTCTTATCTGACAATGTTTTTTTCAGACCAGGAAAACAGATGATTATAATCACCATGAGGTAGAAAAAAAAGATGCTTCAAACAAGAGAAAGAATGGTATAGACAGTTCTTATCTGTTTCCCATCAAGTACAGTGCATTCTAATCTATATAATTATACAGTAAATGAAACATTCACTTTTAAAGTTTGTCTTTTTTTTTACTTCTAGAGGGAAGAGACCCACTGAAAGTGTTATTTTCCTGTTCCTATCCTAATGCTGAAAAAAAAAAAAAAGAAAGAACAAGAAATATGTAAAGCAATTATACTTGTAACTGGTATAAATAAAAAATTGCACTGCAAATCTACTATTAGGAATGCATCTTAAATTACCGAAAAATAGACAGTATTATGTGTGCTTAATAGAAAATACTAAGCATGATAAAAAAAAAAAGAACTACATCATAAAGTCTTCTCCACATTATTAGGATAAATGGTGCACGTCTTTCACAGTCCACAGTCTATTATTTTAGAGTGCATCCCATTTTGTTTCATTTTTAATTAGAAAACATAATCAACGTAAAAGCTTCAGTAGACCAATCATCATAATTTTCCAGCTTTCAGGGATTAACATACCTTTTAATGGAACTGATTTAGGAAACAAAATACCATAATTAACTGCAGAGACTTTTCAAAATGCAAAGTCCCTTCTTCAGGATTATCAAGCTAGGCTCTACATTAAACGAGGGGAAAGTTTCTAAATCGCAATATGTTCCTTTTTTCCAGTTTATTGCTTGAACATAGCACGCTTCATCTTTCTCTCTAATTTTTATCCTTTTGTAAATTAAAAACATATTGGCCACTTGACCGCATCCCTGTAATGTAAATGTGTTTTAACTATTTTGGATGGCTTTATTCCGTAAACAAGGAGCAAAGTGCTAAACGTTATAACCTATAGCAACCATTCAGAACCTAATAATGTACCAACACAAGTACGAGATTGATTCTAAAAAGTATATGTAAACCCTCACCTTGTAAAACAACTTATTCCGTTTCAAATAGAAAAGCAAGGCAAGACATTTGCGTATATATACATATACAGAATAGATATATATAAAAACAATTAAAAATTCTATTCTTTTTTTTTAAGTGATCACATGATCTCTGTTCTCAGCTGCATAAAAGCTTAGAGAGGTGTAGGTGGAAATTGAGGGGGGACATGTTAGCAGGAGCCAGAGAAACAGCAGGACACTGATCTTCCCAGTAGCTGTGCAGGGAGTGTGTCAGCACAAGTCTAAACATTGAATTACAGGTAGGCTGTGCTCCCAAATAGAACACAAAGAGGAAAACTGACCTTGCTGGGATGGTTGTGCTTCAATGCTCTAGCATGATCAGTTTTAAACACTGATCTTCCCAGAAGCTGTGCAGGGAGTGTGTCAGCACAAGTCTAAACATTGGATTACAGATAGGCTGTTCTCCCAAGTAGAATACAAAGAGGAAAACTGACCTTGCTGGGATAGTTGTGCTTCAATGCTCTGGCATGGTCAGTTTAAACACTGATCTTCCCAGTAGCCGTGCAGGGGTTGTGTCAGCACAAGTCTAAACATTGGATTACAGATAGGCTGTTCTCCCAAGTAGAATACAAAGAGGAAAACTGACCTTGCTGGGATGGTTGTGCTTCAATGCTCTGGCATGGTCAGTTTAAACACTGATCTTCCCAGTAGCCGTGCAGGGGTTGTGTCAGCACAAGTCTAAACATTGGATTACAGGTAGGCTGTGCTCCCAAGTAGAATACAAAGTGGAAAACTGACCTTGCTGGGATGGTTGTGCTTCAATGCTCTGGCATGGTCAGTTTTAAACACTGATTTTCCCAGTAGCTGTGCAGGGGTTGTGTCAGCACAAGTCTAAACATTGGATTACAGGTAGGCTGTGCTCCCAAGTAGAATACAAAGAGGAAAACAGGACCTTGCTGGGATGGTTAGGCTTCAATGCTCTGGCATGGTCAGTTTGAAACAGGAAAGCAGGGGACTGGCAGATCCACCAGGGATTAAACACAAAGGAAGCTAAGCAACAAGAACAGTATACTTTCTAATACAAGTACATGGTACAGCAGGCACTTATCAGGAATATGAAATGTTGGGGTAATATACACTTTAAATGACTCTTGCATTTTACAATGGATCTGTGGTCAAAAAATATACTCTGAGAAAAATTTATGTTACTCATGGCAACCAAATGGGGCCATTTTCACATTACAGGTCCTAAAATAAAAGACATACTCTTACTGGTTGCAAGGATAAACAGCCATTTATGCTGGTCATGCACAGGGTAACTTTCTGCAGAATTCAAGTACTATTTAACATTTTTCTCAAGAGCGAAAGGGGCTCGCTCTGCTTGTGCCCCTCTAGTGCTCATGCTCTGAAACACGTCGCCAGCACGCCTGTGACGCCATCACGGACGACGCTGCGGTCCAGCTTGCATTCCAGCCTGTGTTCCAGCCCCCACTCCCACCATCCACTATCTTACTAGCATCCTGCCGGCCAGAACAGCTTCACGAGTGGTGGAAATGGCCCTCAGGTCAGACAAGTGCAGCCTCTGTTTACTGGATCTTTCTATGTGCCTATTACCCATGTCTTCCATGTGAGTTTCACTCTCTATTCTATCGATAAATATGTAACAGTCTACACTCAGAGGCATCTGTATCTTTTCTTTTTTTGTGTTAGGCTGGCCCTGAGTTTACTGACTGTGTATCCTTCATCCTACATACAGATCTTACAGCTAAAAGGACTATATGATGGACTTTGCATTGTTGTAAATGCACCTCTGCTTGTGCCATTACCTACATATTGTAGACAAAGCAGCCCCTTTTTTTTTTTTTAAACCAAATTACAAATAATGACAACTACTGTTTTTTCAATGTCTGTTAGTTATATTTAGCCTGCTTCAGACACTTTAATTTACAACTACATGTACATGTATAGGATCTGACTTCCGCTGCCTGTAAAAGTAAACCAGTGGCTTGTTAGCTGCCTGATTTACTTATCTTGTGCAGAATTGCTGGGGCTAAAGAATGATATTCCCGTCATTGCACTCCAAAGACATGCTGGTAGGTTAATTGGATCCTGTATAAAATTGGGCCTACTATGTATGTATGAATGTGAATTAGAGACCTTAGATTGTAAGCTCCTTGAGGGCAGGGACTGTGAATGTGCAATGTAGATGTAAAGCGCTGCGTAAATTGACAGCGCTATATAAGAACCTGAAATAAATAAATTGCTGCAACGATGACCAAGATATCACTCTTCCCATCTGAGGACTTTCATAAACGTACGGTGGACGGGAAATGGTTAAATGCAGGACAACTTGTTGAGTCCGAGAACTGTCTATCTCCCACAATGTGAGTGATACTGAACAGAGGATAACAGAAGGTAAAGTAAAGGCAATGTCTGATCTCTGATGCCTTCCCTTTACCTTGTTATCCTCCGTTCAGTATCACTCACATTGTGAGAGAGAGAGACAGTGACCAAAATATCCTCTTATCACAGTTATCTCTGCAAAATATGACAAACACGTGAACTGGAACAGCGGCACTCACTTTATCTGCAGTCCGTATGGTGTCTGTGCCTGCAGTGACACCTACTCCGACATGCGGCAAGGGGGGGGGGTCTCCTCTTCAGCTCCTCCTCTTTATGACCAGCTGACCTCTAGTCTCTGCCCCCTGGCCTGGATGGCAATCCAGTGAATTTAATATGCTGCTAGGTGAGTGACACAAGCTCAAGGAGCAGCCCATCTGCCGCAGCTGCCATGGGCATGTGGTCGGTGTGCCTGATGACCAGTCAGGGCCTGACTGTAAGCCTAATGGGTCTATTCAATCAAAGTGGTTGTAAAGCCTAAACATTTTCTACCTTAATGCATTCCTTTCATTAAGGTAAAAATGTTTATGTCTCAGCATCCCCCCTCAGCCCCCCCCTTTTACTTACCTGAGCCCCTATTTGATCCAGTGATGTGCTTGTCTGCAGTTCTTCTCTCCCGTCACTTCCGGGTCTCACTGGCTTTGCTGGGGCACCAGGAGCCATTGGCTCCCTATAATCCCAATCAAAGTCAGTGATGAAGTAGCGGGGGGGGGCCCAGTGCCGCTGTCTTTGTCAATAAATGCAGCATTCGGGGGCTCAAGTGCAAGCACACACGGGTGCCCTTATGGGAAGTGGCTTCCCATGGGGGCACTAGACAGAGGGGAGGAAAAGACAAAAAGAAAAGCGCTCTAAGTGCAGACAAATTTATTATAAAATAAGAACAATAGCTGTAGCGACTCACAAGATGCCACGGTATTCAGGCTTTTTTGCATCAAATATGATATGAAGCTCTTCTATGTGGTGCCATCTATCCACACTACAGGCAGTATACACTGAAACACCGTCCGTCACATGGGAGGAAGAGAGCCTGCTATCTCTTAGCGGTGTCCGGGGAGGCAACTGCGGTGTGGAGATGAAGGAGAGAAGAATGCGGCCACGTCACCAGGGAGCTGGAATGCTTGGTATGATCGGCATGCACGATGCGCACACCTGATGAAAGAGCGCACATGTCCGATCGGGACTCTGCGTATGCTCAGAAACACGCGTCGTGCATGTCGATCATAACAAGCACACAAAATATCATTTTTCAGGGCACTGATGTTGACAAAAGTCAGTATGTTGGCTTTTAATACTCCCAATACTTATTCTTCTCTTGCTAAAGATGATAATATACTGGAAGAATCTGCAGCTTGGTGAAAAGTTGCATGTTAGAGTAATTAGCTGACCATACCATAACATTTACTATTCACACTGATTGGCAGACATATATCCCTGGGGTATGTTTTTCCTGTCCCTGTTGCTGAAGATGACCTTACACAGACTAATGATCAGCCTAAAAAAGTACTGTATATTTGTTATTTTTCCAACATTTTCAACGGTACTTTGCAGAGTACATTATTACTAACTTATATTGCAGTGACATATTTATATTAAGTGAATAGGCACAGAGAGAAAACTGCCCAAACATTCCAAACATGATGATGTGTAGGTGTGATAGCTCTGGACTAAAAGTGGTGAGGTATTTATATTATTCTAGATATTGTAGAGTTCAGTCCTCCTTCACATGGACTGATGTGTGGAAAAGGTGCCATGAAGTGGGGCCTTGTTCTGGTCTTAGTCTGTTAACTCTCTGATTGTCTCTTAGAGAACACTCAGTGAATGGCAAAATTCTGGGGTGGGTTTAGAGGAGCACCCAGCACATCAGTTCATGACACAAAAAGGCCAAATCAAAGTATTTATTAAACAAAGGTATCAAACCAAGGTAAAACGTGTTTCGGGGAAATGCCTCCCCCTTCATCAGGGCTAGAGTACAGAAAATCCCAAATGCGAGATGAATAAATCATAACAAATACAAAAACATTACAAATATATATATCATGAGGAATATACATATGATATACTGTATTTGTTATGATTTGCTTATGTCATATTTCACTTTTTTGTATTGATGTGTTATTCTCATGAAACTCTTGCTCAATACATATTTCGATTTGACCTTTTTTGTGTCATGAACTTTTGTACTGGTCAATCCTCAATACTCACCCCAGAGTTAAGCTTTCCAAACAGGCTGATATCTAAAATGAGGGAGATTTGACAGCAAAATCAATAGTTATTATATGTATGAAAAGATGGCAAGCTTGTAGGAAATGGTTAGCGATTTAGAAGGTTGTTAAATATTTGATGATGCGGAGTAGCCCTGAGAGAGTATCACAAGAGAGATCCTGGAGATATGAGGGAGTGCTGGTGACCACAGAGAAGAAAAGAAGAGGTTGGTGAGTGGAGTAACGTTTCCATTGTGTTGGTTATATACAAATGAAACAGGAAGTATTTTATTATAAATAGTTGAGTTATACATTTAGGAAGCAGGTCTTTGAATTGTATTATATGGACTAAGGGATAGCCAGTGTAAAACTGACAAAGAGTTTCAGAATTAATGAAAAAATGGAGGCTCTCATGATTCAAGCCTCCATATTTTAGCACTGATTACCCTTAATAAAACGTACCCATCTCCTCCATAACTGTTATTCATTCTAATATCATTCAAATGGAACATAATATCTGGTTAACAATGGCTGCACAGAAGACGGGAGAGGCAGTCAGATTATGGTGAAGAAAGCTATAAAAAGCCACATTCCCATACACATCTAGTCAGGGCCTCCTTGATTATGATTGGATGATTTTGTTTACTTGACATCACTTCACTGCATTTCTCCTTATTTCATACTTTGTTGGATCAGAATCATTGCTGTCTGAGAACAGAATGTATTTACATATTATTGCTTTCATCACAATTCCAAAACACAAGAGGTTTAACCCTCAATTAAGCACAATGCACACTGTCATGCAAGTCGTTACTCAATGTACCAATGGCTGACTATTCACCCAGCGTTGCTGGAGTATAACACAGATACAGATTGAAACTATAAAGCCCTTTCCCTCTTGCATATAGCTTCTTTGGTCTTTGTGGATAGTCTTTCTGGACATTGAGGTATGGCCTCCTAGGGTGGAGCGTAGGGATAATCAAATCAAGTTAGGTGATAGAGCCAAATAGAAGTCATCTTGTTTTTGGGGTTGTGATGAAAGTTTCTGTTTGAGGATGGTAGTGATATACTTTACACATGACAGATAGGTATATCTAATGCATTTAGTGATAGCAACTCACCTATCTGCATTGCTAATACAACTAATGACTGCAGAGTATGCATTCAATTTTAGCAGAAGAAAATGCTGGATACCATTCGAATACAAACTAGCTCTAGACAGTAATTAAATTTAAGCCAACATTTCATGCACTTCCAGGGACTTTGTCATCTGTTCTGGAATCCAATAAATGTGTGTTTGGATGAACCAAGTTTATGCGGTTAGTAGGGCTGTTGAAAATAATTGTTGCATCGATGCATCGCGATGCGGCCACCCGCGATTCTGCATCGATGCGGACCCTCCCGAATAATCGATTTCTGGCTCCTCCCTCCCTCTTCTGTCTCCTCCCTCCCTCTTCTGTCTCCTCCTCCTCCCTCCCTCTTCTGTCATTGCTGGATAAGACGCATGTAGGCGTCCGCTTCCCGCCTAGCTCTTCTGCGCAACAGCTCTGCTTACTTCCGTTAATCGTGATGCTTCGTGATGCATCGCAGAATCTAATCATATCGAATCGTGACCCTAATAATCATATTCGTATCGAATCGTGAAGTAAGTGAAGATGTGCAGCCCTAGTGGTTAGATTGATAATTACAATAATAATTATTAGTCATCACCCATATGTATTACATGTATCAAAAGAAAACACTGTACATAGGCCCATACAATATTAGAAAAGTTTAATGTCATATTTTTGCAGTCATATTTCAAGTAATAAGCAATTCAGATGTATTTAATGGTGTTTTCGCATGTAGCGCCCTTTTGGCCATTAACAATTACAGAACATGGCACTTCATCACAGTTTGTTCTGCTTTCTAACAGGACTTCAGGGAACTGGCGGCTTATGAAATATCAGCACATTTATTCTCATGATTCATAAATGTATATTTCAAGTGAAGGGTTTAATTATAGCCAATGTTCACATTAGCCATGTGATGAGTAAGTCGTGAGAAGCCGTAACTGACTTTTCCTGGTGTTTGAGGAGATATGTGTAGGCAGGTCCCTGGTGCCTATGTCTTAATTCCTGCATTGATGCCCCAAGTGATCTCCAAGATCTGTCTTACACAGACATTCCAGGCAGTGCTAGATCCCAAGTTGTTTCACTGACCTCAATGCTCTGTGATGTCTTCCTGGAATCAGCAATGCGAAGAGCACCATGGCAGTTGATAACCGAGACAGTCTGTGAATTCCCAAACCAACACAGCCTACTAATTTAAATATTTGTTAAAATGCCTTAGCATTTCAAATGAACTCTACCTGCGATGGCACATCAGTTACAGACACTGCAGATTTCCAGTGTATAAATAAGCGTACAGAGCATACCGTATATCATCTCACCCTGGGTTCCTCCATCTGTCAGTTACAGTGTCTGCTGAGCAGTTAGACTTGCACTAATTCACCACATTGAACTGCTCTGCGTTAAAGCCCCAGTGTGTGCTACACACATCACAGGAACATGGGGTTATGAGCACGTCTGTCATGCTGCTTTTGTGATTGATCTGTGCTGGAATCAGGCCTGTGAGAACAGGGAAAAGACACTTACTTAAAGACAAAGCATCATCCAACCACTGCTTTACTTCACCACGATGGATGCGAAGAAGCTGAAAACCCAAGCCAGCAACTTCCTTACAAGATAAATGTGAAGGGATAATTTGACTGCATGGAACAAATTGTCAGAATCAGCCACGGCGGCAAATGATACATAAGAAGTGAAAAATGAATTTACATGGTGGCGTCGGCAAATGTTTGCTCTAATGATTCCTTTTTGTTACCATGGAAATCTGCAGAGCATCGCAGCGAGGGAGGGAGAGAGAGGTTCCTCTTTACACAAGAGCCGAAAAGAGTCGAGGTTCGCAAGCGACAGAATGCTTTGTTTTACAAAACTGTTTAACGTGTCTAGTCTCTTCGATGTTTCAATTGTTCTGTGCCAAAATAACTCTCCGTTATAACATCTCGGCTTTAAATCAATTCAAGAGCATAAGGATACATATATCTCAAGGTCCTTAATGATTCACTCCAAGACAATAAATCTTTGTTTATTCCTACATAAACACAGCTCAATCTCCTAGTAATCAACAGTGAGCTATGGCTTTTCTTCAACCCTTTCAATGCTGAAGGGGGTGACCTGCTGCATAGGCCTTTCCCTTCATTTCTAGATAACACAATAAAGCACTATCATCTTACCTCCATTATTTATGTGTATGTAACCGTAGCTTTGATTTAAAGTCTCTTAACCCAGGCTACGCCTTTGAAATGCAGGAAGATGACAGAAAGAATTAGGCTATAATAACCTGTCACATAATGTGATTATTGCTACCGGAGCGACACATCATGCTGGGATGGATTACAAGCAAGATGACACTTCCCTACAGGCCACCTGCTGCATTATTATTAATAAACAACTTGTCCTAAAAAATAATCTATACTAAAAGCAAGAAAATAGATGGAAGCTTCTGAGCCCTGGGTGGCAAACACAGAACTCCTTAATCCTCATAATGATCAATGAAAATTATTGTTATAATGTTTTTTTTTTTTTTTTTGCAGACAAATGAAAGCTGCTTCGTTTGTATAAAATACATTACGCTTTGATGTTGGCTCGGAAATGAAAACTGTGCACGTTTACAAGAAAATAAAAGCTAGCTAAAAGGATATTACGCACAACATAAATTTACATGTCAAATATTTAATCATTTTGACTTAAACTATCAAAAATGTTTGGGATAATTAATAAGGCAAAGAACAAAATGTATTTCTCGAAAATGATCCGTAGTCATCTTTCGGTGAACGTCTAATTAGCTACCTCGGGACTATTTGTTAGAGGTATTTACATAGCACTGACAATTTATGCAGCTCTTTACATATATTGTACATTCACATCAGTCCTTGCCCTCAAGGAGCTTACAATCTAAGGTCTCTGTCTTACATACATACATGTATATACTAGGGCCAATTTGGACAGGAGGCAATTAGCCTACCGGCATGTCTTTGGAGTGTGGGAGGAAACCAGAGGTAACTCACAAAAGCATTGGGAGAACATGCAAACTCCATGGAGATTGTGTCCTGTTTGAGATTCAAATCAAAGCCTAGTGCTGCAAGACAGAACTACTAACCACTAAGCTATTGTCCTAAAAAAGAATACCCCTTTTTCTAGGTATGGCCGATGATAGTTCTAGTATTATTTAAGATACAAAGTACATATTTTATTTTGCTACTTGTCTTTTTATTATAAAATTAAAATTATGTTGCAGGTACTACACATGGTTAAAAGTAATATATTTAAAGCAGAAGGTTGGGGTTTGTAAAAAGTATACATGTATACTCACCTCAACGCTGCTGCATTGGTGTGGTACTGCAGCTGTCTCACATTGGCACTAAGCCCAAGAACTGAGCAACCACATGACCGCTGACAGCTGAGCTTTCAGTCTGCGCAGGAGGAAGAGCAGGGACTATAAGTCACCACTCTCCACTCTGCTCCTGCAATGCTCTCTGGAGCTCCAGGCAGGGAAAGAGGAGGTATACATGTGGCTCGAGCTCTAAGCCGCATTCTGAGCTGGAGCCACCTGCTCACTCAGTTGCCAATCAGGCAGCTGAGTGGAACCCAACATAATAATTGGGATCTTTCCAGAGCCTGAAGCGTCTCCTCCACATTAACTGATAGCAGGCTATAGCCCACTGTCAGCTGTTTCTGGGTGTTTCTTGGTCCCTTTAAAAAGATGCTACATAAAATAAAGTGATACTAAACACACACTGTTTCATTTGCATTGTCTGTTCTATTTTTTTATATGGATGATGGTACTGTAATTATTTTAACCTTCCTAGCGGTATTCCCGAGCGTGCCTCGGGGTTAGATTTTAGAGCCAAAAGCGGTAACCCCGAGTCACACTCGGGGTAGCGCTAGGAAGATCGCTGGATCCTAAAAGAGGTTTTACTTACCTTTTCTCCGGGATCCAGCGAAGAATGCGGACGGTATGCGGCGGCGGAGCTTCCTCCCGATCGTCTGCGAGCCCCGGCTTCCGTCTCCGGCGACGTGATGTCCGCCGGGGGGTGGAACCGGCGGCAAATTCAAATGTAAAACACACCAAACACACTGATACCGTTCAAAATAAAATAAAATCACATTACATTGCCCCCCAGTGCCCTTTCCTGCAGTTTTACTGTACTCTTTATGTAAATATATGTATATATATATATATATATATATATATATATATATATATATACATATATATATATATATATATACAGTATATATATATATATATATATATATATATATATATACATACAGTATATATATATATATATATATATATATATATATATATATACATATACACGTATATACATATATATATATATATATACGTAATTCTTGTGAATGAGCAGCCCAAACCAACTGTATACATTATATATATATATATATATATATATATATATATATATATATATATATATAATATATGTATATATATATATATATATATATATATATATATATATATATATATATATAATATATATAATAAATGTATACAGTTGGTTTGGGCTGCTCATTTACAAGAATTACATGCAAAATAATGGTACCGCTTTCAGCACCTAAAATCCAAAAGAATCATACCGCCAGGGAGGTTAATAAAAAAAAAAAAAAACAACTAAGTACCTTTTTCCTAATCAATATAAAGCTGCCACAGGACCCAGCTCTTTCCCAGCCTGTCTACAGGGAAACATAAGCAGTGGGAGCTTCTAGTCCTCTGCTGCTGGTCACATGTTCAAAATAAACAAATAAAAAAACAGCCTTTGAAATACAGAGTAAAAATGAATAATTAATATCAATAAATGTTTAAATTGTTATACAAATATATACATTTGGAATCAAATCTTTATTATTTTTGGCAATAGCATGGTGTGGGGAGATTTCTGCCAGTCACAGGCTGTGTCACACTCCTCCAGGCTGTGTCTTAGAATAAGAGGGAGGTGAAGCCTCCATCAATCTACATGTAATATCCCACCCCGATTGTGTTTAGCTGATTAGTGGGCATGGAGGAGGAGGGAGGGAGTGGGCTGTCAGTTACCACTGTGTATACACCCACATGTGTGACTCTAAAATCACATGGGCTGCTCAGATGTGGTAGGGAGGAAATGCTCAGCATAGACACTCACTGAAAACTGAGCATGTGCACTAGCTGCCAACACTGCTCTGCAAAATGCCTAGCTGAATTGGGGACTTGGGCAGAAGGGGGAGATAGAGAACAGCAAGATCAACTAGGTTTTTTTCAAAATACAGAAAATGAATCGCATGTAATACATCTACTGTAAAAAAAACTTTGCTTACTAGCATAAATATTAAAGTAAAACTGCTTGCTAAGGAAAGATGAGAAAGAAGAAGGATAATTAGAGTCAGCTATGAGTTAAATAACAATGTATCCTTTTTCCTTTTGTAGGTTTTCTGCAGCTGTTTGTTACCAGATCACAGAACAAGTCTGCAATCTGCAGTAGTGAGTTGGAACAGTACTGTATAGGAATTTACAATGTTACACTGAATAGTTACTGTAACTGAGTACAGTGATCATTAAACAGAAGCCACCTTGATTAGCTCCCACTTGTTAGACCAGGGCATAGGCTATCTATCAACAGTGAGTGCCAGTGGGGACAAGCGCGGGAGCATGCACATTGGGGTGGCAGTGCAGCCCTGAAAGCTTAAATTAAGTCTTCTGTCATATCAGAGGCATAACTAGAACCTTCAGGGCCCCGGTGCAAGAAACCACGAAGGGCCCCCTGGACCCCTGGCAGGGGCCCTTCCCTTCAAGCCTGGGGCTCTTCCCACTGATCCTGGGACCCTTTCACAAGTTCTGCAGTGGGATCCCTTCCTGCCATCTTGGGGCCTCCCCATGGTGGTGGAATGCTAGGGCCCGGTCACAAGTATGACCTTTGCGATCCTGGAAGTTTATCCACTGGTGTCAGTAGTTTTTATTTTTTGGTATTTTAATTGTATTATTACAATGTGACTGACTATGACTCTGTCCATTCAGAAAAGGAAGGAGCTGGTAAATTACATATTTACCGACCCCTTCCTGGTTCTCTATTGTGACATCCTATCCTATCCAGGTGTACAGGGGAGACGCACAGGCCCCCTGGAGCATGGGGCCCGGTTGCAATTGCAACCCCTGCAACCCCTGTAGTTAAGCCCCTGTGTCATATTTGTATAACATAAGAAGCCCAAAACTGGTTAAGCAGGAAGTTCAATATGGCTAAAATCATTGTGAAACGTACAATGTCTGCTAAACAGCAAACATTATTCAAGCTACATTTACTGTAAGTGATGAGAGGTAAAGTTATATTTGTTGCTATGGCTTTCTATACCCAAAAAGCATAATTTTGTGGTTTTGCACTACATATTTAACTTGGTCTGTTTTATATACAGTACTATTTACTATCTCTTTACTGAAGTTTGTTTATGACGTCTAGTGATACTGATTTTGCATTTTTAAGTGTTAAAAGCTAAAATAAATTATCTTTGGGTGGCAGCAGTAGCTGTTATGACAGGCTGAAAAGGAGGAGATCAGAAGAGGCAAAAACTGTTTTCACAGCTTTAGATGGTGTGAGATGAGTGACAGGTTAAGAAGCTGAGCTCTGTCCATCGAAGGGGATTTCTCATTCGCTAGGTTTATATCAGTCTAATGCACAGATGGGATCTCTGACCTCCATTTTCCCATTATCTATACATTGGTATGGAGATAGAGACATGTATTTGAGAATTACAGAAAGGCTTTATTGCCCTGAGTGACATTCATTCTAAGCAGACTAGGTAGACAGTGAGGAGACAAGAAGAGAGCAGACAAGGGGAAAACAACAGGAGATGAGAAGGGAGTGATATACAATGAAAGACAAAGATAGTGCAGAAATATACAAGGCAGCCAAACTTTAGGAGCAGAAAGGACACAAGAAGTGGACAAACGCTGAATAAAAAATGAAGGTCTTACACAGGAGGATCAGACAAGGATACATAAGCAAAAGCACAGATCTGTTACTTTGTGTTGCTATCTTTGCAGCAAAGAATTGTCAGAACTCCTGATCAATATACTTGTTCCAGGTCAATGATTTAGAATGTACTGAATCCAGTGGATCAGTATGGTTGGCATGCATCTAGGAGTTCAGATTAAAGGTCAGCCTACAAATGTATTTCTATAAAGAATTACTTTAAGTATAGGTCAATGTTTAAAACACAAATCTAAAGGTAATGGACAAAATCAATACTGCAAAAATGTATGCAAGAAAACAATGTGTTCCTATATGAGGAAAATATACAGTATATGCATTGTCAACCTATAAGGCATAATTTAACATGACTATACCTAGTTATAATAGCTCCAAAAGTGACATAAAATATAGAGTGTAAAAGTATAAATTCAAAAATTTACCATCATCAATCCAGCTGAGTTTGGCTTTGCATTTCTGTGTCCTGCTTTTTCCCATTGTGTTTCCTACTCAGTCTGTCTGTCATGGTGTTTTGTTAACCTACTCCTTGTCTGTTTGTTTGGCCCAATGGTTCCCAACCTCAGTCCTCAAGTACCTCCAACAATTTATGTTTTCAGGTTTTCCTTCACCTTACTACGTTACATAGTAGGTGAGGTCGAATAAAGACAATAGTCCATCCAGTTCAACCTGTGTAGGTGTGTGTGGCTGTAATCATCTCGCATACCCCTACTACGTGCTTTTTAAATACATGTCAATGAGTTGATATTTATGACACCTATTTTATCTATGGCAAATTTCCAAAAACATGGCCTCTTAGAGAGAACCTGAGGAGTGAGGTTGGGCACTACTTGCTTAGTCTGTATCAGTCCTCTTATCACTTTTTTCTGTCCTCCCCTCGCCTGTTTGTCCTCTCCTCGCCTCTGTCTAGCCTAAGAAATCTCTGACGGTATATTAGTAACTCTTCCAGGGTTTTCTGAGTTTGCTGATGCACTACAAGACTTTGTGTTTATTAGTCTTCAAGCCACCACTTCTGTATATTTGGTAATCGTGATTAACTTTCATATCTTGTTTATGCAAACCTGTGCATCAAACCTTTCTGGACTTTACAATGAATCCTGCCAGAAGTCATGGTTACAAACTTTGTTTTCTACCAACTCAAACCCTACTTGTTTATAGATTATGCCTCTACCTGTTGATTCTGTGCTCTGTCTACTGGACCCTTTTAATCTGCTTCCTTATCCAGTCCTGTGTATCCAAACCTGCTGCTCAAATCTGTGTACTGTATGTGGATGTGTGTACTTTACCTGTGCACTATGTCCTTTTTTTCTGGTTAAGACCTGCTGTCTGTATGAAGTCTTCTTAGTGCTTCTGTACTTCGCTTAGTCGCCCCTTCTGATCCTGCGACCTATTCCTGCCTGTGTACCTTACCCATGTGTCTTGTTGTGTCTTATTGGAATCTTCTATCTGCTTTGCCTTTTGATTTTGTACCTTACTTTGTTGCCTGCGCTTCTCTTTCCAAATGCCATCCAGATCCCAACATCCATTATCATCCAGTTCCAATAGGAAGTTTGCCTTGCAGAAAGTCCTTGAGGTATCTGATTACTGGTAAGTACTGGTAATGTGAAAACAGCTTTTATAAGTATAAGAGCTCACCAAAAGCACTTTTCTGGATGACCAGGAGTGTGTCTGCCTCCAGCCCTCCTAGGTTGCGCTACCTGTGCCATCTTGCTTTTTCTTGGTCTTGCTTCCCGTTTTTTTTCATGGTCTTTGTCTTCGCATTCCTTTATATGATCCTCTCACTTGTATTCACTTTTCTAGTCTCAGACCCTTCAAATTATAATTGGTAGACCCCTTCTGCTTATGAGGTTTACTTTTCATCCTGAAAATGAAAATCGGTAAAAGCAATTACAAGGACAAAACTGTTCATTTAATGTGCATGAGGCAAAAAAGCAAGAATTCTCCTTTCATATTCAGAAAGTATTTACCACATAACAAAAATGTGTGAAAATGTTTCCTTATAAAATATGAGTTTGCCAAGTAAATTAATGTGATATATAAATTTTGTATGCAAATGAGCTAGACCGATAAAATGATAAATTAAATGGCATTTCAGTTTTGCTGTGAATTAATAAGTTGCCTGAATTTTAACACCTCCCAAATGCTGACTTTCCTAATGCTGAATCCAACATATTTTCTATATTCTTATTATTTAGTTTGTAACTATTTTCTGCTCCAAAAAAAATGTAAATGTTGATTCCATGAAGTTATTGGCATTATATGTCCTAGCATCTGGCGAACTGGTCCTGAGTTTCAAACCTGCATAACTGTTGCCTACAGGAGCTTAGAATACTAACTTATTTGGTAGGGATGGGCTGAACGACCCATTGTTCGGTTTGCACCAAAACTTTCGAACACCGTGAGAGTTCCGAACTGAAAAACAAACCCCACTGAAGTCAATAGGACCCGAACTGGAAAAATCAAAAGTGCCCATTTTGAAGGCTTATATGCAAGTAATTGGGAATACAATGGTTATGGGGGTCTGGGTACTGCCCTGGGGGACATGTATCAATGAAAAAAAAGTTTTTAAATTGTTGTCAAATGAGCAGTGATTTACTGATGCTTAAAGTGAAAGCATCAAAATGAGAAATAACAATAAAAATGAAAAAAGCCTTGCAATATAGTGCCTTGGGGGTCCACTTAGTGTACCTGTACAGTGATACATCTGTACTGTGTATAGAAGCTACTGCAGAAATAAATGCATTTATAGAGCCAAAAAAATGACATTTTCCCTGCAAGCTTTCTTTATTTTATAAACAACAGCTTGGGGAGCCAGTCTGTATGATGAGGCCACGATGTAGTGCACTGGGAACAAGATTACAGATTTTCTGGATAAATTCTGGTGTCTCTTCTGCAGAGTGTGGATAGTAGTAACGCACTGAAACATACTGCATTAAACATGCACTAACGCACAGAAATATACTGCGTTAAACGCGCAGTAACGCACTAAAATATACTGAGTTAAACGTGCACTAACGCACAGAAGTAAACTGCGTTAAAGGGCACCTAATGCACTGAAATATACTGCGTTAAACGGCACGTAACGCACAGAAATATACTGCATTAAACAGCATGTAACACACAGAAATATACTTCATTAAACGTGCAGTAACGCACTAAACTACCTGCCCTGACAAAAAAAACTGACACTAAAGTAAAAATGTATGTTCAAGTCACTACACTTACACTGACTGAACTATCACTAGATTCACACTATAAAGTGACACTAAACTAAAAATGAATGGTCACTACACTCACACTGACTAAACTATCACTACATTCACACCAAACTGATAGTCTACACTGACAATAGAATCAGAATATCACACTATAGCACACTAACTCTCTAGTAGCACTGAACAGAGCCCTGTTCTATCTCTCTCCATGCCCATATCACACTACTAATTGCCACTATTGAATGAGTACTTTTATAGTGTGGGGTGGGACTAAGAGCAATGAGCCATTATTGGATATAGTCATCACTACTTTCTCCAATCAGGGCTCTGACAGTGCTCTGTGCCCTAATTGGGCAAAGCTTTCATTGCTTCAGCCAATCATGGCTTCCAATGCACTGTGCAGTGGTTATTCAGTGGGCTGAACAAACAGTTGAATGCTGCGAAAATGTGGGCGTTCATCGAACAGACGAACAGCCAATGTTCGGCCTGAACTCATACTCCGGCTGAACCATTTGCCGATCCCTATTCTCTAGTCTGGGAGAGCACAGTTCTTCTGTTTGGTGGGAACAACTGGCAGTTCTTATACCTACTCATTATGTTTAAAGGGGAAGTTCAGCTTTTTATGACAGCCATGTTCTGCTTCCACAGCCTTGTTCTGCCAAGTTGCTCCCCCTTTACATAATCAACCCCTTTGCTGCTTTTTTTTTTTCTATCAATGGGGTTTTTGGCTACTGTCCTCTTTGTAGCATTGTGTTCTTTGCTGCAAGGCTTCTTTTTTAAAATAGATTCTGTTTCTATTTTTTTAGGGAGTATAGTGTTTATTATTTTATGTTTATGTGGTCCTTTTATTTATGTTAAATGATTTCATTATTTTTATTTATCCTTTTTTTTTTTTTTTTGCAGCAAGCAAGTCTTTACAAAAGAAGGTTTTTGTTTTAGGGGTTGAATAAATACATTTTCATTGTTTTATGTTAATAAAGCCTTCTTTTTAAGTTTTAGTTGCCCAAAGCACATCATTGTTACTGTTCATGTGTTCTTGGAACTGCCTTTTGCTTGCAGCACATAGCTGCATTGTTTGAAATAAAAAAGTAAAAGCACAGCGCCACTTCACATTATATCATTTACGTTCACAAGACCCCCCCCCCCCTCCCCTCTCTATAGAATTATAGTATCTCCATAGAAACAGTATAGAAAAAATAAAAGTTAGGTATACACCAGTTAGGACTATTATACCTGATTAGAACTGCCCTGCTGCTGGCCAATTTTACACTGCTGTGTCAACTGCAGTCTCCTAATTCATGTAGTAACAGAGCTGCCTGTACATTTTGGACAATCTTCTTCTTATTAAAAATGTTCTGTTGCTGGCCAATTTTACCCTGCTGTATCATCTGCGGTCACAAATAGATACTAAAGCTAGAAAGGTTTTTCACCTTAATGCATCCCTTGCATTACAGTAAAAAAAAGATTTTCTATTTCTCTGAGGCAGGGCTCTTCTTTCTTGAAAATATGACTTATGAATTACTGTGTCCAATATTTCAATATCTCTTTTTTTATGTGTATTTCAATACAGAGCTTGACACCCTTTGGGTGCAGGGGCATACGTTTCACCTCCAAAGATATTCTCATTGTCATCAACATCTTTTGCATGTGTATGATGCATCTCCTAAACTGCTGGCTGGAAACTAAATTTGGCTGTGCTTACAGAGATAGATAATGAACAGACAGTATGACTTTAATGCAGCTGCAATGTTTTATGCATAGCAACAGTTCAGTTTAATTATCAAAAGACTTGAACAGAACTGGAATGCTTTCAAAATACAGAACAGTGCACCAGCAATAGAGTAGAAACAAGCTAATGCTATTGGGAGGGGGGGGGGGCATTACAGTGGAATGTATGCCCAAAAATAATTGTAGGGCCTACAGTATCTTTCATATAGCATTTCCTATTATTTCGGCATTGATTGATGATAAATATCACCAATTGTATAAACAGTACAGACAGTAATAAAAACCGGACAGGTTCTAACCCTTCCCTGTATTATTCAAATTAAAAGTTGTAATTTTTTTAAATATATTAGGAAATGTTTTTAATGGAAAATAATCTATAATAATTCACAGTTTTTAAGATGCATGTAACCCTGCTATTATGGAACTGTCAATTCCTGAACACTTTTACCTGGATTCGGATTTGTTAAATACTGTATTTATTGGCTTATAACACGCACCTCAAATTTAGGAAGGACATTTTAGGAAAAAGGCTTAAATTTGAAATAAGCAGCATTGAACTCAGACCTTTTTTTAAAATCAAATGGAGCCTTACTAGTGCCAGTGAATGCAGCCTCATCAGCGCAGTGTCCATAAGTGCAGCCTCCCCAGCGCAATGTCTACCAATACAGTCTCGCCAGCGCAGTGTCCACCAATGCAGTCTCGCCAGCGCAGTTTCCACCAATACAGTCTCGCCAGAGCAGTGTCCACCAATGCAGCCTTGCCAGCGCAGTGTTCACCAATGCAGCCTTGCCAGCTCAGTTTCCACCAATGCAGCCTCGCCAGCGCCATTGCACAGAGCGGTGATATATTTCTAAAAAAAATGGCCAGGCAGCGCTGAGAGGCAAAGGGGGGCGGGCCGGACCAAGGAGACGTGAAGACAAGTGACCGCTGTCATCTGAAGTCCCGGCGACTATGATAGACTTCACACGTCCCGCGTCCCAGCATTGGGCCACTGTGCTATCTATCATAGGAGGCGGGACTTCCTATGACAGCAACCGCTCGTCCTTCCTTCTGCTCGGCCCGGCCTGCCCCCCTCTGCCTCTCAGTCCTGCCTGGCCTATTTTTTTTTTTAATATATCAGCGTATAACGTGTTATACGCCGATAAATACGGTAGCTCCTTTTTTAATTTAACATGTGTTATTTCATTTATATGAAGTGGAACCATTTCATCTTTTCTTTAGAGCAGAACCCACCAATACATGGTGATAAACATTAATTTGTGAACCAATAGGAACTATACAATTGTAAACTTTCACCTTGTAAAACAACCCATTCAGCTTAAAATAGGAAAGAAAGCCAAAACATTTGTGTATAGGTCTAAAAAATATTTTGTCTATGGTCAAAGTGTAAACTCATATATTAATTTCCACATTGTGTTTCAATTATTTGTAGCCTACTTCTATTAATCTGAAGGATCTTGAAGTCTGTAAACTTACTCTGTGAAGATCCCCACACATTTACTTCCTTGAATTCTGTGGCACATATTCACTACGACACTATACAAAAAAGTGGCAGCCACCCTAATCTATAACTAGCCTTTGCAGTAAGGTGCACATAGAAGGGCATTGCACATCACAAACAAACAAAAGATTTCCCAACACACTTACCGACCAGCCTGCAAAACAACCAAAGTTTCCCTGTCTAATAATTTACATTAAAAATAGAGGGTTTGACTATAACTTGTGAGTAGGCACTGCTGTGGGCACAGAGCCCCCTTCTACAGGGGTGATGAAAGGAGGTATTTTAGGAGGTGGAGTCAGTACAGGAATCTTCACTTGCAGGCAGCAAGGTACCATGGGATATGTAGTCCTTAGAAAATGAAAGTAAACAGCAGAGGAGAAGCTGCAAAGCATGCAGGGAATCCAGGAAGTTGTGCAAAGAGATGCCAAGCAGACAGGCAGAAATCACAAAATGACAGGAGAGTTTTCAAGAAAGGTTAAATTGGATTGTCAAAATTAACTATTGTTTGTACTTTTATTACAATGCTGATGTTATAAGATGAAAGTGTATGCTGTGACGATAGATCTTTAATATTCAGATATTTCTTTCTATATAGTAACATTAAAGTGAATCTAAAGTATATTGTTTTTTTTACCTTATAGAAAGGGTTTTCAAACGATGGCCCTCCAGTTGTTCAGGAACTAAAATTCCCATCATGCCTAGTCAAGTAGTCATGTCTGTGAATGTCAGAGTTGTACAATGCCTTATGGGATGTGCAGTTCCGCAATAGCTGGAGGGCTGATGTTTGAGGATCCCTGCCTTATAGTATAACTAAAGGAAAAACTTATTTTTTAGTTTTAGATAGTTTGGAGAGGGATTAGAATACTGGTCATTTTTTATTGCTGTCTGTGTCCCCCATTAATGATGGATACAGCACAGACGGCCAGTTCTGGGAGGGTGTCATATGACCTGCCAGCTGCACCTGCTGCGGTGCCCTTCATGATCGCTATATCCTTAGGGCACAGCTGATCACAGATCAGAGTAAAGGGCCAATCACAGTGGGTGCCAATCATACACTTCCCAGTAGGCAAGTGGTTAAGGAGACTCAACCTCTCTGTTTGTCCTCTTTACCATTTTCATTGAAAGTAAAAGAAAATTCCAACTTTTGGATTGTCCCCAGAAAAGTAATAGGGGAAATCTTCCAATGGGCACACTAGTTCTGGTGATCGGAGGGTCTCCAAGGAATTTCCCTAATTTGCAGGAATTACTTCTCACTTCCTGTTTGGCTATGGGACAGGAAATGAAGGGAAATCTCTGCAATGGAAAACAGATAGCGAAAAAAAATCTGACAGGGGTAATAACCCTGCCTTTACTCTATCCAAAATGTCTTCTGACCCTAACTTCTTACCTGAGTCTTCTCTTGATCCAGTGCTGTGCCCATTAGCAGCAGTGCTGGTCTCTTTTCCTGTTCTAACATAACAGACTGAGAGCAGCAGGAGCTATTGGCTCCTGCTACTGTTAGTAATGTCCTGTGAGGAGGGAAAGTGGGAGCGTGGTTGCGCTGTGTTTGTCTATAGTGTTTGTCTATAGATGCACACAGCCCAGGTCGAGAGCACACCCACATGTGTGCCCCCATATCACACGGCTTACTATGGAGGCACACGCAGGAAAGGAGGAGCAATGCTGACGGGGGGCTCCAGAAGAAGGGGGGGCTGCAAGGGTATTTATTTTTTTTTTTAATTCCTGGAGTTGGGGTTTAATAGTTAAGGATTGTCATCACCTTTCCCTCACTGAAACTTCCATACCTGTCCCTTGGCATTTTCCATACCCTATATACGTATATAAAAATGTTTCTCCCTTTGTTTTAGGAGTTGAAATAAAAATGTAACCGGTAAAAAGCTTCTGATAAGAGATAGTAAACATGTTTTATGATATATTTTATTTCACAAAGCTCTTTTGGGTTAATATATGGAGACAAACAACAAGAAATCAATAACCATTCCTAAAGACTGATTTATTTCATTTTGTTGTTTGCTAGTAGCCAAACTGTAACCAAATTGAGACCTGTGAAACCTACAGTTATGACTGTAATCAATTCAAATATAGTCAGGAAGGATAGCAGAGATGATTTTAATAAGACCTGGCAATCACGTATTCTTTACATTAATATGATCTGTAATGTAGTCAGTGACCACTTTGTTTCATGTTTTTTCTATCATCTAATGTATAGTTCATCTGTCTGTCTGTCTTCCCTTTGGGACCAAAGTTTTTCTGTCTAAAAAAAGGAAAATTTAAATAAATAAATAGTAGGAGCTCTCGCGCTCAAAAGCAATATTTCTCCAAAAATAATATCGATATCAATACATAATATGAAATCAATATATGAGCAAACATGAAAAAGATGATGAAAGTGAATTGATCCCAGTGCTGCAACTTAAATAAATATAACTGAAAAATAACAGTGCAAAATGATATAAACTGTTAGCTGCGCACATATATCATCCAAAACAGTGACATGTGTATAAGTGATCAATCAAATAATCAAATACGTGAACAATAAAATTCAAAAACACTGCCACCAAAAATATATTTGTATATAAATATGAAAAATAAAAAATAAAAATATTCCAAAAAAGTTAATGAACTAAACTGAAAATCCATAGTGATAAGTATAGATAGTCCGGTGAGATTCCAGTGACTTCAAGCTAAAAGAAACACCAAAAAAAAGGTCCACCACCTCTGTGTTCCACGCCCCTTTGTCAAGTCACTCACCCCTGCTTAATGCCCTCCACTCTCATGAAATGGGCAAAAGACACTCGGATGTTCCATCTTAGATCAAGAGTACACTGGCTGGTAGATCACTGATGCCTAGATAGCCTTCCTTCAGGCACTGATGTGGACAAGAAGTCCTGGCTCGCAGTCTCCACTCTTATTAATCCAAAAGGTGTTCTATTGGTTTAGGGTCAGGAATTTACTCATCCATTATGGACCTTGCTTTGTGCTCTGGTGCAGTCATGTTAAAAGAGGAAGGGGCCATACCCAAACTGTTCCCACAAAATTGGGAGCATGAAATTGTCCAAAATGTCTTGGTATCCTGATGCCCTAAGAATGCACCTTCCCTTCACTGGAACTAAGGGGCCAAGCCCAACCCCTGAAAATCAACCCCACACCACAATCTCCCCTCTACCAAATGATTTTGACCAGTAGACAAATCAAGGTTCATAAAGACATGGATGAGTGAGTTTGGGGTGGAGGAACTTGATTGGCCTGCACAGAGTCCTGACCTTAACCCGATGGAATACCCTTGGGATGAATTAGAGTGGAGACTGTGAGCCAGGCCTTCTCATCCACATCAGTGCCTGACCTCACAAATGCGCTTCTGGAAGAATGGTCAAACATTGCCATAGACACACTCCTAAACCTTGTGGACAGCCTTCCCAGAAGAGTTAAAGCTGTTATAGCTGCAAAGACTGGGCCAACTTAATACTGAACCCTACAGACTAAGACTGGGATGCCATTAAAATTCATGTTTGTGTAAAGGCAGGTGTCCCGATACTTTTAACAATATATGTATATTGCTATTGTTGACATCTCTTGGTATATTTGATGCTTTTCTCAGAATTTTGTTACACGCACTCATCTTGAATAGAATCCTGTGCCGCTCTCTCTGTCCTCTGCTTGTATTTTGGTTTTAGATGAATAAATGTATAGTTGGGGCTATCCACCCCATATAAGGGTGGAGTTTGCATTATATATGTTCTTTTATTTATTTTGTAAATGTGCTGTGGTCAAGGCTGCATGTCGAAATGCGTTAGCCTTTTTAAACTGAATATTATGTAGCAATAAAGTTCTTCTAGTGGACTCTAGAGTTGCCAGGTACATTTGTTTTTGAGTGCTTTAGAGCCGGTTCACATAGGAGCGACCCGACTTGCTGGGGCGACCTGTGAAGTCGCGGTGCACAGCGCGCACCGCAACCTCGGAGCGGCATGCACGGACTTCATATCATTGAAGTCAATGCAGGTCACTCCAGGTCCCCCCAAAGTAGTACAGGACCCTTTTTCTAAGTCGGAGCGACTTGTGTCTCTCCTATTAGAACGGGTCCTGTGCTAATCTATGGCAGGCGACCCACGGCGACTTGTCAGGCGACCAGGTCACCTGACAAGTCGCCCCAGTGTGAACTGGCTCTTATGCAGTGGACAGAGGCCACTTGAGTCAGAGCACCCAGAGAAGGATTCCACTTCTTATCTGTAAGGATCTTTCCTTGATGTGAGCGATGCCCAGTGTTTGTTTTCCTAGGTCTGTTTTATTAGTTCAGGCCCTGTTCACCCCTGATCGTTTTTCAGCTTCTAAAATGCTCATCTCTGAAGTTACAAAACGCCCAACAAGCAAAATCCCATTCATTTCAATGGCCCCTGTTCACATATGAGTGTTTTGTCACCTGAGGCTCAAAAAGCACATGAGCTTCTTTTTGGCAGATTACAGGCGTTTTTAGTCAGATGTCAATGCCTGCCTCCAAACACCTGAATAAAACACCCCAAAAACGCCTGAAAAACACCCCAAAAAAGGCCTGAAAACGTTACGCTCAGGTGTAAATGGAGCCTTAGTATTTATAAATGGTCAGTTTAATGTGTCATATCATTGTATCATCATGGTCATATGTAATTGTACTTTGTTAATATCTCATTAGGATGGCATTAACCACAACAACGTACAGAAAATCTTATTTAGCTTTTTTTTTTTTTTTTCTTTTTTTTTTTTAAATGAAAGTGGCACCCACCAGGAGCTAAAAATCAACAGCCATTTTATATAGTCTTTATTGTTCCAAATGTACTGTGCGTTTTCATAACAGTGACGCCCAGCTCTAAATATAGAGATTCTCTGCATGATGTCCCCAGTTTATTTATTTCTGTACAAAGACATGCAAATGAGAGTGCTCAGCTATTATTATTATTGTTCTTTATTTACAAAATACCAACATATTTTAACCGCAAAGAGGCTGCATAGAACTGTTGTACAATATAGGTAGAATTGCTTGCTGCAATAAAAGAAGGATTACATGTCACCCGACTACAGTAGATTAGCAAAGAAGTATGGTTAGCACTTGGCCAAAGGACATTTTCATCCAGTTCTGTTTTATATATATAAATATATATATAGATATATAAATACAGTGTATATATATTATATATATATATATATATATATATATATATATATATACACACACAGTGCCTTGCGAAAGTATTCGCCCCCCTTAAACTTTGCGAACTTTTGCCACATTTCAGGCTTCAAACATAAAGATATAAAACTGTAATTTTTTGTGAAGAATCAACAACAAGTGGGACACAATCATGAAGTGGAACGAAATTTATTGGATATTTCAAACTTTTTTAACAAATAAAAAACTGAAAAATTGGGCGTGCAAAATTATTCAGCCCCCTTAAGTTAATACTTTGTAGCGCCACCTTTTGCTGCGATTACAGCTGTAAGTCGCTTGGGGTATGTCTCTATCAGTTTTGCACATCGAGAGACTGACATTTTTGCCCTCTCCTCCTTGCAACACAGCTCGAGCTCAGTGAGGTTGGATGGGGAGTGTTTGTGAACAGCAGTTTTCAGTTCTTTCCCCAGATTCTCGATTGGATTCAGGTCTGGACTTTGACTTGGCCATTCTAACACCTGGATATGTTTATTTGTGTGCCATTCCATTGTAGATTTTGCTTTATGTTTTGGATCATTGTCTTGTTGGAAGACAAATCTCCGTCCCAGTCTCAGGTCTTTGAGACTCCATCAGGTTTTCTTCCAGAATGGTCCTGTATTTGGCTCCATCCATCTTCCCATCAATTTTAAACATCTTCCCTGTCCCTGCTAAAGAAAAGCAGGCCCAAAACCATGATGCTGCCACCACCATGTTTGACAGTAGGGATGGTGTGTTCAGGATGATGAGCTGTGTTGCTTGTTTTTACGCCAAACATAACGTTTTGCATTGTTGCCAAAAAGTTTGATTTTGGTTTCATCTGACCAGAGCACCTTCTTCCACATGTTTGGTGTGTCTCCCAGGTGGCTTGTGGCAAACTTTAAACAACACTTTTTATGGATATCTTTAAGAAATGGCATTCTTCTTGCCACTCTTCCATAAAGGCCAGATTTGTGCAGTATACGACTGATTGTTGTCGTATGGACAGAGTCTCCCACCTCAGCTGTAGATCTCTGCAGTTCATCCAGAGTGATCATGGGCCTCTTGGCTGCATCTCTGATCAGTCTTCTCCTTGTATGAGCTGAAAGTTTAGAGGGACGGCCAGGTCTTCGTAGATTTGCAGTGGTCTGATACTTCTTCCATTTCAATATTATCATTTGCACAGTGCTCCTTGGGATGTTTACAGCTTGGGAAATCTTTTTGTATCCAAATCCGGCTTTAAACTTCTCCGCAACAGTATCTCGGACCTGCCTGGTGTGTTCCTTGTTCTTCATAATGCTCTCTGCACTTTAAACGGACCTCTGAGACTATCACAGTGCAGGCGCATTTATACGGAGACTTGATTATCATCATTAGTCATTTAGGTCAACATTGGATCATTCAGAGATCCTCACTGAACTTCTGGAGAGAGTTTGCTGCACTGAAAGTAAAGGGGCTGAATAATTTTGCACACCCAATTTTTCAGTTTTTTATTTGTTAAAGCTTGAAATATCCAATAAATTTTGTTCCACTTCATGATTGTGTCCCACTTGTTGTTGATTCTTCACAAAAAATTAAAGTTTTATATCTTTATGTTTGAAGCCTGAAATGTGGCAAAAGGTCGCAAAGTTCAAGGGGGCCGAATACTTTCGCAAGGCACTGTATATATGTATAAATATCTATATAGATATATAGATAGATGGAAGTACAGTAAAACCTTGGATTGCTAGCATAATCCGGAAACATGCTTGTAATCCAAAGCACTCTTATATCAAAGCAAATTTCCCCATAAGAAATAATGGAAACTCAGATGATTCGTTCCACAACCATTTTCCTCATAAGTCTTTCAGTTTATAGTCCATATAAAAAGATTATAGCAATGTGATAGGTTGTGTCATCATAAAATGTCCATCCACAAATGGTGCCTCCACAAGGGGATTAGAAGCAAAATCCAGCAGGAGCTACAGAGTATAAAAGAGAAGAGAGGCGCCTCTAAGTGTAGCAGTATGGGGACATTTAATGAAGGTACAACATTTAGCTACTTACATGGTTGATGATTAAAGAGGCACATCTAAGTATGCAGGCATGCAGGGTAAAGCTGTCCACATAGACCATCTTCTGAACCACTGTCTCTCACCGATGTCAGTCTGCAATTGTGATTGGGAAGACTACCCTGCAGTAGAGTGATCTGAAAGCAAGACTTTGAATCCCTTGTGGAGTGCAGCGGGGAAGGGTGTGATGAAGATGGCAGTGCGGAGGATGGTCTATGTGGACAGCTTTACCCCGGATGCCTGCATACTTAGATGTGCCGGTTTTATTCATCAACCATGTGAGCTGCTAAATATTGAACCTTCATTAAATGTAACAATATTGCTACACTTAGAGGCGCCTCTTTTTTATACCCAGTTGTGACATGACGCTACTTGTATATCAAGACATCGCTTGTATATCAAGTCAAAATTTATTTTAAAAATTTGCTTGTCTTGCAAAGCGCTCTCAAACCAAGTTACTCTCAAACCAAGGTTTTACTGTATATATATTCCCAGGTTCATCTAGAACAGACATAAAGGGTGCTTTCACACGGGCTTTCCGATCAGGTCTGCCTGTCAGTTTTTCATGCACCCCTATGGAGCGGCAGATGTCAGTGGTGATATGTCCGCTGACACTCGCTGCTATCCGATCCGATCCTGTCTGTGAAATCCAGATGGATGGAAACCCTATTTTCCATCCGTCTGGAGAATCAGATTGGATAGGATAGGATGAAAACGGACAGGCGGTCCATTATCATCCGATCTCCCATAGAGGAAAGCAGGGATCTGACAGGTCTGTCTCAACACACAGAACGGAGACGGACCTGTCATCTGCCTGCTCAGTAGGGATCGGCGGATCGGTCCCCCGCTGAGCAAAACAGAATCCGCCGGGCAGAAACCCCATGTGAAAGGACCCATAGGGGGAGAGGATTTACTAAAACTGGGGCACTCAGAATATGGTGCATCTGTGCATGGTAGCCAATCAGCTTCTAACGTCAGTTTGTCTAATTAAGCTTTAACAAAAGAAAAAAACCTGGAAGCTGATTGTTTTCAATGCACAGCTGCACCAGATTTTGCACGCTGAAGTTTTGAAAAATAACACCTATACTTTCTGCATACAAGTTTTCTTCCTAATTACATCCTGCCTGCCCGCCATGTGGTTAAATGATGGACGGGCAGTGCCTCTCCCGTTCTGGGACAACGTCATATGACGTCTTTCCACTCTCACCCCACTTGCATGCCTGGGGGGGGGGGGCACACGGCATGGTGATTGGAGGTGCGCTCCGTCCCTGGGACACAGCGCATCAGCTGATGATAAGGCTCTTTATCCATGTGATCAGCTGTGTCCAATAACAGCTGATTACATGTAAACAAGAAAATGCCAGTTATCGGCATTCCTCTTCTCATGCTGACAGTGTATGAGGAGAGAGGAGCTGATCAATGTCATTTCCTCACTGGGGATATCTGCACAGATAATCAGAGTACTGATCATCAGTGTCCTGATTATCAGTGCAGCCGCAACAGTGCCCAGCAGTGATGCCAATCAGTGCCCAGCAGTACCTGCTCTTCAGTGCCGCCTATCAGTACCCATCAGTGTCGCCAATCAGTGCCCATCAGTGCCACCAATCAGTGCCCATCAGTCATGCTTATCCATGCCACCTATCAGTGCCCATAAGTGCGACTTATCAGTGCTCATCCTAATAAAAACCACCAAAAGAAAGCTCTATCTGTCTAAGGCCGCTTTCACACCGACTCCGATATGGTCCGCCTGTCAGTTTTTTAGGCAGATCTGATCAGTTGTTACATGCACCCCTATAGTCAGCGGAGACATGTCCGCTGATACCGGCTGCTATCTGATCCGATCCTGTCCATGAAATCCAGATGGATGGAAACCCTATTTTGCATTCCTCTGGAGGATCGGATTGGATAGGATCAGATGAAAACAGACAGGCGGTCCGTTTTCATCCGATCTCCAACAGAGGAGAGTGGGACTCTGACAGGTCCATCTCAGCACAATGAGCGTAAACGTACCTGTCATCCGCCTGCCCAGCGGGGATCGGTGGATCGATCCCTGCTGAGAAAATCGAAGTCCATCGGACGGAAAGCCCGTGTGAAAGGGGCCTTAAAAAAATTATAACAATTTTGTTTGGGTACAGTGTTGCATGAATGAGTAATTGTCATTCAAAATGAGACAGTGCTGAAAGCTGAAAATTGGCCTGGGAAGGAAGGGGGTAAAAGTGCCCAGTAAGCAAGTAGTTAAAGTGTAACTCCACAACACCAACCTTTTTTTTAATTCTGGATAGTGTAGGGATTAATTAGAATCTCTATCATGTTTTTATTGATGTTTGCATCCCTATTGACTAGATCCCTCTTACTTTATTTGTGCTAACTGGGACACAA
This sequence comes from Pelophylax lessonae, assembly GCF_965119305.1. Lineage (NCBI taxonomy): Eukaryota > Metazoa > Chordata > Amphibia > Anura > Ranidae > Pelophylax > Pelophylax lessonae. The sequence goes on from NC_138768.1 coordinate 650,044,021, forward strand.
AGCAGAATCTCTCCTGCGTGGACATAGAATACCAAAAAAAACTTTAGGAGATTGCAGGGGGTTAAAACCTTAGTTATGTTTTTATTGCTATCTGTGTCCCCATTGGGTTACCTGTGAAAGAAAGAATGTCAAACTCTTGCCGGTGGGAACACCATGAACCCTGACAGAAAGTACAAAAGCTACATTCAGGGTGGTGGGGCGAATTATTAAAGGGCAACATCAAAAGTGAAAATGTAAATTCTTAGTGCATCATGTTTAGTTTTCTAAAGCTCTGTGTTTCAATAACAATTCACACTACCGCGGCACGACTCTGCACTACTTCGGGGACGACTTGTGAAGTCCCGTGCACCGCGACTTCGGCGCGACTTGCACGGACTTCATATAATGAATGTCTATGCAAGTCGCTCCGAGGTCGCCCCGAAGTAGTACAGGACCCTTTTTCTAAGTCAGAGCGACTTGTGTCGCTCCAATTAGAACGGATCCTGTAGCAGTCAATGGACCGCGAGGGACCGCGACTTGTCAGGCTGACAAGTCGCCTGACAAGTCGCGTTAGTGTGAATGGACTCTTACTATTTCTTTAAAATAAAAGAATAGTTTTCTCCATTTTTGTTGTTTTTATTTTTTTTTTTTTGTGTCTTCTTGAAGGTTCTTTGAGGAAACTTACTATCTTCATGTATGCATTCTAGTGATGGCACCTTGATATTTCTCAGGATGGGGTTCCTGATAGTGATGATAGTAGACCATATCTGTGTAATAGTTGTTGACTCAGTCACTTGGAGTCTCTTCATTGGAAGCCTGTGTGTCAGGGTGACAAGTCAGGATCTCAAGTGGGGGACAGGCACCCTTTAAATATCTACCCTCTAAGCTAATATGTTGTCTGTCTGCCCAATAATGCAGCTGTAAGAGGTCATGCAGATACTAAGGGGCCTCTACACTAAGGTGCCCTAGCTATTTCAACTTGCATTCCTTCTTATCAGCCTGCTTTCCTTATTTATTATACTTATACTTAGATAATATGAAGTCCTGGATTCTGCCATTACTGAAAATGTTATTTGCTGTGCAGTTTAGAAGGGTTTTATGTATCTATCTGTATATAGAAGCCTGTCATTTTTGGCTGAGACCCCACCATAAAACTCTCCCGAACCCAATTAAAAATCATACAAAGCTTATCTTGCTGGACCATCCTGTGAAATATGAACAGAAGGCTCCTTCATTCTCCAAGGGCAGGACTTTGGCTACAGTAATCAAAAACTGGGTGTGTATGGCATGTAAATTCATGATACATTGCAAAGTTAAAATGGTTATTTTACTAAACATAGTGAATAATGACTAATTTGTGATATTTGATAAGTTACCTCTCTCTGTCTTCTGTTTTATACAAGCGTTGGGTATCCAGATCAAGCACAGAACACGACTAACGCTGCTAACAGTACTAGCTGGCTGCTCTGCCGCTTGCTGAAAGCAAAATGCCAGAAGTAACCTCACAGTGCCGAGCTTTCCCAGATTGTCCGCCATCTGACTAAAAAAAGAAACCTGCTTCGGTTTAATACATATCCATTCTTGTGCTTTAACTGGCCTAAATCTGTCGTTTCATTGCATTTAAGAGAATAAGTTATTGTCAGGCACAGGATAAAACTGAAGCCGCTAGAAATGTAACAGTATGCAAGTTTGGCCAAGGTAAACAGCAATAACAAGACTGACAGGCGATGAAATTTCTCATTCGCGTGACAAGAGCTCTCTCTACAGTTCATGCCAAGGAACGTCTCTCGTTTCTGTTCCTGGCAGCTGCACAGCATATATAAAGAATAAGATGGAGATATATATACTTGCAAATTCACTAACCCACTAAAAGCGTAATTAAAATGAATAATTTAGCGATAGGTATTAATTTTATTGACTACCCCTTCTGTTATTTACTCTGCGGCTATTAAGCCACGTTTCACAAGCTGTCGTTATTTGCCAAACGACAGAATGGAGCTTACGAAGGGGGCCAAGGGTTAACCTGCCAGTGGATCAGAAAAAAAAAAAAACAGCCTCTTTATTTTGTGTATGCTGCAGGATTGCACTCTCAAGGGAACCTTGACTTCCAAATAGCTTTGGTGCAAGTACACAAAGTCATTTGTAAAGGAAGAGAGAAGACTAACTCAGGCAGGCTGGGCAGTCTCTTTGAGTCTTGTAGTGAGCAATGTGTGCAATGTCACTCAAGGTATCAAACTAAACAAAAAAATAAAGTGATACAATTTTTATAAATGATGACACATCATTAAAAGTCCTGTCTGAAAGATATAAAACAAATTATAAGAATTGCAACGGTAGGCTGCTATTTAGAGTGCCTTTAAAGCAAACCTAAAGCTAACCTACTTTACCTCCTCAATGATGTCCTACTAATAAATGCTGGAAAATTTGCCATTATGCAGAACAAGCTTTAAAACATCTAAACATTGCCCTGGTGTTGGGAAATATGTTTTCAGTCAAAGTGTGGAGTCTTGTGCTAATTGGCTGCTTTTGTTTGAATATCACCCATTGACAGCACCCATGTGACTCACCATTGCATCTGGAAGCAGCTTAGAGTTGTTAATAGTTAGTGTGCAGCTTTTAGGAGTTTAGGTATTGAGTTCCTAAACTTTTTATTTTCAGGACCCAAATAAGAACACTGTTACTGGGTTGGGACCTAATTTTTTCCAAAATGTCAGCAAAGCAATACAAAGACCATCAATAATGGTCAAAAAATAAAACCCACAAACATTGGGGATCAAGGACTATACATGAGAACACTGTTGCTGGAGAACAATGTTGCCTAAATGCTGGTATGGTGCTAGCTACCCACCAACCACTACTGCCTTTCAAGATGATTCTGCCTCATAGGATTTGCTTTTTGCTTCACCATGAAAGAGTTCCTTGAGATTGTTTTCATGTTATGGGTGTTTTGTTATCATTTCGGTTTTTTTGGGGGGGGGGGTTGTTAAACATCATTTATTTTAGTACAGTAGTATACAATACTAAATACAAGTGTTAGGTTTGTTCACCTTCGAATCTTGTCTGCCACTCACCAGTGATTAGCTGAATTCACACTTAGAAGCAAAGGCAAGTAGTGACCCAAACATGTACATGAGCCAGTTTAGGTCCCAAACCATAGTTTTATCAACACCAGTTTAGGGTATGGGGGGTTATAACGGAACCGCTACCCACACTGTGTTTGTGGGTTTCCATCAGTATACGCCTTCCTTCGGTCTTGAACATAGATATCAAATATTCAAGCCGTCCCCATACAAAACTAGCCGACAACTTAGCTTGTATAAGTTTTGGAACCTTCCTTTATTGAACAACTCACACAGTTTATATACAGCATGGACATCCCCCTCCTGATCAGATTACCCCATCAGGTCGGGGGTTGCCTGATTACATTATCATATGCAGATGAAACTGTATCATTAACAATTACCAATGGGACAGACAGGCTTAACAGAATACACATCACACCTTAATATACAGTGTTGTGGAAATTGCATATTTAATACAGTGGCTCACTAATGATAAGGTCATATCTTTCTTTTGTAAAGGTTTTGAATGCAGTTTGGCCAAGCCTAACCCCCCCCCCCCCTTCAAAGTCACTGTCCAAACAATGGATAAGCAGCCCTTTTCTCCTCAGGACAAAGGGTGCTGGTTTGGGGGGATGGTATATTCTAAATACTTCTGGCCAAAGCTGCAAGAAAGTCTTCAGTATCAAAAAAGAAACCTCCATGAAGCGAGAACTGCTGACTTCCCTGAGCCATGTGCATGGAATGAGACTCCATGGCTGCAAACTTATTTTAGTTAAGTATATTTGCTTTATCTTTATCTGTATCTGCTAGTCTTGTATTATGCTCCTAAATATTGTAATAGTTTTGTATGTACAGATTGCTTTTGCATAGTAAAAGCACATTTATACACCACAAAGGTCTAAGTTTCCTTGCTTGTACCGCAAAGTAACCTCGCTAGATAAGCGAAAGCAAAACAACAGACAACAGGAGGAGACCACCAGTAACAGACTGTCCGTCTCTGACATTGAAGTATAATATACATTATCATAAGTGTAAACACAGAACCCATTGTAGCTAACAGGTGAGTATATCAGCATATTCAACGATGTCTGGAAGACAGGTGGTTGAGCTGATGATATTAGCATCTGCTATGAGTCTGACTGTGTGAAGCAGTCTTCACATGTTTCTTGAGATATATGGCCGATTAATATTACTGTCACATTTGTAGTAATCCAAACCATTTTCTCAGTGTCCATTAAGTATCTATCTTTCACTCCCAGTGAGGGTGAGTACTGTCATAGGGATTAAAGTTGTTAGCTTATATTTAGGCTTTAATACCATTTTAAAGTGGACCTTCACCCAAACCAAGGAATTTTTCTCTTCTTGTTCCTCCCTCATTCATATTACAGCATTGAAAAATACTTGAATGTTTTTTGTAAAGTATGTTTTGCACTGCAATGCTCCCCAGATTTCTCACCTAGACAAGAATTACATCGGAATGTCCTGCTGCCTCCTGGGATTGGCACATTACATGCCAGGAGAAAGAGTTTTACACAGCACTCACTGACAGTTATTTCTGATCTGCGGCATATCTGCTAACACAAGGGAATTCCCACACATGTGCACAGATGCTGCAGGGTCCCTTTCAGATACCAGTGGCATTTGTGCCCATGTGCGGAAACCAAATATGTAGCAGAGAGCTGTGGCACGTCTGTGCATGCTCAGAATTTTTCACAATGGCCGCATGGTAGGGGGAAAATTATTACAGGGGTCAAGTTCCTTTTATGTGTTCTCTAGTAGATGGGAATTTAGAGTCAATATGCCAGTCCAGCTAAGTTCTCTCTTTCTGAAACAAGGAGAACAAATCAACACATTCACAATGTACAGGGGCATTTGAGAACAGATATGGACGCAAGTATTCATGACCCTTTCACTACAGACATCCCTTCTTCTCAAGTTCAGTTGTTCACAAGGTATCTTGTGTCCCACCTCAATGAGCCATACAAGCTCCATAGAGCAGTTTTGCTGCACTTCTTTTATTTGTATTTGACTTCTAAGGCAGTCCATCCATGTAGTGTCACACCACCTTTCAGCCATATGTATAGAAACATGGATATGCTACCAAAAAAATGACATAAACAAATTTTTTGTTTTTTTTTTGCCATTTTCTCAGTTTATTTACTTATGCTCTGGACAGCATATAGAAATGACGTAGGACTGAAAACACTGCAGAAAGAGCATTCTACAGACTGCTACAGAATAAAACCTCCATCTTGCCTTATTGCACCAGTTAATGAAATGTAAGCACGTTTTTACAGGGAGTAATAGAAAGAAAGATTTATCAATTACACATTTAGCTGTAATTTAGGAGAGAATATATTCAGAAAATGTTAAATTAATAAAATAAACTGGTAATAATTAGGTATTTCAAACAAAACTTATAATGAAAAATGCATACGCAGGGACTAAATTCAGCTAAAACGAAATGTCATAACAATGCATATCTGGCCTTTTCTTGTAAAGGTTGAGTTTGCTAGTGCCCCCTCTCACTTTCAAACTTCTACATTGGTCAACTGGTCAGCGAGTCAGACCCTCATATTTAAAGACCAATAGGGAAGCAGTAAGACAAGAAAGGACATGTAAAATCAAGATTTCATATTTGTAACTGCAGCAGCTCTAGATTTAATGAATATTTTGATCTGCAATTTTTAGTTAAGGTAACCCCTGCTTTTGCGTTATTTTGCGTTATTTTGAAAATGTGCTCAGTGATAATGAAAGAAAATTCAACTTGCACTTTAATGTTACCAGCATTTGTAAAACACTAAAGGCCACTTATGATCACATTAATATTCTCTTTGCATTTTTTTACTGAGTGTTTCTAGTCAAATGCAAGTACTTTAAAAAAATAGCTTGCATCTGAGAGTCATTTGATTTGCTTCTAACTTCAATATGTTTCCATTGACTTATGTAGAAGGAAGCAGTTCAGGCACTACGGAATAGAACACAAAGCATTTATCCAAAAAGCAAAGCAAATGCAGCCATAAACATCACTCTGTACGTTTTCTGTCGAAGTTCAAATACTGCTTTGCAAATCTTTCCAAACTACCCTAGAAGCAAAATAATAACTCACAGATCTTCTGGTTTAGAGCTCCACCTGCTGACTGAAAGTGGTAAATATCAAATATTCATGCATAATATGAATATTTACCTGATGAAAAATGTAAAATACCAATATGAATTTTGTGTTTTTTTTTTTTAAATAAAAATGTAAAATATATATTTAGTTAAAAGAGATTGGGGGTGGTAGTTGAAATGATATGGACTAATCAGTAGCAGACAACATGTAGCAGGTTAGTCAATCTCATAACAGTACATATAGTATGAAATGACAGCTTCCTAATTTAGATATTTCAGCAAGATCAAATGACAATCCCACATCTGTGGCTGTCACCTGAGCTAGTCAGCCTCCTGTACTATGTGTAAAACTCATTTAAAGTGGTTGTAAACCCTCCCCCCAGTGAATGTGAACAGTCTCAGATAATACACACAGATTAAAAACAAATCCTCCTACATAGGTTTTACTTCTTAAAATGTTTCTTCATCTTTCAGGAGCACAGAGCAGGGGGCAGAGAGGCTGCAGTTACAATGTGTGAGAGCTGATTGGAGGAAAGGCACCCCCTCCCCCACACACACAGCAGAAGAACTGCTAAGCCCCCCCCCCCCCCCTCCCAGATTTATGTCATGTGTCGGGAAAACTTCTCAGAAGTGACACATGCTGATAACAGAGGAATGAAGCACCTGAGATACTTCAGGCTTTGGAGAGAGATAAGCAGTTGCAGCCCGACCAATAGGGGCGCTGGGTCGCCACCCCTACTTTCCATGCATCCGACCCCTTAATCTACATGCAGGGCGTCAGGCGCATGGATTCCAATGGGGTTTTTTTGCTTTTTTTGAAGCACCGGTTCAGAGCCAGAGGTTCTAATAGGCTTCAAAAAAGGGTGGGCTCGAGGCGCAGAGCACTGCACCCTGAGCCCACCCAGTTGTGTGACAATAACAAATGAATATTCCTTATTGCCACACTGATTTTCTTCCCGGCCAATCAGGAAGTGGGTCCTGAGGACTGTTTCCCGATTGGCCAAAAGGAGAAGGCATGCTATTGGCCAAGAAGGGGGGAGGAAAGGGCCGCTGAGATGAGACATGAAGGAGCCTGAGGGGGAAGCCACTGCCGCCTGTCATTCCAGAAGAACAAGGCAAGTAAACTGACTGACTGACTGACTGACTGGCGGGCAGGTGGGCGAGAGATGTGGTGGTAAAGGCTGGAGTGATATGGAGGGGTCTGGTCCATCTGACGCCCCCCCCAACTGATGGAGCACCAGCCGCCACTGGAGTAAACACTACAGATATATGTGCTTTGTTCAGATTTCAGTCTACGCACTATTGTTCCCTAACTAATAAGCCTGCACTACCTCCTGCTCTGCCTCCTCTTCTTTCTATAGAAAATACTTGTAAGCTCCACTTAGTCAAACTATTAGGTTTGTACCCCCACAAATGTCTACCCACTTCAGTCTTTGGTGAGCTTAAATTGTAATTCGTTAATCTGTTCAGTAAAGTTGAAAGCTAAGATAATCCTTGGTTCCTCCTTGTCTACTCCGGGGAAATTATAGAAGATGTAATATTCTAGGTTCAGCTTTATTGAGAAGAAGTGACTGCGTTACAATGCAAGCCTGGTTGGCTCAGGAATGGGTGGTGACCAGGGGAAGTAGTCACCCTCCTGGCAGTGAGTGAATAATGGCTGTTAGTACACATTGTTAGTTTTTTGTTTTTCATTAAACCCAGCGGGACGAACAAAAAAAAGAAAAAAACTAGGAAGCTTGAAAGGAGTTTGCTGTACTAACTTTGCCACGTTAGTACAGTGAGGTCGAATGTTGGCAATTTTTTTTATTGAACTGGCCAATACCAGCAGATATTTACCCTGTGTGTACCAGGCTTTAACCCCCTCATGGAATATGCACCAAGTGACCTGGGCCCCTAAACTATTGTTCCCCAACTAATAAGCCTGCACCACCTCCTGCTTTGCCTCCTCTTCTTATTCTAGAAGATTCTTGTAAGCTCTACTGAGTCAAACTATTAGGCTTGTGCCACCACAAATGTCTACCCACTTCAGTCTATTGTGAGTTTAATGTGATTGTAAACTGCCACCTTGTAAAGCAACCCATTCACTTTAAAATAGAAATGAAATGCAAAACATTTGTAAATAGATATTAAAAAAAAAAAACATTATAAATATATTTTTTTCCATTTTTTTATAAGTGATCGCATTCTCTCTGTTCTCAGCTGCATGAGAGTTGGGGGAGGAGAAACAGAAGTACATTGATCTTCCCAATGAAAGGCTGTGCGGTAGGGGGGATGTGGTGTCAGGACAGGTCTGATCATTGGAAGAGAGTAGGCTGAGTTCCCAGCACAGCTAGAGAGCTGACCACAGTGTGTTCTCATGCTTAGCGTGGTCAGTTTTTAATAGGAAAGCAAGTGAACTGACAGGAACACTAGGGATTTCACACAAAACAAGCAATACAATAAGAACAGGTTCATTTTTCATACAAGTACATGATATAACAGGTACATATCAGGATTATGAAATATTGGGTTTACATATTCTTGAACACACCAGCATACAACTAGACCTACGAAAAGTTACTTCAGGACACATGGATGACATTCTTTATGCTCCATATAGTACAGCTAGACTTTAGGGTTTATTGGATAAGGAAGTGCAAAGCCTGGTAGTGTTGCCCATAATGTTGAATAGAAATAATATCAGATTTCATCTTTACCATCTGTGTGTTCAGAGTGAAATAGAAACGGGCATGGGTTCAGCGCATAATTATTAAAGATATCACAACAGTTTTCAATTCACCAGATTGGACTTTCATACAGGATGTGGACTCTTTGCAGGTAACATGGCGGACAGCTCAAATGCCTCTCTGCCAATGCAGTGAACACACTATTTGCCAGAACCCGCATATAGGGAGGAAAGCTCCATGCCTAGCTGTTTGCCATCAGCTCTCCTGCTCTCTATGTCATGCCTGATGCAAAAACAGTGCAGATCACTCCAATTTAACAAAGAGGATTGTACCCCTATTTGCTATGTAGGACTAGGATCTGTTCTGTTTTCTCAGTTTAGAAGACTAGCACAGGCTTTTTGCCTGCACCACCTGTTTTTTTATTTTCCATTGTTTTAACTGTTTTGCATTGAAACTTTGAATTCTGTGTCTTGGCTTTAGGCTTCTTTCTGTGAAATGAATGGGAAGTGACTTCACTTATAGAGTTACTATGGGGCTTCCGTTGTCAGCTGCCTCCTCTGTATCTGCCTCTGCAGCGAAGCTGACCCTGACAGCTCAGTGTGGGACCAGATCGGATCAGCTTCAAAAGAGGTCTTTTTTTCTTCTTTACAGGGTTTTTAGATAGGTTAGTCTTAGGTTTGTGCATGTCTGCAGATGTAGAGGTTTAGTGTTAGGGTGGATGCATCCTTTAAACATTTTGCATGTTTGCCTTGCAATTAAGCATTTTGCTCTTTTTGACAGTCACTCAGTTAGGAGATGCCAGTAAGGCAACCCCAAGGCATGCAACGTTACAGTATCTTACATCAAAAATCAAACTTCCTTGCTGGGTTCCTGTGGCGTGGTGCAGTGTAGTGTATGACAATGACATAGATAACTAACTTCCCTCAATGTCAGTGGATGCTATACTCTCTATGCCTTCACCTACCATTGACAGTTATGACACATTGAGGAGGAGTGATCACATGCAGCACCTTGTTTTCATGTGTGTATGACTATTAAAGGCCCAGGGACATCATAAACAATATCTCTTTCTACAGAAAGAGATGACGTTTTTCTGTAATTACATTGTTGTTATGCTACTATATACCACCAGCTTCAAACAAACCTGTCAGTCATTTTAGACATTCAAAAATAAAGCCCACCAAGGCTCCTGATATTGGTCAAAAACCCTCCCCGGTTCACCTTTCTAATTTAGTTTTACTTTCTTACTTTGGGCCTGACTTTAGTGGCTACTAAGGCTACTTTGGACAGTTTGTTGGTAGGTGGGTAACGCTTAGGCTCATAGTCAGGGAAATCAAGCCCATAGCAACAAAGTAAATTACATGGGAAAGGTACATACACAGGCACATACAGAAGGGCCCCACCTACAGAGCTTCAGGGAAATCCTGCATGGATGTTAGCCTAAGGCCTAAGGCCACACCAACTCATCCTTCGCATTAACCCTTAAGCTTGGAGTACTTTACTTGTAGACCCACACTGTTGTTGTCCAGACGAGGGCTCCAGCAGTCCAGCTAAACAACCAGGACACATGAGGGGTCCAGGTCACTTGGTGTGTATTCCATGAGGGGCCTAAAGCCTGGTACCCACGGGCTGAATATCTGCCGGTATCGGCCGGTTTAATAAAAAAAGGCCAACTTTCGACCTATGTGTATATCAGCCTGCTCGACAGAAGTCGGGCATGCTGGAAAACCAACATCTGACTGGCATCCGATTGGAGCTGGCAGCCAATGGCTGCGAGCGATGACCGGTGTGTTCAGGTGGGGGGCAGTTCCCCTGTTAGAACACAATATCCCAGCAGGGAGATCCCTGTACCAATGTGGCAAAGTTAGTATAGCAAACTCCTCTCGAGCTTCTCAGGTTTTTTTTTTTTCGTTCAGCCTGCTGGGTTTAATGAAAAAAAAAACTAACAATGTATACTAACAGCCATTATTCTCTCCCTGCCAGGAGGGTGACTTCTTCCCCTAGTCACCACCCATTCCTGAGCAGACCAGGCTTGCATTCAATGCATTCATTTCTTCTCAATAAAGCTGAACCTAGAATATTACATTTTATATAATTTCCCCGGAGTAGACAAGGAGGAACCAAGGATTATCTTTGCTTTCAACTTTACTGAACAGATTAACGAATTGCAATTACAAATCAACTAGCTAACAGGAGGGGATGCTGTGTTATTACTCACTATTTTCCTTTATATTATTTTGTCCAGGCCATAGCCCATCCCAGGCCCAGTCCTTTCCCTAGGCTCCAGCAGGGACTCTTCCTCAGAAGTCCATCTTTCCTATAACAGCTGCTGGTGTAGGGGACCCATAGAGACAGGGCAGGGTCAATCGATTGACACATCTCCAAAGAGGAATGGCCATCAGCTAAAGGGGAACCCCTGCCTACAGACTGATGATACAAGTAACAAGACACTCTAATGGCACTTTTCCACTGCAAGTACCGGCTCGGCTCCACTCGGCCCTGCTTGGCCTGCTTAGCTCTGTTTGTTTTTCCACTGCATGGTACCACATGGTACGGTGTTGGAACGGTTCGGTACGGTTTGGTACGGCTTGCTTTTCCACTAAAGTAAAGTGGGTGGGATAACAACGATTCTCTGACCAATCAGTGGCTAGTAGTGACAAACAGTCAAGGCTGCATGCAAAGGATTGTGGAATATGGTACCAGTACGGCCCTCTTGGAACCACAACTGAGGTGGTACTGTTTAAGCGAGCCGTACCGTTCGGTTCCATGTAGTGGAAAAGCGCCGCCGTACCATACCGTACCGAACCGTTCCAACACCATACCATGTGGTACCATGCAGTGGAAAAGCGCAAAAGCGAGCCTAACCGTTCGGTTCCATGTAGTGGAAAAGCGCCATAAGGTACATCTTCTAAAAGCTATAGCACACGGGCCAGGCCAAACCAGTTCAGTGTAGTTGCCAGTGCATTTTCCTCACCAAGGTAGCTCAGGGGCAACATACAACTTGTCATTGACCTAAATAGCTTTGCATTTCTGTACTCACGTATACGGTGGTGCTATTGTAAACTCTAGTACAGCTTATGGACGTATGCAAAAAAAAGTGCAAAAAAGGAAATATGCCGGCAATTACGCTGTGTACAGGCTCATTCAGCCCATGTGCAAGAGCCCTTAGGCAGGATTTTTCCTTTACAATTTTTTAATGCGTGACAGTGTCAGTTTAAATGTAAATAGCAGTTATATTGTAAAGACTTGCAGACCAATGAAACACCTATGTCAACATAGAGTTTTGATAAAACGCAAGGAGACTTTAGAACTGTCTCCCTCTGTTACTGTATAATACATTTACAGCAGGCATGTCACCCATTGCTACCCAACGTGTGAACAATCACTGTCACTGCTCCTTATCCCATGGCCCTTCCTTCTGCTTCTGGCATTTCAATCTCGTTCTCAGATCAGGGTCACACTAATGTGATGGCTTTATCAATTCTCAGCTGATCTGCTTCAATTGCAAAAGTGTCTTTGACTGTCTTGATGCTATCTCCGCCACTTCAGCTCACCTGTCAGTTAGTGTTGAATATTTGTGAATGAGCTCTTTCTGTTCGCCTTTATAGCCACTGACAAGTACTTGAATGTGAAATAGGGAAGCACCTAAAAAAAAAACTGAAAAACAAGGCAATTATTTTGTATTTTGCTATATGCACCTAAATCTATGCTCGGCTGATTTTAGATGGCACATGATAACATGAGAATGAAGACATGCATACAGTTGTTGGTAATAACCGCAAAAAAAGAGGTCACAAGTTCAAATCTTCATGTTGGCACTAATTACCCTTGAGTTGTTTTCACCTTCTGACTTAAGATTCTTACATTTTGGAATAGTGTGAATGGCTACAATTTAAGATGTGCAGGTAATTAAGTAATTTCTGTTTCAGAATGTGCATTAAAAACATGTCAGTGCAATAAGGCTAACAATCAGGCAAAACGAATTGCCCAATTTATATTGAAAAACAAAGTTTTGGCTATATAACTATAGCTAGCCTAATATATTTTAAAGAGAAGTATGGGAATTTATGTTTATTTTAGAATCATACTTACCTAGGTGGATGCAGCATCTGTCCGATGCTGCATCTGCCACTGCCAACTCTAAGGCTGAGAACAGAGCGCTCAAACACTGCCCATCGCTTGATTCTCAGAGCTCCCTGAGCAGAGAGCTGGTGACTGCCAATCACTGCTGCCTGTTCTGCCCCTCCAGTGCTTACTAGAGCACTGGACTATGGAGGGGATGGGAGCAGCTGGCTCAGGCTCTCAGTGGCTCGATGAGAGGCTGAGACGCGTGGCGGTCTCGGCATGTGGGCATATCCTGACCATATGGTCGCGATCTTTCCCTGGCCTGGACCGGCTCTGTGACATCAGCCGACTATGTTCTTCAGCCCGCTGTCTGCTGAAAACAGGTCTGCACTCCTGTGATCCACAGTAGAAATACAGCCAAACAAGCTTTGGCTGTACTTCTTTAAATCGGAGTTCCACCCTGGATTTTTTTTTTTTTTTTTAAATACCCCTGGGACAGTCAGGGCTAGTGCATTCCACAATGGCTAGCCTCTGATCTGTCCTGGGTTGCACTTACCTGTTAGGACAAATACTTACCTTGAAAACGTCTTGTCCAGCGCTGCCATCTCAGATGTGGGCAGCTTGAAGCCAGCGAGATCCTCTTCGGCGTCCTCTTCCGCCTTCTTCGGTCCCTCGATGCCCTGCGCCGGCCCCGCCGTCACTTCCGGTGCGCGCGCGTCATCCCTCCACAGCTTCTGGGCATGCCCAGAAGCTGTTTAGAAGGGGATGACGCGCTCGCCCCGGAACTGACGTCGGGGCCGGTGCAGGCGCAATGATTCCTGGGAGCTATGACGTTCAGCTCCCAGGAATCATTGCAGAGCCAGGAAGTGACGACGGGCCGCGGCCGAGGAAGGAGGAAGAAAGAAGTAAGGTAAGTATATTTTCTTCGCTACGAGGTAAGTAAAAAAAAAAAAAAATGCGATTATCCATTTCTTTTTCCCGGAGCGAGAAGATGGAGGAAGTATAAAATTAGTGTGGAACTCCACTTTAATGAAGCACTGCATTGTAAAGTGCAATGATGATGGGCTATATGTAGCATCCTGTAGCAACTAGATTTCTGCTTGCTCTAAACTGATATGAAAAGTTGACTTTTTACTACTTGTGAATCAGCAGTGACAGTGGTGATAGGCAAATCACAACATTTTTCTCATCCCACTGTAGTGCAAGCAGACAGAGCCCACATGAGAGTGACATTAATGTTCTGAATTTAGGCGCATCGGTGCCACACCATTACAGGAGTCTGCACTGGGGTGGACAACAGGTATTTGTGGGAATTTACAGGAGGACTAAGAGAAAACTTAGAGAAAGATGCACTTACAATTAGGTACTACAGCACATTTGTTTTTCGTAATGGAAGGCCATAGTTCTGCTTTAAAGTGTTACTCCACTTTTGTTAGGAAAAAAAAACATTCCCCTCTGCGTGATCTATGTACATTGCTGGGATTTTAACAAACTTTGTTGCAGATTCCTACCTTTTGTTATTCTGAAGAAATCATTGTTTGTTCCTCTGTGCCTCTGTGGTGAGTGGGTCAAATGGGAGTGGTTTCATAATTATCTATCAGCTGCGGCAGCTGCAGAGGAAATCTGCTGGGCCTGCATCCCTTTAGACGTGTTCCTATTGGGAGTATCTCACCAAAAATGAAATTTTTGTTGCAGGGGATGCCAGAAATCTGACTTGTATCTTAGGCAGACTTCTGGGAATATTGTTGAGCCAATCACACAATCAGGAAATTATGTTTCTGGGATGTGGTCAGTACACATTCTGTGTACAGAACAGCTCCATGTTGCCATGTTGTCCATGTATTGCATTGCATTTTCAGAAAATTACAACAGTTGCCGATTGAAAAGGAAAGGTAATTTTTAATAACATTCAATTACAATATGATTTGTGTGGCAATTGTATACGCTATATTGTTTTTTCTTTATTTACTATTTTTTTTTCCCCACAAAAGTGGAGTTACTCTTTAAGCAAATAAAACGTGGAGGCTTTTCTCATAGCAATCCTAATGTTTCCCTGCGAGAAACATGTAGACTGCCATTTACTGCATAGTTGCCTTGCCGCCATTCTAGGTCAGAATTTATGCCATCGACCAACCCTTAAAATATTTTTCAGGTTTCAGGGCCCCTTAACCACTTGCCGACCGCCGCACGCCGATCTACGTCGGCGGTCAGCCCCTCACAGGCAAAGTGACGTAGGGCTACGTCACTAGCTTGTGAGGGTCTAGGGAGCGAGCGCGCGCCGCCGGAGGCGCGCTCCCGCTCCCGCGTGGTCACGGACCCCCCCCGCGCGTGTGACCGGCGGACCCGATGTCCGCCGGCCACTCTGCGATCGGCGGGGGAGAGGGAGAAAGTCAGGCAGCTTGTGTAAACAAGCTGCCTGTCATTCTTCCCTCTGTATGAGAGCTGATCATATGGATCTACTATGTAGAATTTCTTCTACTAGAAAGCCAGCAGGCAGGAGAATAAACAATCTCCTGGCCTCTTCAGCGGTCGGCAATTTGTTTTCATGCAAGGGCTGTTGCTGATGTAGTACTTACGCTGGCACCGGCAGCAAAAGGGTAAATGGGCAGTGGGAAAAATTCCCAATAAACATTATTGGTCAGCAAAATCAATGACACCCCCCATCCATTAGACAGTTAACAAGATAAATGATGCCAGTTGTTATTTACACTCTCCAGTTTTAGTAAGGCTCCGTTCACATGTCAGCGTATGGATCGCGGGCAGAACCGCCGTGGTTCCACCCGCGATCCGGAGATTATTGCAAATCGCGGGACGCCTGTGCGTTGCCCGTTGATTTGCAATAGCCCCCCAAACGCTGAGTGATGTTGCCGCGATTTCCGCCTGCCGAATCGCGGTAACATCGCACAAAAAACATCGCGGGACGCAATACGCTCCAAAGAAGCTCTTGTACTTTTTTGGACGTAATGCGGCGGAAATCGCGG
This sequence comes from Pelophylax lessonae, assembly GCF_965119305.1. Lineage (NCBI taxonomy): Eukaryota > Metazoa > Chordata > Amphibia > Anura > Ranidae > Pelophylax > Pelophylax lessonae. Next base: position 650,059,888 of record NC_138768.1, read on the forward strand.
CAACATCGCTCAGCGTTTGGGGGGCTATTGCAAATCAACGGGCAACGCACAGGCGTCCCGCGATTTGCAATAATCTCAGGATCGCGGGCGGAACCGCGGCGGTTCTGCCCGCGATCCATACGCTGACATGTGAACGGAGCCTTAACTAGCCAAACAAGATACATGCTTTCATTTTCTAATGATATCTAATTGGTAGCTTGTTGTGTGCCACATCTCCAGATTGCTACTATTTGGCCTTTTTTTTACATTTTCATATCAAAAAATCTTTTTTTTTTTTTTTTTTAAATTGATATACTACCAAACCTTCACACAGTGTAGAGATATTTTCCATAATCAGCAACAGCAAACTAGTATAATATATTTAAATGAATTTGAAACGATAACACAATTACAAACACCTTAATTCGAAGACAAAAGACAGGTGTTTGTTAATGTTAATAAAACTTCACTTTCATATAAGTTTTATATCTACCATGTTTTACATGCAATTTACTATTATCTTCTGTGTTTTTATGAGGCATGAATAAATACATTTTCCGCATCAGGGCACTTTACACTACATTTATGTGAAATCTCAATAAAATTCTAATGATTTACAGCAATAGTGTTTTTCATTATTGCACTGTATATTTTATGCTGCACCTTGCAGAATATGGTAATTTGCATTTATATTGCAATTATCAATTGCAAAGTTTAGAACACAATAAATGCCCAAAAGTCAGGTCACTGTTAATAATTTTCAGTCAGTCCATTGGGAAGAGACACACGGAACCTTGAAACATAATGCTGATGTCGGTTCCTGGTAAAAAGCCCTAATTGTATGCTGTTTTCATTGTTGATTAAAAAAAAATATATATATATATATATATATATATATATATATACTTACACACACAGGTATATATATTTTTTGTTTTATCCTTTTAATTTATTTTTAGTCTTAACTTTACATGTATGAAATCATCTTAAAGGTATTCCTATCAAACATACTGCAGCAGACTAGGTAAAGAGAACCTGATCTGTGAAAGCTGCGTCCGGAAAAAAGCAAGCAGAGGGCAAATAGCTGTTCAGAAATATCACCTATAGCAGTGATGGCGAATCTTGGCACCCCAGATGTTTTTGGTACTATTACATTTCCCATGATGCTCTTGCACTCTGCAGTGTAGTTGAGCATCGTGGGAAATGTAGTTACAAAACATCTGGGGTGCCAAGGTTCGCCATCACTGACCTATAGGCATAGGTGTGCGCAGCCTATTGCATTAGGGTGTGCACCCCAAAGTTTAAATACACATGCATGTGTTTGCCTACATGTACATGGCCCCGATACATTACTCTCCTGGCAAAGAGAAATAGAGCAGAGCAGGTCCGAGGGAGATCTTTCCCATCTCCTCACTGGCAAACAGAGTGATAATGCTATGTGCCCTAGGTGATTAGGGTGTGCCCAGGCACACCCGGCACACCCTGTGCGCACGCCTATGCCTATAGGCTTCTTGCATCGGATTCTTCCCCCATAACTGACTAACCATGCCTTGTTTTGCACTGCAGAGTTAATATACTAAAATCAGATAGACTTTTCACTTTGCAAGGGAATTTGCCCCAGAACATAGGCTGGCCATACATGTTCAATTCTCTTGTACAATTTTTCTTTATATTTACCAAAACCCATATAAGATGAGGTCAAAACGAAACAACTTTCAATTATATTCAATTAGGCAGGCCCTTGCACTATATAGTTTAACCACTTGCCGACCGCTCCCGTTGCTGCTACTGCAGCAGAGCGGCTCGGCTGGGTCCAGCGAGGTAGACCTACGTCGCTGGATTCCTCCCCCTCTCGGCGGCACGTGCGCACACTGCTGAAGGCTCACTCTTTCCCGATCGTCGAGGAAAGACTGAGGAAATCCGCCAGCTTGTGTAAACAAAGCGGGTGGATCTCCTCTGTGACAGGCAGGGACAGATCACAGGATTCAGCATAGCTGAACCTGCGATCTGTGTCACAAACCCCCTCCCCCCACACACGTCAGTAAGCATGAGGCACACATTTAACCCCTTGATCACCAACAGTGTTAGCCCCTTCCTTGCCAGTGTCATTATTACAGTAACAGTGCATATTTATAGCACTGATTACTGCAGTAATGTCACTGGTCCCCCCAAAAGTGTCAAAAATGTCAGTTAGGGGTCCGATCTGTCTGCCGCAATGTTGCAGTCCCACAAAAAGAATCACAAATCGCCGCCATTACTAGTAAAAAAATAAACAATAAAAATGACAAATCTTTCAGGTAGTTAGTAAACGCAATAACTTTTGCGCAAACCAATCAAAATACGCTTATTGTGATTTTGTTTACCAAAAATATGTAGCAGAAAACAAATTGGCCTAAAATGTTAAAAAATTTTGATTAATACATTTTTTGGGGGAATGTTATATATCAGAATGTAAAAAATATTGTTTTTTTTTTTTTTCAATATTCTCGCTTTTTTTAAAAAAAAAAATTAAAAATCGCACAGGTGATCAAATGCCACCAAAAGAAAGCTATATTTGTGGAGAAAAAAAGCACATAAATTGAATTTGGGTACAGCATTGCGCGGCCGCGCAATTGTCCGTTAAAGTAACGCAGTGCCGAATCGCAAAATATAGCCTGGTCAGGAATGGGCTAAAATCTTCCTGTCTTAAAGTGGTTAAAAATACGCTCATTGAGAATTTTTTTGTCAAAGACATGTAGCTAAATACATTTTGGCCTAAATATATGACAAAAATTGAATATATTGGATATTTTTTTAACTGTCAAAGTAGAAAATGTCAATTTTTTCGCAAAATTTTCACTCTTTTTTTATTAATATCGCAAAAAAATGAAAAGCGCAGAGGTGATCAAATACCACCAAAAGACAGCTCTGTTTGTGGGAAAAAAAGGACGTAAATTTTGTTTGGGTACGGCGTTGCATGACCGCGCAATTGTCAGTTAAAGTCGCGCAGTGCCAAGTTGAAAAAAGTGGCCTGAACGTTAAGCAGGAAAATCCTCCGGTGCTAAAGTGGTTAAGGTAAATCTAAAGGCAAATTGTACAAGACGAATGAACATGTATGGCCAGCCTTAGTGAATATCACAAGCAAGGACAAAAATAACACAACATTTTCACTTACACATGACTAGATAATGGAAATCACAGAGTTTCACCTCATTCACTAAGCTCTGGGGGGAAATTATTTTGCAAAGTGAAACTTCCTTTGTAAAGTGAAATAGTAAATCATAGTAAATCTACCCCTGTGTCTCTGTGCGGAGGCAGTCATCTTGGTAAATGCAGAACTTTGCTTCCTCTTGTCAGAGCTGCCCCCAGTGACTCGGGATCTGATGACTGGTAGGTCAATGGTCACGTAATAACCAAGAAGCGGCAACAGATTTACAAAATGAAAGAAGCAGAATCTTGCACTGTGGCTTTTTATCCAGCAAGCAGATAGCGAGAAGCCCAGTAGAGAAACTAACAAATCTCACTTTAATCTTGTTAGACTAGAAGTCAGAAAGAGAACTCATTAGACAATTGTTTTTTTTTATTTTTCTCCTAATGTTTGTTTTTTTTATGTTTTAGTCTTTTGTTTTTTGTTTTTTTTAACCACTTTACCACTGGAGGATTTTGCTGTCTTACGTCCACTTTTTGCAATTCGGCACTGTTCGAATTTAACTGACAATTGCGCGGTCGTGCAACGCCGTACCCAAACGAAATTTACGTCCTTTTTTTTTCACAAACAGAGCTTTCTTTTGCTGGTATTTGATCACCTGTGCGATTTTTACTTTTTGTGCTATAAACAAAAAAATGCGTACATTTTGAAAAAATAATAATATTCTTCCCATTTTTTTATATGAAATTCCCCCCCCCCCCCCCCCCCCAAAAAATGTAAAAATCTAAATTTTTTTAAATTTTTGGCCAATTTGTTTTCTGCTACCTATGTTTGGTAAAAAAAAAATCACAATAAGCGTATTTTGATTGGTTTGCGCAAAAGTTATTGCGTTTACTAACTAAGGGAAAGATTTCTGTCATTTTTTTTTTTTTTTTTTAACGAGTAATGGCGGCGATCTGCGTTTTTTTTTCGGTACTGCGACATTGCGGCGGACAGATCGAACCCTTGACTGACATTTTTGACACTTTTGGGGTTACCAGTGACATTACTGCAGTAATCAGTGCTATACATATGCACTGTTACTGCAAAACTTTATTTGAGAGGGAGGGGTGGTGTGTGTCCCTAGGGGCGTGATTCTAACTGTGATTGGCTGTGGCTTGAGTTGTAGAAATAGTGATCAACGGTCCTACATAGTAGAACCGTGTGATCACTGTTTCTATACAGGGGAGAATGACAGGCGGCTTGTTTACATCAGCCGCCTGCCTTTCTCCCTCTGCAGCGCCGATCGCCGAGTGACCGGCGGACATCGGGTCCGCCGGTCACACGCGCGGGGGGGTCCGTGACCACGCGGGAGCGCGCCTCCGGGGGCGCGCGCTCGCTCCCTAGACCCTCACAGGCTAGCGACGTAGATCTACGTCACTCTGCCTGTGAGGGGCTAAATGCCGACGTAAATAGTCGTGCGGCGGTCGGCAAGTGGTTAACATTGTGGGAGACTAAAAGATGTGAAGGACCTTACATTCTCAAGCATGGTCATCTGTAAGGGCCAGTTCATACCATGAATCTCACAGGAAGGCGCTGTGTGTTCCTGTGCCATTCACATATGATCCGGGTGCAGTGCTATTTCAGCCCAGTCATTTGAATGACCGTAAATCGCACTGGACAGCACCAAAAGAATTGCATGCACTACTTTAAAAAACACACAGCAACTGAATCGCATAGCACTACTATACCATGCAATCCAGTGCAGGCAAATGCACTACGTTTGTGACCCGCATTTGAGGTGATGTTAAGTTAACACTGACACCTGCTGCAGATAGCAAGTTCCCACGCCGGAAACTTGGGTTTCCCGCACCGAGTTCTGGTGGGAACTGGCCCTAAAGGAAACGTACTACAAGAAAATAAGAAGGCGGCTGTCATTGCTGACCATCTTCTGCATGACTAGTTGCCTGGCTGTTATTCTCATCTAGTGGCACCAGGCCTTTTATACTTCCTCGGGCAGGCTGCCTTTACAGTATGTCACAGACAGGTCAATGACACTGCAGACTAGTGATGGTGCTACACCTTCCAGAGAGAGAGACACATATAGTCACTTAGTTCCCCTTTTGAGCAGTTAATAAAAAAACTCTATCTATACAATAAATACATTTTTTTAAATAGAATAACATTTTATTAATTTCAAAAGACGTGCAAAAAGAACAAGCATAGGATTGTTTTTAATTACATTATCCTAACACATGGTGAGGTCAGTGCAAAGTAAAAGTAAAAGTTTATAAAGGAAAACAACTAAATGAAGAAGATGATCAAGAAAGCAATCCATTTAAAAGTGTCCAAACATCCTCTAGTGCTCTGGTGTGGCGCTACACAACCTGAGACAACTAATTATTTTGGAATGGACCTGAGAATACTACTCTTGGATTATATAGTTTTTTTAGTCATTAAACAATTTTGCAAGGAGAACATAGTTGTACTGTTCTGGTAAATAGAATTAGAAATAGAGGGGGAGGCAGATTAGAGGAATGCAAGAAAAGCAAAGGAAGCGGGGAGTAAGAGGTTTAGGGCTAGATGTGGTTGAGTGGAGGTTTTGATTTATGAGGAACCTGAAAAAACTACCCAAATAGTGCATGTGGCTACATATGTAGGGTACCTATCATGGTGTTGGGCTATCAATTCTTCTAGGTGCTAGAGTCAGTTTAGCTATGTGTACAGTTCAGTAATTGTGGGCATTTTTTTGGCAGTAAGTAAAAAAGAAAAGAAGCAAGCTTTTTTTGGCTGTCAATATGGTGGCTCGGAGAATGGGGAGTAGGACAATGGAAGGAGACAGAGACATGTTTGTGTCCAGCAACATGTCATAGACCTGGAAAATGTTGGTCCAAAAGTCCTGGATCAGTGGGCATTGTTCCTGTGGCTCCTTTGCATCTCTAGCATGTGTTGGGAGTGGTGGGATAGATCCTGTGTTGCATTGCAGGGCATCAGTATCAGCCCGTGAGGATCTTACAGCTTTTGAATCACAGGTCTTTTGTTTCATTATGAATGCCTTTTTGAATTTCATCCCCTGAGAATTGTGTACTTAGCTTCTTTTCCCATGCAGAGATAAAGTGGGGGATACCTGGACGTGCATAGGCTAGCAGTATTTTATAGAGTAGTAAAATGAGGTAGGTGGATTTCTCTTTTTGAAGACAAATAGTTTCAAACAAAGTCAGCTACCGATGGATGGATACTTTTCGGGCACGTGCATTTCGGTACCCGCATAGTTGTAGATACTGCCACCATCGACCGTAGTCATGTGGCAGTCCTGAGTTTAGCACAGAAGGGGTCTTTTATTTGTTTTTTTTGTGAAAAACTCTTACTATTAGTGACATAGTGTCCCATGTCCACACAATAAATTGTGAGCAGGGCATGGCAGTTGGAAACATGGGATCCTCTATTGGGCTCCATGCACAACATTTTTTTAAGTTCCCAGAAGCTATTATGAGCTCCTAGAAGCTAGTAGTGTTATCCCATGTGTTAATGCACACTATTATATGCTAGAAGCATTTTTCAAGCTTCAGCATTTAGTAGCAGAAATAATGGTATTTGTAGGGTTCTTGGGAGCGTTTTCCTTACATAAAAAAATGCTAAACGCTCCTAAACGCTTCTAAACACTACTAAACACTACTAAAATGCTTCTAACAGCTTTTTTCGAGCATTGCAAAAATGCTAATAAAATGCTAACGCTCCTAAACGCAACTAAAACGCTACTGCAAGATGGCAAAAAAAACACTATTATGAATGTTTTTCATCCAGCATTTGTTTTGCATTTTTTAAGCTTATCAAAATCGCTGTGCATGGATCCTAACTTGGATCATTGAAACCTATGTGTGAGGAGAGTTTTGGATGCTTTCGTGCAGAGTACCCTATCCTTAAAAGATGGGAAACACAGAATGGTAAAGATGAAGAATTGGGTCTATTTGGTGGTGGGGTCCAAGGGAGAGAGAATAGGGAGAATTAGTGAAACCCACAGTTTTGTCTTCATGGTGGAAGATCCAATCCAGGATATAAACCAAAATGGTGAGTTTATGGTACAACTTAATGTGTGGAAAGCTTAGGCCTGAATCCTGTTTCTATCGGAATAGGAATGGATATTGTATCATAGGTGAGGTGGAGTTACATCCCAGATTTATCATAGGCAGGGCTTTTTTTCAGCGGGAACGCAGTTCCGGCACCTCCAGTCTGAATATATGCAATGGCAAAGGGGTGAGGGGGCCAGTGGGGTGAGCTGAAGGGCCTATTGATGCTGGCTGCTGGGGGATATATTGTTGCTGGGGTGAATCTATTGTTGCTGGTGGGCATTTTGTTGTGGGTGGGGCTTTTTTTTGCAGTGGAGGATTTAGTGTTGCTTGGGGGAACTATTGTTGCTGGGGGGCTATTGTTGTTGGGGGGGTCTATTGTTGCAGGGGAGGATTTATTGTTGCCAGGGGGCTATTGTTGTTGGGGGTCTATTGTTGCTGATTGCAGGGGATCTATTTTACTGTTTTTTTCTATTGTTGCGGGGGAAGATTTATTGCTGCTGGGGGATCTATTGTTGGGAGGGGTCTATTGTTGCTGATTCCAGGGGATCTATTTTACTGTTTTTCTAGTTATCATTAACAAATTCTATACAAATTACCTAGAACCAAAACATGATACTTGGTTCTGTTTTCTCTAAAAGGGGGGTACTGGGAGGTGGGCAGAGGGTGGAACCAAAGGATAGCGCTCGGAGGTGGGTAGGGAGTGGGGACAAGGGGGTGACTCAGAAGAGGGGAGTACCTGCACCTATTCTCTGAGAAAAAAAGCCCTGATCATAGGAATGCTGATTTTAGTCTGGAAAAGAACATGGTTGGAAGTGTTATTATGCCTGAAATAAATAAAGTAGGAAAAGTCTGTCTTTAAAACAGTGCTAGACGGCCAACCCTGGAGTAACACAACTTGGCCCAGGTAGTTCTGTAAAAGAGGGGGGAAACATAAACACATTGTTTTGAAAATAAATATTTAAATATGATAGTTGCTTTATGTATATATTCATTTAGATCTCTTTATTTGAAAACCCCGCCCTTTTAAAATAAACCTAATAATGTATGTTTTATGCATAGACATTTTAAAATCACAACTGAGCTAAAAGCTTTGCTTCTGCTTATATATATAGAAACACGCACACACGCACACATATACAGTATATATTTAATAAACTGTAGGTGTTGAACATATATAATAGGATTTATCTTTAAAAAGTATTTATATATTGCTACCAATCCAGCTGAGATAAGACAAACAATCCCTTAGCCCATATTTTTATTAATGAGAAAAATGTAGGATATTGCTTATAAGATACCAAACCTACATACTCCCTTCACGGCAATAATACATTTATTTACAGCATAATCCACATTTCTGAGACACTGTAGCTGCTGGAGTTACAACTTCAAAAGACTCAAAGAGTGCATCATTCCATAGATATCAGTTATGATGAATAATACTAAGTGGAGCACAAAACAGATTCGCATAACACTAAGGACTATTTCACACCTTCCTGTTTTAGTTGCAATGTAGAAAAAAAAAAGTCCTGTTTGCAATGTCTTCTAGAAAAATTCACCTTCCACAGAAAACAAATGCATTCGGGATTATTTTCAATAAACTTCATTCAAACAAGTTAAATACTCTGATAAACTGTATTAAAACAAAACTGATCGGGTGACGTTTATTAAATTTACCTTTTTAAAAATAATAATAAATACACATATTTTGCAGGTAAAACAATTAGCATTGATTTTATTTTTTTTATTAGGAAACTGTAAAGCATTGTACCCATGATCAGCAGATAAATCTTAGCTCCTGCAGACTTTCTGTGTAGCTGTCGAGGTACGGGTAGGCAGTTACTGAATGACAGGAAGCATCAATTAACTACCTAGAGCACTTTTCAGCACCCTGGTAGTTCATTGACAACTACAAACCACCAGTGCTAATGGCTGAGGTTAGTTGTAGTTCAGCCATTCACAGAACTCTGTAAATGAATGATGCTGCCAGATGGGCGGAGCTCCGCACTGACTCATTTTTTTTCAAATTTGTGACAGCGAGTGCGCAGAGAAGATTCCCAGTCTGTTGTCACAACAGGGGCTCAGGGGGTTGTGGGGGCTGTTCATTTAGTAACATGTTACACCCTGGATACGGGTGTAACATGTTATAAAAGCTGAACTTATCTTTTAAAGTAGAACTAATGGCCCGTACACACGTACCTATTGTCGGCCGTAAATATTCGGCCGACGACCGATCGGCCGATTGTAGGCTTGTTAGTATGATGCTTCCGACAGCTGACAGCGCATTTTCGGCCGAACAGAATCTGTCGTGCAAGCATTAAAATTTTTGTTGGCCAACAACAGAACGGCCGATTGTTCGCCAGTCAGTACAGATTTCGGCCGACAGACAGCAGATTTGCAAGACTGGGCATGCTCAGAAAAGAAAAAAGACAAGGAAAGTTAACCATCACATGACATCACTTCTGCAGTCGGCTGTTGTTGGCCGACAAAATTCGTGTGCAGTCTTTTGCAGTTTTCAACAGACACGACAGCCCTGGACAAAAGACGGCCGATCGTTCGGCCGACGATCGGTACGTGTGTACGGGGCTTAAATCTACAATTTGTCTCCAGGCCAAGCTCAGCCCAACCCTGCACTACAGCAGACTCTAGGATGGATACTAAGCTGCAAAGTGGGGGACACTTGTTTCCTCAGTCCCTCACCACACCAGGGATATGAACACCCTCTACAATCACTCACTCACGTTTCCAGCTGAATGCTATTTCTTTTATAAAGCTATCCCAACCCTGAAGGTTATATGTGTATTCCACTTCTGTGTATTTAACCACAAGGGTTAACTTCTACACCGATTCTGTACAAGTTCAAGACTCTAAACCCAGAAAGTTCCAAAGCTTGCACTCCTTGTATTAAGATTCTTCATATACACCATAGTTACACTTGTTTATTATAGACACTTCTTCTCATTAGGATAACACAGACAGCTTATTCTGTTAATAAAAGTCCTTTGGTCCTCAATTCATTTCTCTCATGATGGGTACTTCTGTTCCTAGTGAATGCTTCCATCTTTTCTCTACATTTTATTTAATCTGTGATCACTTTAGTGCCTTTAGCTTCCGAGAAATGAATCTCACTAACAATTTGTTTAGATTGTTTAGGTATAATTATAGCCACCATTTCAAAAAACTTGAATAGGTTGAGGTCTTTGGTCATGTGATTGCTTTTGAATAAAAAGGAAAGGGAAATTCAGTTCTTATTAGATCTTTTCGGCTTGGCTATTTGTATTGTTCCCATGAGTCGTATATTCTCAAGGAGTTTTGATTTAGCTATTTTGGTCCGCGCTGCCTTATACCTACACATTCAATTGACTCAGTTTTAAATGAGGATTTGCATTTGTGGGTTGCCTTTTTTGAGTGTCTTTAATGGCTACACATTATAACAAGAGGATTTTCTGATGCACAAGGACTTTACATTTGTCAACTTTTGCAGCTGGAGCTTTTGTTTTTTTTGGCATTTTGAAAAGGACATAGGCTTTGCTTACAGTACAGAACACAGGTTGGATATTCATAGAGCTTGGGTTATAGGCTTCTACCTTCAGGTGATTAGACACTGGCCAAACTTATGGACATGCTCCTTGGCATCCCCCTCTAACTCTACCCCACTCCATAAGATCTCATTTTTTTAACAAGCAACTCAGAGTAACACAGGAAGAGAACTGTTCCAAGAGGCCCAACAAAACTGGCAAGGGTCAAGGACCCATCTCAGAGCACCGCTGAAGAAACCTTGTGGTCCGAAGAGTAAATGCAGACCTGTGTATTTGTATTGCTTTTTTAATGGAAGGTTTACTAACACTTTAAGCAACGTATGTTTAATGTGTTTGGAGCTCAATAAATGAGTAAAAGCCAGCTACATCCCTGGAAAGTTTAATAACATAGCTGATGCTTTGTAACATTTTCAGCTTACATGGTATAGACAATTGGTGCCTGAAGTGGACGATTATGAAATCACCTACTTTCTACACTTGTGGGATCTCACACTTAAATGTTCAGTTGCCTCTTCAACATGAGCTATTTGACCTCATAGAAATCTTGGATGACTGTTTTTGCTAATTTTGCATCCTTTAACTATTTTCCGAATCTTATGTATTAAGGTTATTGCTTATTGCACATTCATAAGCCTTTATCAGGTATATTGGTTTTTCATAAATTGTTTGATTGTCCATCCTGTTTTCTCACTTCAATGAGGTTTTCTTTTGAAGTCTTTTAAACCTGATAGCCATATGCCTATAAAGCCTGGGATTTTGAGACATTTATGTACAATGCAATTCCAGTTTGTTTTACTTCTTATGATATGTGTAGTATTTGTTGTTCAGCACCTTGCAAGTTTCGGAAATCATACCAATAAATGAAAAAAAGTCTGCATGAATTTGTCCATTTACAGTAGATAAGACCAGGACTGCTAGATTACGTTTTTACTTTGGAGGCTTTCAAAGCATGAGATTCCTGGCAAGAATGAGATTTTGAAGTAAATGTGTATTTTTCCTATACAGGACCAAGAAAGAGGTCTGCTTTAATGCCCCTCTCTACACAGCACACGCATTCTTTTTTCTTCACTTCTCTTTTTAGATGCTTGTGAAAGTGTAATTTCTCTAATAAGAGTTTAGACAAGGCTGAGGACTCTCCCACTGCCTCCTAGAGAACTTTGGTCCTTGTTTAAAGGCCCAGCACTGTCACATAGGGTAGGACTGGGAGCCAGCCACAAGCTCCCCCATATCTGAAAGCAGTGGATATTTTCTTTGTTCCTGGCAGAAAATGTGTTGCGGGGAGAGGGGCATGAAGGCTTTTCCCTGCATAGTCAAAGAACAGGTTTGCTTTAAGCAATGGGATGCCCTGGTGCTTTACAAATATACAGTATCTGGACAGGTAGACTGTCTACCCTGTATGCATTTTGGGGGTTTACTTTTTAATTTTGACTGGAGGATACCATTAATGTAAAAGGGCGGAAGAGTTATAAATATAATTTGTTGAAAAAGAAATTGGAAATGGCTGCAGTCACAACATCCCAACTGCATTGCTTCCTGTGCTTGAGGATATTTATAAGATTACTGATGTCATATAACACAGTCAACTCAAGGTTAGTGGCTTGACAATAAATCTAAATAACCACAGAAAGCTTTAAGTACATCTGCTGCTATAATTCAGTCAATTCAAGCCTACCTTCTACATAAATATAAGTAATGGGGCTGCAGTTAAACGAAGTGTCTGTTGTCTTTCCTGAGAATTGTGAATGGAATGGAGGACATGAGATCTGTGCCAAGCCAGAAATAAAAAGAGATTCCTTACTCTTACTGTACTCTGCTGTATTCATATTTCTCCTCTTGTGTGCATTAGTGATATTTTTTTTGTTTCCTTTGAGTAAACCAGTTAACTTTTTAATTCTGTTTTGCATTAGAGAAAAACAATACAGGAGTCTCGGTAATCACAGATGGCCAAATGTACTTGCAGCAGATGGAAAAATATTGGATTAAAATGAGTGTCTAACTATGGTTCATAAAAGCAATGACAGGTGCTCCCTGACATAGTGTATAAATAAATATACGCATGTATGAGAGCGTATTTGTACACTGTGAAAAGCACAGTTTTTACAAGGATAGACAATAAATATAGTAACTAAAATATAATACTATGACAATAGACCAGAAATGAGTAAACAGCAGAAGTATACTATACTATTTAGACATAAACAATTGCATATTGCATGACCAAGTCATGTACATGAATATGGTTTCTCTCAGAGTCGCACGTAATTAAACTCTATTTCTGTAGAATTATATTAATTAATATAATCACTTATTCGTTTATGCAATTGTTTATTATACACTTCATTTCAGGAAATTCTGTTAGTATGATAAAGTATTCCTAATTTGCATTATGCAGTTTGCCAGGCAAACAGATAAATACATGGATAATATGCATACACAGTATGTTTGCAGTTTTACCTGCAAAGGTTTGTAATTTTGGCGAGCCATTCCTCAGATAGACACACCTGTGCTACTCTTCTGTTTGCTGACTTAGCATTACTGTTTCCTGAGTCTGTTTTCTGAGTCAGCTTTCTGCTCACTGGATAGATGATGTTTATTCTGCGTCCAATAAAAAGGCTGAAGGTAGAGAGGTGGCGTAAGAAACCAAATAGTTGATTGTTTTTTTATTAGGAACTACATGTATCAGCTGTCTGGCTGTGCAGTATAAAAGATAAATGCAATTCACAATATTCACTGTAGAGAGGGCAACAAATCTCTTGGCAGGTAAAACTAAATATGTATATGAGTTTCAAGTGTACATTTCATTTTTTTCTCTAGAGTTTAAATTTAAACTGTCTTAAGCTGTAATTCTAATTTTCATGGAACTACAGCATCTGATCTACTGATTCTGTACTGAACAGCCTCTTTCTCTGAGGCTGGGTTAATACCTATGCATTATAGCACGATATGATAGACATAGACACACATCCAGGGGGACCCATTGAAAGTAATAGAAGCACCTGTAAACACAGGCAGTCAATGTATGTATGCATGTAAAAACATGCACCAACGTGCTTCAATGTACATTAAAACACTCTACAGTGAAAGTGTATAGGTGTTACCCCCATCATAAAAATTAGAGAGGGGGTTCCTAGAACCTGGAAACCTTTTACTAAAGGCAAATACACTGTGCACTTTGCAAAGTGCAGTTGCATTCTGCATGTGCAGTTGTTCCAGAGATTAGAAATTGAACAGTTCTTTGAATATTTCACATCAGGTATCTCAATTGTATATTTTACTTAGAGTCCACCATACTCCTCTGAAACTGTACTCTATGGGGTCCGGGATGACGACATATGTGGTCGTTGCCAAAGGGAGGTGGGTGACTTGATCCACCTGCTATGGCGCTGTCCGAAGCTGCACAGTTACTGGACTGAGGTTCGCTCTGCTATTAATAGAACTCTGGGAATAGATATACCTGGGGACCCTAAACATTGCCTTCTGGGCATCCTAGACCTACAAATGCAAGACAGATACCTGCGGGAGGCGGCCTCCCGCGCCCTGTTCCAAGCTCGCCTACTTATATTGCGACAATGGACTGCACCTGAACCTCCGACCTTTAGGATGTGGTTAGAGCAGATAGGGGGCACTCTCCGAATGGAAAAGGTTATATACCAACATAAGGGCTCTCCACAAAAATTCTCTAAAATATGGGGTACTTGGTTGAACTGCCGGGGAATGGCTCCTGATGACCTCATCCTGGACCGTTTATTATCTTAAATGTGTGAAGATGAGTTGGGGTCGCTGTGGGATGACTGTTTGTTAAACTGGGGGTGGATTGAAGGGCAGAGATATTGTAACTGGCATTGTTGTTGGGGGTTGCCTGATTTGGGGGGAATGTGACGTATTTGTTATGCATGGTAATGGTGATTTCTTGCTATTCTGCCTGAACCCTGTAATGTTGTTTACTGTTGTGATGTGAATTTCTCTCAATAAAGATGTTTTCTGATTTTAAAAAAAAGAAATTGAACAGAAGCTCTGCTGACTTTCATCATCCAATCATGTGCAAGCAAAAATGCTGTTTTTTTTTAAATTTTTTTGCATGTGAGTGGGTATTCTTCGCAAAGTGAAGCTTTACCTCATTTACTAAGTTCTGGGGCAACTGCACTTGCAGAGCGCAACTGCATTTTGCAAAGTGCACAGTCAATTTGTCTTTAGTAAATCAACCCCCTAGTCTGCATTTCTTCTACCCCATTTAGAAAATAAGAATTCGAGCCTGAAGAGGGATTTAGCAGGCATTCTGAATAAAAGCAACAACCTATTCACAACTATCTGTGCCAGTAGCACTGTGTGTAGTAACCATTTGAGAATTCGGGCCCTCATCCAGTAGGGGTCTCCATGAGAGGCTCCTGGTTACTTTATCATAGTTGCCATTGTCTGATTTTCAGACACCTGTCCCGTGATGTGCCCCAGCCTTGTGGCTCTGTCAGTATTGTGTTTACATTCCTCCTATCTTCCCACTCTGTGCCTAGTTCCTGCACTGTATACTGACTAGAGCAGATCAAGTTACTCTCCCTGCACACCTATCCTCATAGCTGGGTGCACACTGTGTCCAAGCTGCGGGTGCTGCTGGTTTAGGATGCCCTTGGATGAGAATTTGAGAGATTTTCGCTCCTATTAGAGAGTCTGCATGACATGAGATCACAGGTGTGTGAGTCTAGGAAACCAAACCACAGTGCTGGAGTGGGACACGCAAGTTCACTTTCATGGCATCTATAATGGGGGAAAGGGGCGTTCTACTACTGAGAGGTCTGTACTGGGAGGAAGGGGGGTTCTACCCCTGGGGGGTCAGTACTGAGGGGAAGCGGGATTCTACTACTGAGGGGTCTGTACTGAAGGGAAAGGGGGGTTCCACTACTGAGGGGGTCTGTACTGGGGGAAGGAGGGGGTTCTACTACTGAGAGGTCTGTACTGGGGGGGAGGGGGGGGTCTACCACTGAGTGGTCTGTACTGGAGGGAAAGGAGGTTCTACTACTAAGGGGTTGGTACTGGGGGGAAGGGGGAAGGGGGAGGTCTGTACTGGGGGAAGGAGGGTTCTACTACTGAGGGGGACCCCACTCTAGGACAGATGCAAGTACCATGGGGATTCAATACATTTTTAATGGCAGCCTCATGGTGGACTTAAATATTATTTTTAACTTTAGGCCTGCTTTAGTGCCTTAACTGAATTTTTATGATAAATAAATAATGAAGGGAAACCATATTTACTGAGTTCACTCTGTAATACATAGGTGCTCCTCTCAGGGGAATAGTTTTTTAATGACTTGCTTTGCTGCAGAGAATCTAACAGGTTTTGTCATTCCAAAACTGACAAAACTGTGCAACGTGTTGTACTCATTTGTGAAAGGAAGCAGAATGATAATGTCTTTAGAAATACTGGTATAGTATTGACATAGTATTTTAATTAGGCGAGTCCATTTAATTTTCACAGCACAGAAGTCATCTTGTTTATTTCATAAAATACCTAATTTTTTTAATTTATCCTTTACAATCCTCCTATTTTTAGCATATACATGAGAAAAGATTTGTAACAATAAACCACAATAAATATGGCAACACCCAACATTTGCCTACCAATCACTAGGTATGCAGTATGGCACTTTTAGTGGCGCACTGACTTAAGCCCACAGGAAACCACCCCGAACATGAAAAAAACATTTAGCTGTGATTGTCCCCTAGGCCAAAGGTTACAAATTATCCCTTTGGGACAGGGGGCACAGTTGTCTATTCACACATACCATTGCCTTATGATTGTTCCACTTGGACCCACAGTGGAAACCCATTTTATATTGTAACACAACATTCTTTGTTTGCATTCTAAGCTTATCACTAAGAAAGACGTGTACGCTAAAATGAGAAGACAGACTTTTGCATTTGAAGTGCATTTCATAAGCATTCTCCTTGTGCTTTGAAACCGGGAGGGCCTGTAATACATCCATCAAAAACCATAAAACATACACTATAAAAACACAAGTAAACACATTCCAATATGACACTGACACAACAAAGCTAGCAATGCCTCTTCATATGTTTTTGATAACTGCAGGAAAAAAACACTGTATATGTGCCCTTACAGCAAATAAAGTCCTTGGAAAGGTGATTTCAGCATTGCAACTGAATCAAAGGGGGTTGGATTTTTACAGCTGTCTTGTTTTGCACTGATGCAAGCATTTAACTATATGCTTAATATAAGCAATATTACTGAAGTCAGATAGAAATAAGTGAAACCACAGCTTAGAGCAATGTTACATACGCTGCATTGTCATAGTGCTCTCCTTTCCTTGATGAAATTTGTTTTCTGTAAATATCTTTTACAGCAGATATATCTAGTTACCTCTTTCTCGTATACCATATAATATGTTGCGTGCAAGGATAAAAATCCATGTCTTTCAGCTGCAGCGGCAATTATTGTTGAGACTAATGGATTAAGGCACGCATCATGAGTTTTAGATCTCCTGACTTCTTAGTGTGATCGCTACTTGATTAGCTGCTTATTGCAACATGTTTATTTCCCCCGGGTTCAAGAACACACACCGTCCTTTCTTCATTGCAAAATGCCATAATGCTCACTAAAGATGATCATTATATTGGTTCATTTCTAGATTTGCTTAGTGTTCTTTAAGAGATTAAATTCCTGTTCTGCTCTTGTGCTTTGCTGAAGTTTCATTCTCGGTGTAGGAGACTCTCAGATGTGCTTCACTATGCTGTTTGACAGAAGCGCAGGCACTGAAGTGCTTGGAAAAAAATGTCTGACCGTGATTACATCCTGGGTGACCGGCAGCAGGCCAAGCTTAGAGCAGAAACAGCTCTCTCATTAATAGCTTGTAATGCCCATGAGATGGGCCAAGCTAAAACATATCAAATCAAAGTACAGGCTTTTACTATTATGTCTACACTTTATCTCTGGATTTTTTTTTTCCAGCTTGATTGCTTTTGAAATCAAAATTTAAACAAAAGAGCCGTGAGCAATATTTTGTCACCATCATCATAACAGTGGACAACATGGAATCTTCTTTAAAATACCAGCCGCTCTCATGATTCATTTATAATGGTGCAAAATTACTAAAGAGATGGTATCATGAAATGGTGGAAAGTTTAAAGACTTGTACAGTTCTTTGTAGTAAGCTATAAATTAGTAAATGGCGAGTTGGCTATGATATGCTTTATCATCTTTCGGAAGTGAAAAGTACACATGAAACAATTCATAATTTTATGAATGTTTCAGAATATATTGGATCCTTCTCTTTTTTTTTTGGCCTTTTAAAGCTGGACTCCAGGAAAGTAGAAATGCTCCCTTGCAGTAGGGTTGTGTCCACATTGAAAATGTTAAATGCTTAGTTATTATGTCTAGGGGGCTTGGAAAGACAGCTCCTCTGTACTACTAAACCAATGCTGGCAGGCTCTTTTTAACCTGCACTTCGGCGTTCCAAAGTCTTCTGATGTCATCGAGGCTAAAGCAGGGTTCATAGCCCTGCATTTGGTGTGAGGACACTAAAGCCTCGTACACACGCAACGATTATCGGCCGACCGATCGGCCGTCTTTTGTCCAGTGTTGTTGTGTTGGTTGAAATGTGATCTAGACTGCACATGAATTTTCTCGGCCAACAACAACCAACTTCAGAAGTGATGTCATGTGCTGGTTTAATTTCCGTGTGTTTTTCTTCTCTGAGCATGCCCAGTCTTGCTCATCTGATTTTTGTCTGCCGAAATCTGTACTGACTGACGGAAAATCGGCCGTTCTGTTGACGGCCAACAAAAATGTTATAGCCTGCACACCAGATTTTGTTCGGCTGAAAAGTCGCAGTCAGTTGTCGAAAGCATCTTACTAACAAGCCAAAAATCGGCCGATCGGACGTTGGCCGAAAATTAATGGGCAACTATCGATGCGCGTGTACAAGGCATTAGGAACAATCCACTGCCGGAGCATGGAGGAGCACTTTCTGCCTAGGAAGCAAAGGTAAGTAAAAGCTCTTTTACTTTCCTCTAGAATGAAACAAGCATTTAATACCTGCAGTGAAAGCACAGCTCCCCTGCAATGGGAGGACTTTCACCTTCCCGGAGTTGAGTCTTAGTCCCTTTTCAGATGGGTGGATTCCCCCAGTGGATCAGCCTGCCCAGCGGGGAATCTGTCCGCTGATCCCAGCTGAGCAGGCAGATGACAGGTCCGTGCTCCACCTATGCAGAGCAGACACAGAAACAGCCCGCTTTTTTCTATTGGTGGTCTGATGGAAGCGGTCACAATCGATCACAATAGAGGCACTGTAGCTTTTTTCCTATTACTTTCTATTGCACCAGAATCTTTTCAGCCTGCCAGTCCTTTCATAGAAATACACAGCAGGTGTTTCAAGTTTCAACAGAAACCTGACTTTAGAGCATGGGTGCTTAACATGTGGCCCTCCAGCTGTTGTGCAACTACAATTTCCATGAGGCACTGCAAGGCTGACAGTTACAAGCATGACTCCCAGAGGCATGATGGGACTTGTAGTACCGCAACAGCTGGAGGGCCACAGGTTGAACACTCATGCTTTAGAGCAGGGATCCTCAATCTACAGCACTCCAGCTGTTGTGGAACTACACGTCCTATGAGGCATTGCAAAACTCTGACATTTACAGATATGGCTAGGCATGATGGGAATTGTAGTTCCTGAACAACTGGAGGGCCGTAGTTTGAAGACCCCTGCTTTAGAGTCTTTGCTGGGATCTTTGAGGATTTCTGAAAAATAATTTCTTGACATTACAAGCAGCTAGAGAGGTCAGGGTGGCTTGTTATACTGCTCATTAAATATGTACAGGCGCACTTTAAAGCTAAACTATGGGCACACCCTATGTCCCCAGCCTAAGCTTATCAATGTGTTACTTTAAAAAAGTAATATTCAAAATATTCACCTGAACATGGAGTCTTGTAGGGCTCTGGCTCCCAAGTCTTCTATCTTCTTTCCTACAGAGGAAGTAGGGTCCTTGTATGGGTGTCATTATCATTGTCTGGATGAAGAAGATACTTCCTGTTGGCTGCCCACCTGCAGGATCCTTTGAACACTACAACAGTTGATGATGTCAGGAAAAGGGGTGTCCATTCTTCTTCGCCAGTGAATTGAGTGTCCATGGCTTCGACAAGAAGCCCTAACAAGTAATACAGAAGGTTAAATTAGGTAAGTATTTAAACACTTCTCAAGGATTTATTTTAACAAAACATATATGTTTTATAGGTATTGTTCATACAGTTATTGCTTTGTGTTAATAGTCTGAACAACATGGTTAATGACTTAAAAAATGTGTTTCTTTGTCTGTTTTCCGTTGGAAGCAGTTATGTTTGCTCAGCCTCTGCTTCTATGCGCTACATTGCTATACAGCTATGCTTTACTTGCTTCACAATAGAAGACTGAAAACGATGTCATCACTGTGTGGCTGATCTGTTATCCCAGTAATTGTTGGCAGAGTGATGATAACTGCCAACTCTACCTTTAGTGGCAAATCTGCAAATATCTACATTTAATGAATTAATAAAAACAGAGAGACACAAGTATGTAAAATATGAAAGTCAATAGTATAATAAAATATACTTATATAATACATATATAAATATATACATATACATAATAATTGCAGTCAGTATTTGCATATTAGTATTAGGTTAAGTATATTTTTTTATAAGTATATTTTATATATGTATATATTTATATATGTATAAATATATACATATATAAATATATACATATATAAAATATACTTATAATAAAATATACTTAACCTAATACTAATATGCAAATACTGATTGCAATTATTATGTATGTGCTAACTGAAAATAAACCAAACTTTCCCTTTAAACAGTCAGGTATATTAGAATCCTTCCTATATTTTTACATCTGGGCAGGTGATGAGTTCAGGCACTGGAGATACAAATCAAAGAAGTGTGCTGTACCTGCAGGCTCACCAAATATTGTCACCAGAGTAATACAAATTCCACAGGGATTGTGTGACATCTGTGGAGGCATAGAAAGATGGACTGACATTTATTATGGCTTTGGAATGGCTGCAAATATGGTTTAACTGGCACCTTTCCCTGTTTCTATTGTTTTAACACTGAAATTACTATTCTGTAGTATATCACACGAGAGCCTCAATTCACAAGTCTTAAAAACCAGGATAAGGATCCTAATTTTAAATAAAGACTGTTATTTCCAGCTAAGTCCAATAGATTAGAAAATCACAGTCATGTGCCTGCAATAAAGATCCTTACCCTTTTATTAAACCTTTGTGAATTGGGAAGTAAGTGTCAGTGGTGTTCACAGTATAAGCTCTGTTTAGATGCCGTGGATGTGAAACTCATCCTTATTGTAACCCAAAAATGATAACAACTGTAGGCTATGCCTACAGTGTTAAAGCCCAACTCCAGGCAAAAATCAAAGTTATATTTTATTGTGCATCAGTTACCCCACCCCTCAGTTTTTCTTTGGGGTGTAATGGACCAAATTCACATTTTGACACTACGAGTCAAGCTAATTTCCTGACATGGGAACTGAGCATTTTTCTCCTGGTTATTATTGTCTTGGGCACTGTTCCCCTCACCACCCCTCTGAGTTCTTCCGTCTCTTGTGAGTGAACAATGCCACTGGAAGAGTTAGCTCCACCTAAAAGGAAGCATCCACATCATACAGGATAGGATGTAGGCACCCTAAGAAGGACCCCCAGAACCACAAAAGTAAACATAAGAGGGAGGGATGGATGGAGACGGCAGCGTCACTGCACAACCATAGCTTAAGCTAAGTAAAATGGCTGTTTGAATCATTTTTTTTTGTTTATACCAGAAAAAAGTTACAGGGGGGTTGGGGTTGAGAGGGGTTTACTAATATCTAGGGGTTGGGCTTTAGGTTTACACAAACTGATGAATATTCTCCATTCACTTTGTTCTTTTTTAAATAATGCTTTATGCATTGACATGCAGCACCTTTATAGATCAAGTCTGTCTGGGCAGTATGAACACCTGCTGACTTGCCACCAACCACAAGCAGTGTAACTCTTCATTAACACACAGACAAATAGACTTTCATAAGCTCTATCTCTATAAAGAGCTAATACTGACTGACTGAGGAAGCATGGAAGAAACCATGAGGGTCTATCTAGGACTTACCTATCTAGTACTAAACAGGAGGGGAGGACAGAAGGAGATACCAAATCACAAACAAGTAAGCTGTAGTGGCCTTAAATCACCACTAGATGTCAGCATACATCAGAAAAAACAATAACCTGATACAAGTTAATGCAACAGAAGAAAATAAATAGAAGTGGGACAGAACACACTGTGACAAGTTGAGGCTTTGTAGCTCATTTAAAAGAAAGTAAAAGTTTACAAAATGCAAAGTTTCCCACACAGGACGTTTCCACCATGAATACAGCAAAACATAATACTTAGCCTCCTGGCTCTCTTGGCAGCTTTACTGCTCAAATAGTACCTTATTTATTCACCGGTTTGAAGGAAGCTATTTATTCATATTTGCGCAGCACTATTTAATTATTTTGATTTTTACACTGATATGAGAAGTGAGGTGCTTGCAGCAATTTATTATCTTATTTAGGGAGGTTGCTCGCGGGAATTCTTGTCTTAACAGCTATCAATTACTTACCACACCCACTTCCCTGAAGCTCCGCCCACTCCACATAATTAATCTCCACCTACTTATCAGATTATAGAGTCTACTCAATAAAGAGAGAATTACAGGAAATTGAAAAGGGAATTTTAAACTTGAGGCCAAAGTAGCAGAGTTGGAATCATTCTCCCATGCAGCTGCACTACTTCTGCCTAAAGTTTAAAATTCTCATCACAATTCCATGCAATTCTAAAGTGTCAAATGTGCTCGGGTGTGACCATACAAAAAAAAATGTAATATGTAAATATAAATAATGTAATTATAAATAAAGTGCAAAGTGTAAATTAGTACATTAAGGGCAAAGTTTAAATAAGTACATTGCCGGGACAATGTAAATTACCCGGGACAGGCTCCTATTTGCCGGGACTGTCCCGGCAAAAACGGGACAGTTGGCAAATATGGGCTTGCTGGAGAGGAAGTTGTACCTCAGAACATGAAGTGTAAGAACTTCCCTGCTTCTGGTTCATTCATTCTTCTAATACTTTGCCATTAACCAACAAGTAATGAGACCACTAGTCATTGGGCAGCTCTGACATCTGGAAACAAGGACCATCCACAACTAAGCTACACATCTCCCTCATAGACACAGTGCAGAAGAAGGCATGGTAAATTAGTAATGGAGATAACATATGCTGCTGGAAGCCTACAGGCAATGCTGTAGTCCGTTTGCCTTCTGCTTACTTTTTTGGGTACAGCTTCAAAATTACAGGTCCCCTTTAACCTAAAATGAAATGCTATAGTAAGAACAGTATGAGAAGGAAGCCTTGGAATTCCAGTTAACGGGTCTCGTTGCTGGTGACTGCAAATATTGGAGAAGCCAGCTCGGCTGAAATAGAGAAGACAGAGAGAAAGACAGGTGGATGGAGAAGACAGAGACAGATAGATAGCTTTCGAGCCCCCTGTCCAGCAGTCCATATGTCAAAACTAATTGTTAATTAGTATGCACTTTGCTATGCTTCCCTTCCAGCGATAGCCATACTTGTTGCAATTGAACTCTTTTACTAATACGTACTGTAAAGGTCAAAATAAATAATTGATTCATCAGAATGTGAGAAATTGTAAAATCGTATCAGCGCAAATACCTATATTAAATCCTAAAATATAGCAGCTGAACACTTTAAGGTCAAAATACTAAACCAAAAATAAAACACAAAAAGAAGAAGGCTGCCCTGGGACTTTAAATGAGGTGGACACACAACGGCCAATAGATGTATAGTAACAATAAGTTTATTGAAAATAGAACAAATCATCATGTGTGGCCACATGTACATAAAAGAGTAAAACATAAATACATATGCATATACATGCTTGCAAGTATAGTAGAAAACAATGCATGGTGAAACTGAGGCATCTTGAAACTCAATGCGTTTCGTGAGGACATATCTCACTTCTTCAGGAGTGGATGCTATGGGCGGGTCTAGACAGTACATAAAGTATCATTGTCAAGTATAAAAATATATATCATAATGTCTAATAGAGTATTTTGAATCATAGAGGACCCTATGCCAAAGTTACATACTTACAGATATAATGAGCCAAAATTAACAAAATGGCACTGTAGTCCTGAGGCAGTGGCAAAGGGCATGGTCCGGGAGATGGAGGTGTGGGGTGAAAAGACATCCCTATGGGGAACAGAAGGGGGACAGATAGAACTTAGAGGGATAGAAAGATGTCCTAGAATGTCCATGTATGCTGCTAGAACAAATATACATGGGTATATAAGTTACCAATAGAGTACTGCATCACATGATAATGATCAAAGGAAAATACGTTTTGTATAAAGATATAAATAGTATCTAGTAGGTGTGTACAAGTATAATTGAAATGCTACATGACATGGTATTACTAGCAGGAGTAAAGGAGTATCAATAGAAAACCAAATTGGTGTAGCAGACAATGGATATAAGGGCATTGTGTGTGTGTGTGTGTGTGTATAGGGGGGGGTCTGTTATTGTGTGGCAGAAACTGTTGTTGATGGGGTGGGGTCTATTGTTGTGTGAGGGATCTATTGTTGCTGAAGTAGTGTCTATTGCTGCTTGGGGGATCTATTGTTGCTGGGTGGGGGTCTATTGTTGCTGGGGTGGGGTCGATTGTTGCTGTGGGAGTCATTTGTTGTGTGAGGGATCTATTGTTGTTGGGGTCTACTGGGATCTATTGCTGTTGCGGTTGGGTCTACTGGGATCTATTGTTGCTGGCTCCAGGTTATGTATTTGACTGCTTTTATGGTTATTAGACAATAACAAATTCCATACAAATTATTTAGCACCACAAAATGATACTTGCGGCAGTACTGGGAGGTGGGTAGGGGTGGAGTCAAGGGGCGGTGTTAGAGGAGGAGGGTAGGGGGCAGAGACAAGGAGGAACTCAGAAGGGGGGAGTTCCTGCACCTATTCTCGGAGAAAAAAATGTCCCGGTAACATGTAACATGTTACGAATGGATCAGCCCTCGCACCTCCCCGATTTGACAGCTAGCAAGGATCTCCCTTCCTACCCCAACCCCCCACCCCCTCCCCTCCAGTTGCCATCACACTTTTTTTAAAAAAAGTGATGTCACTCTTTCCCAGTTTCCTGTGAATGGAAAATTACAAGGTCTGGCAGCCTTTGTGGCTGTTGACTTGTAGTTTTCAATGAACTACCTTGTGGGGTGTAAGGGCACACAGATACACTGGCAGATCTGCAGGAGACCTGCATGGCAACAGTGATCTGCTGATCCCTGATGCAATGCTTTACAGGCCCAAAAAAAAAAATGCACATGTACATTTTATTTTTTATCTGCAAAAATATCTGCATTTATTATTTTTTGACTCCCCCTTGTGGGGTGTAAGGGCACACAGATACACTGGCAGATCTGCAGGAGACCTGCATGGCACCAGTGATCTGCTGATCCCCGGTGCAATGCTTTACAGCAGTGGTCCTCAACCCTGGCCTACAGGGCCCACTAACAGGCCAGATTTTAGGTATTACCTTGGGGAGATGCAGACCAGAGTACTGCAATCACTGAGCAGCAAATGATATCACCTGGGATGTATTTCAGTTATCTGGCAAATCTGGCCTGTTAGTGGGCCCTGTAGGCCAGGGTTGAAGACCGCTGCTTTACAGGACCAAAAAAAAGAAAAATGCAGTGATCTGCTGATCCCCGGTGCAATGCTTTACAGGCCCAAAAAAATGTGCATTTATTATTTTTTCTTAAAAGTGAACTTATCTTTGAATGACATTGGGCCTGTGCCCTGTCAAAGCTGCTGTAAACTGCAATGTTTAAATAACTATTTTACTGCAGGGCTTCAATAAAAGTATCTGTCCAAATGCTATTTATGCCACTAACCGGTTGCCGACCGCCGCACGACAATATACTGCGGCGGTCAGCCCCGGCCAGGCAGAGTGACGTATCGGTACGTCACTCGCCTGTCACTGACTTGCGAGCCTATTGCGGGCGGGCACGCGCCCGCCGAGGCGCGCACCCGCCGCGGCTCGTTCACAGACAAGTCAGTGCGTGTGACCGGCGGACTCGATGTCCGCCAGTCACACTACGATCGCTCCTGTGAAGGGAGAAAGACAGAGCGGCTTGTGTAAACAAGCTGCCTGTCAGTTCTCCCTGTGTAAAAGTGAAGATCTGTCCGTTCTACTATGTAGAACGGTTGATCTTTGCTTTTACACCAATAGGAATGTCCCTGCACAGTTAGAATCACGCCCCTAGGACACACTTAACCCCTCCCTGTCCAATAAAGTTAACCCCTTCCTTGCCAGTGTCATTTTTGCAGTAACAGTGCATATGTATAGCACTGATTACTGCAGTAATGTCACTGGTACCCCCAAAAGGGTCAAGGGTCCGATCTGTCCGCCGCAATGTCGCAGTACCGAAAAAAAAATCGCAGATCGCCGCCATTACGCGTTAAAAAAAAACACCAAAAATGACAAAAATCTTTCCCTTTGTTAGTAAACGCGATAACTTTTGCGCAAACCAATCAAAATACGCTTTTTGCAATTTTTTTTTACCAAACATAGGTAGCATAAAACAAATTGGCCGAAAAATGTTAAAAAATTTTGATTTTTTACATTTTTTTGGGGGGAATTTCATATAAAAAAAAATGTGAAAAATATTGTTATTTTTGCAAAATTTATGCTCTTTTTTTGTTTATAGCGCGTGATCAAAAAATCGCACAGGTGATCAAATACCACCAAAAGAAAGCTCTGTTTGTGGGAAAAAAAGGACGTCAAATTCGTTTAGGTACAGTGTCGCACGACCGCGCAATTGTCCGTTAAAGTCACGCAGTAAAAAATCACAAAAAAAACCCTGGTCCTTTAGCAGCCAAATCCTCCGGGGCTTAAGTGGTTAAAGGCATAAAAGGTTTTCAAATTCTAAGTAGTTTAGGTTACTGACCCCCTTGCTCTAGAGCAGGGGTGGGGAACCTACGGCCTGGGGGCCGTATGCGGCCCTCAAAGTAATTTGGTCCGGCCCCCCGTGCAGCTGAGTCTGTGTCTCTCAGCTGATCTGTCAGAATGGAGCTGATGCTTCCTGTATAGTTTCGGCTCCGTTCTGACAGTCTGAGTGAGTCACAGGCGGAGTGATATCAAATGCACTCCGCCTGTGACCAATACAGGAAACATTGCCTCTTCCTCCAGTGCGGCGCCGCTGCTAGCCAGCATTTCCCACCAGCAGCACACACAGCTGTACCAGTCAGAGCCAGCAGTACCAGCCAGAGCCAGCAGTACTCACAGCAGTACCAGCCAGAGCCAGCAGTACCAGTCAGAGCCAGCAGTACCAGCCAGAACCAGCAGTACCCACAGCAGTACCAGCCAGAGACAGCAGTATCCACAGCAGTACCAGCCAGCTGTACCCACCAGCAGTAGCAGCCAGCTGTACCCACCAGCAGTACCAGCCAGCTGTACCCACCAGCAGTACCAACCAGTTGTACCCACCAGCAGTACCCCGCCAGCAGTTCTTTTCCAAACTTACCACCACAAAGAGTCGACTGCTCTCCAGACTAACCGACGCAAACCTGGAAAACCAGTTGCGAGTAGCAACATCATCAATACCAGCTAACATCACACACCTCACCAAAGAGAAGCAGTTGCAGCCATCACATTAGGGATGAGTTAATTAAATGTTTGACCAAATATAACAGGCACATTTTTAAGTTGATAATTTTGTACGGCCCCCTTATTATTTAATAAATACCCATTTGGCCCTTGGCAGAAAAAAGGTTCCCCACCTCTGCTCTAGAGCTTGAGCTGTTTTTGTGGAATTAATGATGCTTTGCTTTGTATCTCCAGCTAAGCTGTAAATAGTGAGTGGTGCCCCCTTTTCCTTACTCAGTTTGGCGTTCATCAGACCTCATTATTGTCATAAGCACCTTGTAATTTTCTCTTTGCAAAAAAAAAAAAAAAAAAAGGACCACCATCCACAAAACATTTCAAGCTCATTCAAAATGTCTCAGCGTACATTTTCCAGGTAAAATATTATCACACATCCTACATGATCACAAGCGCATTTTTACATTTTAACCTTTAACCCGTGTTCTGACTACACAGCGCAATTACAGCTGCTTGAATTTTTACAGATAAACAAATTTGTGTTTATATTTTTCCATTTAAAGCATCGTATCACAGCAAGGACATGAAAAAGCAGCCTGAACCGAGAAAAAATCTAAGCGGAAGATGTCATAGCCAACACTGTGGTCATGCAGTCACTTTTTTTTTTTTTTTTGTATTTTCATCCACCTCCTCGGAGAAATAAGATTAAAATATAATCAATTCCAACACCTGCATTCTCTGCCGGGGAGACATAGATAACAGAGAAAAGATGTTTTCCAATGCAGCTGCACACCTGTCTAAATCCCCATAGCAGGGCCGGGCTTGGACAAAGCTGAAAGAGAAAGGCGTACGCTTCCACAGTCTTTACTGATTCTTTTAATGGGCTTTGATGGGTTTCATTTAACCACAGAAGAAATGTGCAAAAGCATTTTTATTTGGAAGTAATTGAAAATATGTTTTTCAGCCACATTACCGCCCCTCTCCCCTCACATTCCCTTTATTTTGAGAATTAAAGTGCACAAGCGGTCGTGCTGCGTGCCAATACTGGCATCTAGTGGCCCTATCGCAGCACTACAGCCAGACAACTTGAATGATTTTTATCTCAAGCGTCATGTACAGTAAAGCAGTACAATGCAGATTAAAAACACCCCAGAGCTTGCTCAAATGGCTCATGCGGCTTTTTTTTTTTTTTTTTTTTATTTCTACAGCTTGTTCCAGTCACCTGAATCTCACACAGTGCAAAGCACTGTAAACACAAAGGATTCTGGGCATGCAAAATGTAAATGCTAATGAGGGCATAAAACAGCTACTTTTGTTTTCTGCACAGCAGTGTGGCTCTGTTTATTGGATTTGCACATTCTACAGGGCTGAGCAAAACAAGCTGTGTAATGCAGCATGCCAGTAAAGCCTTTAGGGAATCCATATGAGAACAGCTCAGAGAAAGTCAACCAAATGCCAGCAAAAGACATGTCAAATCTCAAAGATTTCCCCGAGTCTCACTTACTGGAAGATATTTTCATCCTTCTTTAGTGCAATCACTTTCATACACTTCAAAGGGAATGGCTTTTTTTGAAGTCAGAAGGACTGCATTCTCATGACAATGGCACCTGTGCGCTGTCATAGAGAATGAGGAAGATCTATTTTCCTATTCCTGCACATAAAAACTGAAAATGTGCCTTATAATGCGTGTATTTCTGAGACATGAATGATATGAACCATTTCTAACAGATGTGTGTTTTTCACTCATACAACCAAACTGTCCGGAATGCGTTGCAGGTGTGTTCAGACAATATATCTGCATTAACAGACCACAGCCAAACATTAATGGTGCCAGATGTTTCCTCAATGGACCCCAGGCTACCAGAAAACATAAGGCTGATTTTTTCTTTTTAACGTAAAATGTTGCCTGTTATAGTAAGATAGGACATTAAATAACTGTGCAGCCTGCCTGACTTTTGCTGCCAGAGCGGTGTAATGGAGCAATAAAATACTTGTGATAATATTTAATCTGCAGCTGAGCCCAGAATGAGTGTTTAATAGTTGATCATTTCCAAGCTAACACATACCTTTAATTCCCGTAGGAAATAAACAATAAAGCGATCGAAATTCACACTGACGTAAGATATTGATTCCTTGAAACAGTGCCTGTAAATTTGCATTGCGGAGTTGCAGGTCTTTGCCAGTAAACTTTACTAGCTAGGCATACCTTTGTATGACTTTACAGGTGCGTATAATATTATTATTATTATACAGGATTTATATAGCGCCAACAGTTTGCACAGCGCTTTACAATGTGAGGGAAGACAATACAGTTACAATCCAATTCAATTCAAGAGGAATTAGAGGGCCCTGCTCGTTAGAGCTTACAATCTAGAAATATACAAAATCTCTGATCTGCAACACTGAAATGGTTTGTGGTAACTTCATTACCTACTTCAATACTGGGCACTTTCACCCCCTTCCTGCCCAGGCCCATTTTCAGCTTTCAGTGCTGTCACACTTTTGGTCATACATATGGTCATACAACACTGTACCCAGATTAATTTTTCATCATTTCCTTCACACAAATAGAGCTTTCTTGGTGGAATTTAATCACCGCTGTTTTTTTTTTTTTTTTTGCTAAAAATAAAATGAAAGAAGACCAAAAATTAAAAAAAAAAAAAAGTTTTTCTTAGTTTCTCTTAGCACGTTTTTTAAATAAGTAATTTTTCTCCTACACTGATGTGCACTGATGAGGCTGCAATGATGGGCACTGGTAGGCGGCACTGATGGGGTGGCACTGATGAGGAGGCACTAATATGCAGCACTGATGGGCAATGATAAGTGGCACTGATATGCAGCACTGATGAGCACTGATAGGCGGCACTATTGGGCAATGATAGGTGGCACTGAGGAGCACTGATAGGCGGTACTTATGGGGAATGATAGGTGCCACTGATAGGTATCACTGATAGGCCGCACTTACAGGCAATGATAGGTGGCGCTAATGGGCACTGATAGGTGGCACTGATGGGCACTGACAGGCCGCACTCATGGTAATGATGGGCGGCACTGATGGGCAGCCCTGATGGGCAGGCACTGATGGGCACTGAAAGGCAGCATCGATTGGCATAACTTATGGGCTTTGATAGGTGGCACTGATGAGCACTGATAGGTGGCACTTATGGGCAATGATAGCTGGCACTGATAGGCACAGACTGGTGTCACTGATGGTCAAAGAGTGGCATCACTGATGGGGCTTCATTGGCACTGTTGGGGCTATATTGCAATCAGGGCACTGATGGTCATAGCCCTAATTACCTTTACAAGTCTTCCCTGTGAGGAGATGCTGCTTATCAGCTCTCCCTACCTCACACTCTGTCAGTCTGAGAGAGGAAAATAGCATAAATGGCACTTCCTTGTTTACATGTGATCGACTGTGATTGGACACAGCCCATTACTTGGGTAAAGAGCTGTGCCCACGGCTCTTTGTCAAGATCGGGGTTGCGTCCTGTCCCAGGAGAGCCTGATGGGCTGGGTCAGCCCAATAATTATTGCATGTCTTAAGCTGGATACACATTATAAGAAAACTGAAAGAACAATTCCGGAAGTTCCGGAGGAACGATCGGTTGATTATCTGATCGTTAGTATTGTGCTTTCGACAGCTGATTCCAATTGTTCGGATGAAAAAAAAACTGAAGATACAAGCTCTAAGATTTATATCGTACGTGAACACAACGTCCGATTTTCACCCAACGTGTACGATAATTGTATGAAAATCATTGAGTAGAGAAAGACACGCATGATCAGAAGAAAAGAAAGACCTGGAGGAAGGTAGCAACAAACATAGAAATCATACACAAGAAAAAACGTTTGCCTTTGTCGATTGAGAATTTTCGTACAAGTTAATACCATTGTCGGTTACATCATGATACACACCTTCGTGGAAAATCGGACAACCGGTCATCTGATTTTCTCATAATGTGAACAACTAAGATACTCCAACAGCCAGATCTCCCATCTCCCTGCTGCATTATGCATAATACATAATAAATAAAATCACAGCAGGAAGAGTGGGAACCCCTCATAATGGTCAGAGTAGTTATACAGGCTTGAAATGCAAGTGCACATATTTCCCCAACAGAGAATTTTGGAGACATAAAAAAAAAACAATCGGTGAATGAACTTTCCAGCATCTACTAAAAACGGAAAATATCAATTTTGGGTGAACTGACCCTTTAACAAAGGAGATATTTGTTTCCAAAAGTTCAAGTCAACCAAAGTTACTTAGTAAAATACATGATTTGTCTGCAGAAAATGCTGTTGAACAATGGGGGACTGGTCAGCAGAGAAGCCTACAAGTCCACCTGGAAAAAGGAGGCTCTACAGTGTGTCATGGAGACAATACAGTCAATGTTTCCTATCCTTAAAAAAGTGATAGCTCTAAACCTCCAATAAGAATGTAACAACAGACAGAGAGTTGGCACTGATCCTGATCAAATCTCAGGAACATGAGGGGCAATATCCAGAGTCATAAAACTGGGTTCTTGCCATGAAGAATACACAGGTCAAGTGAGTTGTCATTTCCTCAGAGTGACTTAGAGCTCATAGATGAGATTATTCCATTCGGGAAGAACTCCTTTTAGATTGCCAAGGTGTAGTTTAAAGACAGCTGACTAATACACAAGTTAAGTGAGTTTTGTCACATGCTAGAGCATTAGTACTAACTGAAAAGCGTCAAGCTCCACACAAAGAAAATAAATATGCATACTCTAGTCTAGCATCAGCTACCAATAGTACACATCCAGCAATTAGTACATAATGAGTGTTAGGAAGAAGGGATGTGTGTAAGGCAGTAATGAGAAGTTAAAGTGGAGTTCCACCCATTTTTAATAAATTGGATTACATAGATGTATGTAATCCCCTTTAAAACGACTTTTACCAATGGAAATTTTTTTTTTTTTTGTTGCTAGTAAAGACCTTATTTTCTGCTTTATTTATCCTCTTCTCACTTCCGGGTCAGGTCGGCGATTACGTCATTCGGCGATTCGCAGTGTGTGCTGAGATGTATATCAGGGCATGAAATCTCGCATTATTACACAGGAGAGAAGCTGCACTGCGTGCTCTGCCCCGCCTCCGCCCCTCCTCCTCTCAGTGAGCTGTAAGTATGTATTGTATTGAGGCCGTGCTCCGTCCCGCCTCCGCCCGCCTCCTCTCAGTGAGCTCAGTGAGGATATAATGCTTTCAGTCCTCGCTCACTGAGAGGAGGCGGGGCGGAGGCGGGGCGGAGCACGGCCTCAATACAATACATACATACAGCTCACTGAGATGAGGCGGGGCGGAGGCGGGGCAGAGCACGCAGTACAGCTCATCTCCTATGTAATAATGCGATATTTCATGGCCTGATATACATCCCAGCACACACTGCGAATCGCCGAATGACGTAATCGCCGACTGGACCCGGAAGTGAGAAGAGGATAAATAAAGCAGAAAATTAGGTATTTACTAGCAACAAAAAAAAAACTTTCCATTGGTAAAAGTCGTTTTAAAGGGGATTACATAGATCTAAAGTCAGTAAAATGGGTGGAACTCCACTTTAACCAGAAATGTTTCCAGTTCATAACTCTACAATCTGACCAAAGTCATGTAATGTGAGGGCCTACCTTATATTCAATATGCAACATCCCAATGCAATGGCTACCGTGGTGTGGGAAAACAAAACAACTCCCTCAAGGCAGGAACAGTGCAATGCCTCGTGTAAGATATGCAAGCTGCTAACAGGGTGCAGTACGTCCCCTAAATGAGGAGTCACTGGCTGAGTAACGTCCAAGTGCCAGTTTCATCTGAATAAATTGCCTTAGGACCCAAAGGAATAATCTAGGAAGCTCATGCAGCTCATAGTTTGTCATTGTTCTAAAAGACATTTAACACTGATATTGTATTATAAATGGACAACTTCAGCTTGTTGGCAAGAGCCCGGTAAGAACTATGTGATGTTATCTAGCATAGCTTAACCAGTGTTGATGGGTGGTATCATGTTAATGTTCAATAGTACAAAAGATACTCAGACACCAAAAAGGTTCTGATGGTGATACACTATTGATTCAACCGTGTTATTTAGCTGCCAATATTGTGGGAGTGCAAAGTTGCATTTACAACTGAGCTAAAGATTAGGTTGGTACTAAAGAGTGATCACCAATCAGTGGAGGGTTAGCATGACCTATGCTGAGCTATTTTTCTTATCCTAAAAACCAGTTATAGCTTTCTTGTTTCTTTTTTTGTTAAACGTTCTGTTTTTGTCTAAGCTGAAGAGATCCTCTTTATTTCTAGTGTGTCAGGTTCACCATCTGGACAGAAAATTTCTTCACTATAACAGGAAGAGTGTTTTTATTGATGCTGCTAGACCTTCGCCACTCTAGCCGCAACTATGTATAAAAAGGTTTGGATGGCATTCTGCAGTGAGGGGCAGGGCTGCTGTTAGAAATCCCCCCATACAGCCTACCTGGTAGGACCCCCCCAAAGTATTTCAAGACAATATTTCCACTAAAAATACACTGAAATCATTGTTAGCGGACACACATAACAGAGAACCTGTGTAAAATAACCTTTTTAAATTGTTTTTGACATTTAACCACTTAAGCCCCAGAAGATTTTACCCCCTTCCTGACCAGGGTCTATTTTGCGATTCGGCACTGCGTGACTTTAACGGACAATTGCGCGGTCGTGCGACGCTGTACCCAAATGAAATTGAAGTCCATTTTTTCCCACAAACAGAACCTTCTTTTGGAGCTATTTGATCACCTGTGCGATTTTTTTGATCATGCGCTATAAACAAAAAAAGAGCGACAATTTTGCAAAAATAACAATATTTTTCACATTTTTTTATATGAAATTCCCCACAAAAAAAAATGTAAAAATAATTTTTTTTTAACATTTTAGGCCAATTTGTTTTCTGCTACATATGTTTGGTAAAAAAAATTGCAAAAAGCGTATTTTGATTGGTTTGCGCAAAAGTTATTGCGTTTACTAACTAAGGGAAAGATTTTTGTCATTTTTATTGGTTTTTTTTAACAAGTAATGGCGGCAATCTGCGATTTTTTTGTGGGACTGCGACATTGCGGCGGACAGATCGGACCCTTGACTGTCATTTTTGACACTTTTGGGGCTACCAGTGACATTACTACAGTAATCAGTGCTATACATATACACTGTTACTGTAAAAATGACACTGGCAGGGAAGGGGTTAACTTTATTTGAGAAGGAGGGGTTAAGTGTGTCCCTAGGGGCGTGATTCTAACTGTGATGGGCTGTGCCTGTGTGTGTGTAACAGCAGAGATCAACGGTCCTACATAGCAGGACCGTATGATCTGTGCTGTTACACAGGGGAGAATGACAGGCGGCTTTGTTTACATTAGCCGCCTGCCTTTCTCCCGGTGTAACCGACGATCGCGAGTGACCGGCGGTCACTCGCGCGGGGGGGTCTGTGAGCGAGTGGGAGCGGGAGCGCGCCTCCAGCGGTGCGCGCTCGCTCCCTAGAGCCTCACAGGCTAGCGACGTAGACCTATGTCACTTTGCCTGTGAGGGGCTGACTGCCGACGTAAATCGTCGTTAGGCAGTCGGCGAGTGGTTAAAAAAATAATAATTAATTTTTTTTTTTAAATGTTAAAAATGTTTACAATTATTTTATTTTACAATTTTTTTAACTATCTATAACAATGTTTATTTATTTATTTATTTATTTATTTTACAATTTGTTATTTTTTTACAGGACAGGGAAGCCTGCAGCCCTGCAGGGGAAGGGGGGAGGCGGCACAATGAAAGAGGGGCACACAGGGAAGGGGGGGTAGGCAGTATAGGGATGGGGATCGGTGTCAGGGAAGCAATTACAGGAACAATGCCATGTGTCTCTCCCTGCAGCAGCTGAAAGTTGGCAGGAAGGGGAGAAACTGGCTTTCAGCTGTTGCAGAGAGCCGCACAGGGCTTCCTACTGTAATTGCCCCTCCGCCCGAACGCACCGATTCCCCACGCTGTTGGGGCCACCCTGTGTGCCCAGGCCTCCCCCCTTTCCTATCAGCGGCCCTGGTGAGGGGTGATAGAGCCACTGCAGGGCATATTAATTGTTGGCATATTAGAGGTGTGGATAAAATACCAAGGTTTTTTAGGAGAATCGTGTAATAGGGACAAGTCTAAGGGAGGGGGGCAACGAATGGGCAACGTGGCAATAAATATGCAATAAAATATATGAACAGTAACTAAAGCCCAGTCTTCTTTCCTACTTCTCCTTACTACTAGTTTATGCCTGTTTCCATTTCCCTGGAACCAGCCATTCTCCTAGTGGCCAGAAGGAGAAATAGAGAAGTAGATCTTTCCTCGTCTGTAGCACTGGTGCTGCCTTTGTATGACTGGAGTACTGAAGCCAGTCAACCAAGTGGTAGCCAAGGTATTTTATCAGAGATGACTAAAGCTGGGGAAACACAACTCTCACTTCGACGACATTTTCAGTCATTCCTTTTCATATCATTTTGACAAAAAACATTTGTATTTTTTGATAATCTCTGTCTGAGTAAGTTTAGCCTCAGTGGGCATGAAAAAATCTACGAAGTTACAGTTCCACATACTGAACATATTTTTATGACAAAAGTAAATACTGCTATGGCATACAGTGAAACTGTTAAATCTGTAATTTATTTTTTCAAACAGCGCTACCCACTGTGATATAAAATTAAAAATGTCTTAACAAGTTAAACTAGAAGGAGTACTACAAATTACCTCTACTAATTACATTGTATAATTACTCACATATATCATTTATAAGACATGTCAGCAGTAAGATTTTCTACATTTCCCTATCTATAAGATGGCATGGCAAACGGTACGATACTAAACCATGTGTGATAACTCAGTAGACCCAGGAATCAGTGGTGGATACTAATGATAAGTCAGCATGAAAAGTAGGGGGTCCATGCTGTTTCCTAATATGTCAGCTGCAAACATTATTTGCAATGTACATTGAACTTTATGCAAACAGGCATTCATTTTGAAAGTTGAACATGGAATTATTTACATTAATTAACCACTTTAATACAGGGCACTTCCCTCCCTTCCTGCCCAGGCCAATTTTCCCCTTTTAGCGCTGTTGCATTTTGAATGACAATTGCGCGGTCATGCAACACTGTACCTACACCAAATTTATGTCATTTTCCCCCCACAAATAGAGCTTTCTTTTGGTGGTATTTGATCACCTGTGCGAATTTTTACTTTTTGCTAAACAAATAAAAAAAGACCGAAAAGTTTGAAAAAAAAAAAAAGTTTTTTTGTTTATGTTATACAATTTTGTAAATAAATAAGTTTTTTCCTGCACTGATGAGCACTGATGAGACTGCACTGACAGGCACTGATGAGGAGGCACTGATGAGGAGGCACTGATGGGGTGGCACTGATGGCACAATGCCGAGTTTTGAAACATACATTCAACGTTTTGGTGTACCCAAGTTACAGCTAAGATTTGAATGGAATACGTCATGTTCCTTATAACTTGGCTCAGTGGAGTCTCTGGGGCCATCATCTATCCCTGGAGTCTCATACTACTTCTGCTGCAGGCTGTAGGTATATTAGGTAATGGAGGTTGAACGACAGATGTGCACTAACCGAGAACTATACCTCTCCCTTCAAAAATGCATACAAAATCCCCATTTGGGGCAAAAACTATCTACCCATAAACAAACTACCCATACTAACCATCTTCCTTCATCTCTTACCTTGCGAAGCAAAATATACTCACCTAAGTCCCCCATCCAAGTGCCTGGTCCCTCACTGCCACTGTTTCTAGATAGGGGAACCACTGATCCAGAGCTATGATGCCCCCCACACCAAAGATCATTAGTCCTCTGTAATACCTCTCTGATAATGTCAACCTCTTCTGATTGTCCTTTCTCTGGATCCTGAGAGGACCCCGCTGGAGCCTGTCCAATAGGAAGTGTCCATGTAAGGCAGACACTGATGTGGACACCCACAGAAAGAGCCAAACCAGGAAGCAAACAGAAGAGGATTGGGGCTGCTCCATCTCATGACTATGGTTAATAGTAAGTAAAAAGGGCTTTTAGATAGGACTATCTTTTTTTTTTTAAAGTAGTGATTAGTTAGAGGGGTGGTGGGCGGTAGGAGGGTTTTATCCTGGAGTGAAGCTTTAATCTTGACAGAGCCATATAAAAAAGGATGTGAGAAACATTTTTAACTAAGATAAATATAATATTAAAACACTGAAGCCACATGCAAATCGTGAAGGGTGTGACTATACATATACCTATCTTTTTTTTTTTTTTTTAAAGTAGTGATTAGTTAGAGGGGTGGTGGGTGGTAGGAGGGTTTTATCCCGGAGTTCAGCTGTAATCTTGACAGAGCCATATAAAAAAGGATGTGAGAAACATTTTTAACTAAGATAAATATAATATTAAAACACTGAAGCCACATGCAAATCATGAAGGGTGTGACTATAAATATATATATACCTTGGCTAAAGTACCAGCTGGTTACATATTGATTTATCCAGACAGTAATAGCAGTTTACAGTTATTTTATAAAATGAATGGGTACATTGTTGTTTGAAATTGCTCTTTAACTAGAACTACAGCGAGGATACTTTTCTATTCTTGAGCAAAGCAGGGAAGGGTTGGAACCTCTGGTATGCTGAAGTATCCTCACTGGGGCAATTATTTTTTATCTACGGACTGGTAAGCTATTACATTTTGTTCTTTGGTTTAGACAAACTTTAAAGTATAACTAAAGGCAAAACATTTGTTTCAGTGTTGGATAGAGTGGAAAGGGATGAATTCAACTGTCAGTCATTATTGCGGTCTGTGTTCCCGTAAGGGAGGTTAACCATCTCTATTTGTCCTGTTTACCTTTATCATTAAAAATGAAAGTAACCAAAATCCCAAATTTTGGGTTATCCCCAGAAAAGTAATAGAGGGGAAATCTTCCAACGGGGACACTAGTTCTGGTGACCCCAAGAAATTCCCTTGATTTGCAGGGGTTTCCTCTTACTTCCTGTTTGGCTATGGGACAGGAAGTGAAGGGAATTCTCTGAAGTGGGCGAAAAAATCTAACAGGGGTTATAACCCTTCCTTGCTCCATCCAAAATTTAAAAAAAAGTTTTACCTATAGTTCTACTCTAATGTTAATTAGTTTATGATAGTCAGTTGATGCATATCTCAGATTGTAAAAAACAATCATACGGAAAGTAAACAGCATATATCATGGAATATTCTATGGAAAAATGGAATAATGTTCTTTGACATGTACCTTGTTTAAAGATGTGATGAGGTTTTAATATCAATAAAAAAAATCTACAATTTTAGACAACTGGATATCGCTTTGAATGTATTGTGCTCACATCTCAAAAATCTAGTGACTATGTAGTCTGTATTGTGCACCTGCAAAGGGGATGAGGTGTCCTAAGACTTTTTGGGGGGGCCCAATGCACTAAAGACATTCTTCACCTTGTTAAAATAAATTAAAAGTAAGCAGCTACAAATAGAGCAGCTGCTGGCTTTTAAGACACTCACCAGTCCAAGGATCCAGTAGCGTCCTCACCCAGGCCAGTTCATTGCTGGTCTTTGCATCCCTGGAGCTGGAAAGTTAACTGTGGGAAGCCAGCTATGACTCTTTGCGGCTTCACAGCTGGCTTCACACTGTGCATCCGTGAGCCGTGATGTGCTTTGTTAATGGTCCCACAGCCTTCTGGGACCTATGACGTGTCCCAGAAGGTTATGGGGGGGGGGGGGGTTGTGGAATCACCTAGGAGATCCAACTGGAAGTGAGAGTTGGTACCTTTCAAAACCAGGTACCCTCCCCAAATTAAACTATTTTAAAGGAAGAGGGGGGGACATAAAGCAGAACTTCCCCTTTATCCACACCAGACCCCGGAGGGCCTGGTATCGATGGGGGGGGCCATGTTGTTTTTTTTTCTCAATTCGCGTTCATCAACTGATGATATCACACAAAACAAGGAAAGTGCATCGTGTAGAACAGTATAGCCATGGTGTGTGGATGGAAGCTGTGTTTTGGGTGCTCAAGCTGAGATGTCCACTAAAACATCATAAGAAAAATGGTCAGAACGAAAAGGACAGCCATTAACTCTGTACTCTTTCCAATTTTTTATTGTCACATCCCAGTGGAAAAAAAAGGAGTGGCTAACGTATTTCGCCAATAAGCCTTGCTGTGACCAAGGCTTATTGCCGAAACATGTTAGTCACTACTCTATTTCACAGGGATGTGACAATAAAGATTCAAAAGAGTACGGAGTTGCCGGCTGTCATTTTAATTCAAAAATGGGGACGTGCGATTCAGAAGCATTCACATAAATGGCAATGAGCCTGGAATTCACAACTGAACCACACTGCAGTGCTCAGAAAACACACAGGACTCTTTTTAAATTCACACTGATCTCAGACTGCCGCTGCAATGCAGATATGTGAACCTGCTCCATAGAAAGCCGGTTTATTTCATGTGTCATGCAAATTGGATGCAGTTCGAAAAGCTTTAGGGCAAAATTCTGCTTTAATGTTTCACTTTAAAGTTACAGAAAATATTTGAATATACAAAGTGGGCAATTAATAGGCTGGAGAACCAGCAAGCCTTTAAAGAAAACATGTGCTTAGAGAAATATGCCAATGTCTCCTTCTGAAACTACTAGTTGCCTGGCTTTTTTAATGAGCTAATGGCTTCAGTTCTTTCTGATTCAGTGACTCGGCATAAGCATGCAAATCAACTGCATGCTTTTTCCAGGTCAGGGACTAAGAAAAAAAAGAGAAGGCAATAGATCAAAAATAGTGCCTGACTAATAGCCGGTCAGAGATGGTCAGAGATGGCAGCCTTGGAGCTTCTAATAAGCTTGCTATTGGGTTCTGTCATTTCTAGTTATGTGTCTGCTGATAAAGCATATTATTCCCACAAGTACATGTACCTTACAGAAAAATGACAGCTTCCAAAGCCTGCACAAGCGTCCCTATAAATCTCAAGATATACACTGAAATGCCTAAATAACAATCCATCTAGACAGGTCACTGGACATGTGCTGAGCCACACAGGAACAGAGATGAAAAAGAGCCGTTCTCTGGAAATATAATGCTCTTCAGTCTTCGCCATGTTACCTTACTGACTGTGCACTGGGAGCTCGAGAAAGTAATTGCACTTGTATCTGAAGAATCTTCTGTGAAGTATTTTTACTGGTGACAAAGCCAGTTATTGACAGAGGCAACAAGATTGGATTGCAAGTGGTTAAAAAGATTTGGGACAGCTTTATCCATCTTGTTTTCATTGTTTCCCTCTCTTGGACATACTCCATTCTCTCCTCTTCTCCTTATGGCTATCTGTCACCAACATAACAGAGGACATGGCATGGAAGCAGCAGAGAACGGCTTGATCCATTCGTATGCTTTCAGCTTTTGATTTCCCTCCGCAGAACAAAATCACACTACAATACTTTATTAAATGTGAAAAGCAGCAAAAGGAGAGAGGTCTGAGTCAAGCTGACCTCCATCACCAAATGAAAGTGGTGAGAGAGGTAATGATGAACATGTTCATGTATTGATGAAGAGACATTATGACAGAAAAAAAAAAAAAAAAAAAACATGATTTCTTCTTCATAATCCTAAGTGTTGTTCTCTTCAATGAGCAGCCTGCTTGTGCCACAAGGCTCTTATCAAGCCATTAGACTTCCAACAATCAGTCATATGGTGTAGCCATTTTGAGTATGTATGCCTGTCAGCCAGCTGGCAGTAAATACAGGGCTATCAGCAACATAATCTAGTCTGCTTAACACACATGGCTGCTTTTCTTCCTTTTCATGAAACAAAATGTATTAATATAAGATACCGAGAATAAAAGAAACAGAGAATATCTTCTTGTCCCTGTCACTTTTAACCACTTGCCTAACGTACTGTGGCAAAGTGGCTCTATTGCGTGAAATAATGTACCTGTACGTCATTTCATGCAATAGCCACTAGGTGGCGCTGGCACACTGCCAGAGGTGGGATTGCATGCTGATTCGACAGAGGGGGAGCCAATCAGCGGTTCCAGCAGACCCGATATCTGCCGGCCACCCACGATAGTTCCCGAGACAGGCAGAACAGCAGTTTGCCTATGCAAACAAAGCCATCGCCATTCTGACATGGGAGAACATAGAGATCTTGTGTTGCTGCTAAGCAGGAACAAGGATCTCTGTCTTCCCCCAGTCAGAGCTACCCCTACATAGTTAGCAAGCACCCCCGAGGGCAGGGACCCTCAAACTACGGCCCTCCAGCTGTTGTCGAACTACACATCCCATGATGCATTCACAGACATGACTAGGCATGATGGGAATTGTAGTTCC
Source organism: Pelophylax lessonae (assembly GCF_965119305.1). NCBI lineage: Eukaryota > Metazoa > Chordata > Amphibia > Anura > Ranidae > Pelophylax > Pelophylax lessonae. The sequence goes on from NC_138768.1 coordinate 650,101,644, forward strand.
TGAACAACTGGAGGGCCATAGTTTGAAGACCCCTGCCCTAGGGACACATTTAACCCTTTGATCGCCCCTGATGTTACCCCTTCCTTGCCAGTGTCATTAGTACAGTAACAGTGCATATTTTTAGCACTGATCACTGTATTGGTGTCACTGGTCCCCAAAAAAGTGTCAGTTAGTCCTCCTAAAAATCGTTGATCCCTGCTATTACTAGTAGAAAAATAAATAAATAAAAATGGCCAAAAAATATACCATAGTTTGTGGACGCGATAACTTTTGCGCAAACCAATCAATATACGTTTATTGGGATTTTTTTTTACCAAAAATATGTAGCAGACTACATATTACCCGAAATTGTTGAAGAATTTAGATTTTTACATTTTTTTTAATGTGTTTTATAACAGAAAGTAAAAAATATTGTTTTGTTTTAAGAATTGTCGCACTTTTTTGTTTATAGCGCAAAAAATAAAAACCACAGAGGTGATCAAATACCACCAAAATGAAGCTCTATTTGTGTGAAAAAAGGACATCAATTTTATTTGGGTACAGCGTTCCACGACCACGCAATTGTCAGGTAAAGTAACGCAGTGCCGTATCGCAAAAAATGGCCTGGTCATTAAGGGGATAAAACCTTCTGGGGCTGAAGTGGTTAAAGGGGACCTATGAGGATAAAATATTGGAGCTGCCATAGACTTTTTATGGGGGAGTGTTCCAGAGCTTTCATTGGGATCTTTTCTTCACTACTGAATCATTGACCTTAAACAAGCCTGTGCAAATCAGGAATAGGAATGGGATAGGGCATGTTTGGGATCCCACCTGCCTGATCCAGGCCAGGAAGCCGACACTGCACAGGGCTAACCATAGGCAGTGAGACATTTCCCAGTGCGCAGCTGCACAGATGTGGAGGTCATGTTGCGGAACGGGGCTTTGGAGACTAGGGTCTACTTCAAGCCCACGGACCGTAATGGTTACCTCCCCATCCATAGTGGACACCATAACAGTTGGTTGCGTAACATCCCTAAGGGGCAACTGTTACGGGTAAGGAGAAATTGCACCACTGATGCCGACTACCAGACACAAGCTCAGGTGATTCGCCAACGATTCCTAGGAAAGGGATACGACGGAGAATCGTTAGATAGAAATATATCTGAGGTGGCGGCAATTTCCCAACAGTCCTGTTTAGCAGAACGGGTTAATACTCCGGATAACAAACATGAGTGGAGTTTTTTAACCCAGTATAATTCCCAACACAAGGAGATTGAGGATATTATCAAGAAACATTGGGGGGTTCTATGCCTGGATAAGATTCTTGGCAATAATTTAACATCTAGGCCTTCTTTCATATATAGAAAAGCACCTACTTTTGGAGACCAGATTGTGCGGAAGGTGTTAGACCCCCCCATGAAACCTACAATGTTTTGGGAGAATAAGACGGGTTTCTATGCATGTCGAAGGTGCAAAACATGCAAACAAGTGCATACCCATCTAAGGGGTTTTACCTCTTTCCATTCATCTGCTAATGGGGAGAATTTCGAGATCGAAGATCTAATCACATGCCACACGACCCATGTCGTGTATGGCATGGAGTGCCCTTGTGGTCTTCTTTATATTGGCAGGACCAAGAGAACCCTGGCAATTCGGATATCAGAACATATTGCCAATATTAGGAAAGGGTTCAAAGACCACAATGTTTCCCTCCATTTTAAGGAACATCACAACCAGGATCCCACACATTTAAAATTTTGGGGCATAGAAAAGGTTAATCCTGTGTGGAGGGGCTCCAACAGGGTTAGAGAATTATCGAAAAGTGAAACTTATTGGATTTTCCAAACTAACTCTTTATATCCGAGGGGACTCAATATAGATCTCGACATCAATTGTTTTATCAGTAATTATTGATTTGTGACTTCTGTGTTTTATATATGTTTTTATATATATATATATATATATTTATACATTTATGTTTTAAGTATTCATGATGATTTTATACCTGTATTTTACGTTGATTCTATACCTGTATTTTGATTTTATGTAACCCATATGAAATTGTAGGGGTACACAATCACCCTGCTGCCATTTTAATCTATGTATAGAAGGTTTTATTGGTAGTTTTAATATTAGTTTATGAATTATGTATGATTTATTTATAATGTACTAATAACATATATGCACAATATTTTGCACTTTATATGAGTAAGCCTAATTAAAGTACTAAAGCCATTTAGTACTTAATACGAATACTGTTAAAGTATTGGCTATATGATCCGCCGATGATCTAGATCCGGATAATGTGGTCTGTGTGTATGTATAGATCGCGATCCGGGCAGTGAAAGCGGTGACACCAGGTGTGGGCGGAAGTGCAGCATATATGAAGAGCGTTGAGTAAAGGGCGGAAGTAGGAGGGAGACAACCTGCCCACGTGACCGGCTAATCGCCGTCGCCGCCCACTCCAATGCATTTAAATAGTAGTGATTACGTTGCGTGACCACGCCCTCGGTAGAAGTCATTCGCTGACGAAACGCGTCAGGGCGTGGTCACGTAATCACGCAGGAAGCCCTCGTCACACGCCGATTCCTCAAGGCTCGCAGCCAGGTACCGGGCTGCGGGTGAACAGGACGGGAAATGGCGGTAGGACTGTCGGCTTTTCTATTTATCATGCTGTTTGATTTATTTTGTTTGTAAGTGCAATTATTGAGGGTTGAATGTTTTGGGAATAAAAGTGCATTTTGCTGGATTACGCTATGTTGCTTTATCATTTTCCATGCAAACTGTCCATTTGTTGGTGAGGCGATTACAAGTGTGATACCTTACGGTGGTTCGATTGAATTACGGGTGTCTGGAGGAGACTATGGTGATCCCACTAACTGATATGTTTGGCGCATATACAGATTGTATCTGGTAAGTGTTCCCACATAAGGGTGCACACAGCGGTGTGGTGGAGGTCTTTTCTGGTTCCCTGTAAGGATTCACCATCTTCAGCATCTATTTACATTTGGGACTTTATGCATGGACTTTCCCTAAACGTTTAATATACAGGTTCATTTTATGTGGACTTCAGCGCTGCTAGTGTGTGAAGGAGTTTGAGCCATTGGTTCTGTGTATCTTGTTTCATGCACCTGATTTTCGATTACTTAACTGTGTGTTACTCAGTATATTTTCAATTTTTTCCCATTTTTTACCACTTCTTATTTTTGTCCATTCCACCATTCGTGATAATACCACTGCATTGTTGCACCTTTTAATATCCAGTGCCGCTAAACCCCCTAGTGATTTCCCTTTACTTAGTACTGAGAGTTTTATTCTTGGTTTTTTGTTCTGCCAAATATACTTTGTTATCATTGTATTTAATGTTTTAAAATAAGCCTGCAGTAAGTGTATTGGTAACATCTGAAATATATAGTGAATTTTTGGCGCTATCACCATTTTTACCATGTTTATTCGTCCTATCCATGAGAGTGGTCTGGTTGTTACCTTTTTGATTTCCATTTTAACTTCGTTCAATAATAAGATATAGTTTGCGTGATATAGGTTCTTTGAAGACAGTGTTAAATTCATTCCAAGGTATTTTAAGTCTTTTTCCCCCAGGAGAATAGGAATTCTTTTTGTAAAGCTATCTCTTTTTTCTTATTCATATTTATGTTTGGAATTTTTAGATTTGACAGGGTTGATCTTTAAGTTGGAAAGTTCCCCATATCTTTTCATTTCTTTTAATAAATTTGGCAATGTTATTCTCGGATTAGATACATAGAACAGAATGTCATCAGCATATGCCGATACCTTGTGTTCTTCTTGTCCGATCATTACCCCTCCTATATCCCGTTATTTCGTATAGTTGCCAGTAGTGGTTCTTATGACAACACAAATAGGAGGGGAGAGAGCAGACACCCTTGTCTTTTCCCATTTTGCATTTTAAACTATGTGGAAAGCGTCCCGTTCACCTTAACTGATGCTGTGGGTTGGCTATATAGTGTTTTAATCCATTGTGCCATCCTTGACCCTTTTTCTACAGCCTCTATTGTTTTCCTCATAAATCCCCAGTCTTCCCTGTCAAATGCAATCGAGATCAAGTAGCCCCTAATATAAGCTTTTTGCGCTTCCCAAATTGTGTCTTCGGAAATCCCTAGGGTTTCATTGAGCGCAAAATATTGCTGTTACTTTTTTTATTCTACCTTCAACCTCCTTGTCTTGTATCCACTCCTCGTTCGACCTCCAGGCGCTGATTCTATTCTGTTGCTCCTATTTTCATCTTCATTATTACAGGGGTATGATCTGACAAAGATATTATTTCTATAGATGTTTTACCTACTGAGTCCAGCCATATATGGTCTACTATCATATAATCCAGTCTAGAGTATGAAGAGAATAAATAAATGAAGCTGCGCTAATCAAATAGATTGAGTATCAGCAGGTAAGTGGAAAATCTCAACATAAATGAAATAAATACACTAATTTGTAAATATAAAGTGACTTCAGTGCAAAAAAACACAACTGGCAGTGATAAACTATAAGTGTTCGATGTAAAGTGACTTCAGTGCCAACGGATATATATGCCAATTTCCAAAATGGAAAAACACATGCAGAAGGGGATGTGCTTAAGGTAAAGTGCAGATAGAGTGACTGCAATAAAATGCATGAATAGTGAATAATAGCAGCAATCTCAAAACAATAATCAATAATTCAATAAAAGTCCAAAACAGGTAAATGACATGCCTCAGTAAATCGATGATGTGGAAAGTGATGAGTGACTTTTAAAATAAATAACTCCGGGTGTTTGAATAAATAAAGTAATCAGAGAACAATAATCAAGTCCAATATACATCAGTGGATCCTTAAAGGAATCGCAACATAAAATATCTTAAATAAAGTGGATGTGCAATCTTGTGAGTGATGTTTTCCACAGGGTGCTGGTGAACTACTCCAGGTGTGATAATAATAGTAGTAGTGGTGATCGGTGATATAATAGGGAAAGAATTCTTCTGGGTGTGCTACACCCTTCCCTTACTGCTGTAAGGTTACAGCAAAATGAAACCAGGGGAGGTCTCCTGACCATCCGGTAGACATCCAGAAAGGGGTGCTTAATAAGAGGGGTGCCCGAGTATCCACGGATACCATCTGTGGCTTGGAATCCTGGTGGTCAAATGGCTTTCCAGGGGGGGGGTTACAGGGCGTCTCTGAAGCTCTCCGGATGCAATGCAGGACAAAAAAGAGAGGCTCTCTTTGTGCAGTATTTCCATACAGGATTTATTTAAAAAAATTGTAGCATTGTAAAAATCAGCGACAGTAGAAGCCGGGGCTCTATCTCCGAGCCGTCCACGCTAGCCGCACTTCCAGGTTTGCCTACGTCTCAACGCGTATCGTCACGGACTTGATTATTGTTCTCTGCTTACTTTATTTATTTAAACACCCGGAGTTATTTATTTTAAAAGTCACTCATCACTTTCCACATCATTGATATACTGAGGCATGTCATTTACCTGTTTTTGACTTTTACTGAATTATTAATTATTGTTTTGAGATTGCTGCTATTATTCACTATTATTGCATTTTATTGCAGTCACTCTATCTGCACTTTACCTTAAGCACATCACCTTCTCTATGTGTTTTTCCATTTTGGAAATTGGCATATATATCCGTTGGCACTGAAGCCACTTTATATCGAACACTTATAGTTTATCACTGCCAGTTGTGGTTTTTTGCACTGAAGTCACTTTATATTTAGGAATTAGTGTATTTATTTCATTTATGTTGAGATTTTCCACTTACCTGCTGATACTCAATCTATTTGATTAGCGCAGCTTCATTTATTTATTCTCCTCATTTCCTATTCAGCCATTTGGTTGGACTGAATTAGGAGCTGCAGCTGTCCTGTCTATTCTTTTGTGTTACTTCATTATCACTATTTCTGATCTGATAGCGCAGGGGCCTTTTACATCATTTCAGTATAGAGTATGTCCTATGCACTGAGGAATAGAATGTGTAATCCCTTACCCCTGGATGCTGTACTCTCCACGCATCTACTATCTTGGATTGATATAATTTTTTTTTCACCTGCCTGAGTTGGCTACTTTCCTTCCCCAGTGTATGTGGCGTACTATCTAACCTTGGATCCATGCAGAAATTGAAATCTCCCGCCAAAATCAGTTTACCTTTCTTTAAATCGACTAGCTTTCCCAATACTTCCATCTGATACCCTGTCGGATTTGTATTCGGGCAATATATTTTTGCCAGGGTGCATTCCACCTCTTGCAATCCTCCCCTCAAAAACCTATATCGCCCTTCTGGGTCTGACATCCTTTCTTCTAGAGAAAACTTTACATCCTTTGCAAAACCTATCGCTACCCCTTTTGCTCTTTTTGTTGTGGAATCTCCGTAGTACCATATTGGATGCAGGGCCGGTGCAAGGATTTTTGACACCCTAGGCAAAACCTCATTTTGCTGCCCCCTTGGCACCGCCCCATTGGCTCCGCCCCTTGGCTCCACCCTGACTCCACCTCCTTTGCCCTGCACATGTATACCCCACCTTTTTAATGACTGCTACCATTTTGCATTCAACGCTTTGCTAGACCAGCTAATTTTAAAATAGTTGATTTTAATTGTAAACATTTTCTCATATGCAAACCATAACATAGCAGCATTGCACATGTATCAACTGGCAACAAGACTCACGAAAATAAAATAAAGTTATAGAAACATAACATTTATAAAAAAAAAACAACAAAAAACGCCATAAGACACGAGAGATATTAAAGACTTAAGGGCCATACACACTATAAGATTTTCTGAAGACTTTTTCCTTCAGATTTACCTTTTCTATGTAGTGCAAGGGCCTGCCAGATTGCATACAAATTGAAAGTGTTTAGGTTTGACCTCATATTATATGGTTTTGGTAAATCTAAAGGAAAAAGTCTTCAGAAAATCTTATAGTGTGTATGGCCCATAAGATTATAATATTTCTAACGTCTCTCAATAAATTTGGTACAAAGAAAAAAAAAATTAACTCAAGTACACTAAGGCTATTGGGTCTACAAAAAATTGACCTTTCTTGCTTTAGCATTAGCAAACTCCTTCAGCAATATTTCAAAGTCAATCTCTTGTGCAATGGCATTTTCAATAGATAAAGTGGCAGGACCCACCAGGCGTTATTGCGACATTGAAGAACGCAGGTCATTTTTAATAATTTCCAATTTTGAGAAGCTTCTTTCACCCGAAGCCACTGTGATGGGGAGTGTCAACAGTATGCGAAGTGCTATAGCTACATTTGGAGCAAAATCATTTCTGACTGCATAGCCCAGAACATCAATTGGTTTCATGCTTGCTGATACGACAGGAGCCAAGACGATTAGCTCTTCACACAGCTGCATTCCATCAATATCTTCATCCTTGGTCTTTACATCAGTTAAACACATCTTGTAACTCCATACAGCTCTTGAAGGGTTTCTCCCTACTCATGTCTTTAAGTTTTCGGATGTCATACAAAAACTGAAAATAGTTGATATGATCTTTAAGCTGTTCAAATCTCTCCTCAACAGATTTGATTGTGACATCCAAGATAGTGTGGAAACACTCAACTTTAATCCGTTCTTGGGGATCTTGGATTGGATCATCTTGTCCTTCGTAGGAAAAAAGTCTATTTTTTCTCTGCACTGTAGAAGGGAACACAGGACCAAGTGCCATTGTTCGTGCTTCTGCAAGTAACTCCTCAAAATCCATTATCAGACCGATAAGTTTCTAAGTAGGTCTTGCTGGTTCCTAAAAGTTCCACAACATCTGGCAAGTAAATTGTTTGACTTTGAAGACGTTTGCTTACTTCATTAATGCTACTTAATATGTTATACCACATTACTGTCTAACACAAAAATGTAAAGCTGTTCAGCTCTTTTGCCTAATTTCTTGCAATAACAGTAAATACCGGATCTTCTTCAATTGCCATTAGTGTGTCAAATATTTCAACTATTTGAAATCTGAAAGGACGAATGGCATCAATTCTACTAGATCTCATCTTGTATTTGATAGTTGCTTCACCGTCAGCCTACTGATGTGCCTCTTTTAGATGTCCCATCGGTTTGTTGAGCCAGACAAAAAAAACATATATTTTCTGCAGGGTACCAAAAAATGAACTGGCTTCCCTACAACATATAGCAGCATCATTGACAAAGAGGTTCAAAGAATGAGCACTGCAAGGCAGTGGCGTTCCAACAGGGGGGGGGGGGGGGGCGGGGGAGCGGCCCGCCTGGGTGCCACGTACTGGGGGGGTGTCAGGTTGGCCCGCATATCATTGTGAAGGAGCTGCTCCTTCAGTCCGCGCTCCTCGGGGGGGGGCTATCGGCGGGAAGAAGGTGAGCACTGAGCAGCTGTGTGTGTATGTGTGCGTGTGTGACTGGATAGGAGAGGAGATGGGACAGCTGCATATAGAGGAATTCATCTTTCCGTATTCCTCCTGCTGCCGTTGAATGGCTGATTCTCCTCTCCCTCCTGCAGTCATTCAGCGGCTGCAGTAGTAATATGTAAAGATCAACTCATCTATATGCAGCTGTCCCATCCCCCTCCTATACAACTTGCTGGTCCCCTAGTGCTCCCCAGCCCCCCCTCCCCATGCTCTTAACACCCCCTGCTCTTAACACCCCCCCGTGCCATTAACACCCCCCTGCTCTTAACACCCCCCCTGCTCTTAAAACCCCCTTAACACCCCCCTGCTCTTAACACCCCCCCTGCTCTTAGAACCCCCCTGCTCTTAACACCCCCCCAGAGCTCTTCAAACCCCCCTGCTCTTAACACCCCCCCTGCTCTTAACACCTCCCCCCAGTGCTCTTAACACCCCCCTGCTCTTAACATCCTCCCAGTGCTCTTAAAACCCCCCCTGCTCTTAACACCCCCCCCCCCCCCCAGTGCTCTTAACACCTCCCCCCAGTGCTCTTAACACCCCCCCTGCTTTTAACATCCTCCCAGTGCTCTTAAAACCCCCCTGCTCTTAACACCCCCCCCAGTGCTCTTAACACCCCCCCCCCAGTGCTCTTAACACTCCCCTGCTCTTAACACCCCCCCCCCCCCAGTGCTCTTAACACCCCCCCTGCTCTTAACACCCTCAAAGTGCTCTTAACACCCTCCTGCTCTTAACACCCCCCCAGTGCTCTTAACACCCCCCCCCCAGTGCTCTTAACACCCCCCTGCTTTTAATCCCCCCCATGCTCTTAACCCCTCAGTGCTCTTGCCCCCCCCCAGCGCTCCTTAGCCCCCCAGTGCTTTTCATCTCCCCCCTATGCTCTCTGGCTCCCCCAGTGCTCTCCACCCCCCTGTGCTCCCTGGCTCCCCCCTCAGTGGGTTCCAGTTCCCCCCATGCTCTCCATCCCCCTGGTTTTCTGGTTTTCCCTGTCCCCCCAGTGCTCTCCCCCCCTGCACCTTCCAACCCCCCTACAATGCTTTTCAAACCCCTCTTAATTCTCTCCAGCCCCCCCCCCCTGCGCCCTTCAGCTCCTCCAGTGCTCTCTGCTTGCCCTGTGCTCTCCGGCCCCCCTAGTGCTCTTCTATGTTCTATCATGTCTGCAGTCTTTGACCTTCCTTTGTATCATGTCTGCAGTCTTTGACCTTCTTTTGTATCATGTCTGCAGTCTCTGACAATCTCTTGTATCATGTCCTCAGTCTCTGACAATCTCTTGTATCATGTCCTCAGTCTCTGACCATCTCTTGTATCATGTTCTCAGTCTCTGACCATCTCTTGTATCATGTCCTCAGTCTCTGACCATCTCTTGTATCATGTCCTCAGTCTCTGACCATCTCTTGGATCATGTCCTCAGTCTCTGACCATCTCTTGGATCATGTCCTTAAGGCCCGTACACACGTACCGATCGTCGGCCGAAAAGCTTCGGCCGACGACCGATCTGCCGATTGTAGGCTTGTTAGTATGATGCTTCCGACAGCCGACAGCGCACTTTCGGCCGAAAAGAATCTGTCTTGCAAGCCTGAAAATTTTTGTATGCCGACACCAGAGCGGCCGATTGTTCGCCAGTCAGTACAGAATTCGGACGACAGACAGCAGATTTGCAAGACTGGGCATGCTCAGAAAAGAAAAAACACAGGGAAAGTTAACCATTACATGACATCACTTCTGCAGTCGGCGGACAAAATTCTTGTGCAGTCTTTTGCACTTTTCAACAGACATCGACAGCCCTGGACAAAAGACGGCCGATCGTTCGGCCGACGATCGGTACGTGTGTATGGGGCATTAGTCTCTGACCACCTCTTGGATCATGTCCTCAGTCTCTGACCATCTCTTGGATCTTGTCCTCAGTCTCTGATAATCTTTTGGATCATGTCCTCAGTCTCTGACCATCTCTTGGATCATGTCCTCAGTCTCTGACCATCTCTTGGATCATGTCCTCAGTCTCTGACCATCTCTTGGATCGTGTCCTCAGTCTCTGACCATCTCTTGGATCGTGTCCTCAGTCTCTGACCATCTCTTGGATCGTGTCCTCAGTCTCTGACCATCTCTTGGATCGTGTCCTCAGTCTCTGACCATCTCTTGGATCGTGTCCTCAGTCTCTGACCATCTCTTGGATCGTGTCCTCAGTCTCTGATCATCTCTTGGATCTTGTCCTCAGTCTCTGATCATCTCTTGGATCATGTCCTCAGTCTCTGACCATCTCTTGGATCATGTCCTCAGTCTCTGACCATCTCTTGGATCATGTCCTCAGTCTCTGACCATCTCTTGGATCATGTCCTCAGTCTCTGACCATCTCTTGGATCATGTCCTCAGTCTCTGACCATCTCTTGGATCTTGTCCTCAGTCTCTGATAATCTTTTGGATCATGTCCTCAGTCTCTGACCATCTCTTGGATCATGTCCTCAGTCTCTGATCATCTCTTGGATCATGTCCTCAGTCTCTGATCATCTCTTGGATCATGTCCTCAGTCTCTGACCATCTCTTGGATCATGTCCTCAGTCTCTGACCATCTCTTGGATCATGTCCTCAATCTCTGACCATCCCTTGGATCATGTCCTCAGTCTCTGACCATCTCTTGGATCATGTCCTCAGTCTCTGACCATCTCCTGGATCATGTCCACAGTCTCGGATCATCTCTTGTATCATGTCCGCAGTCTCTGATCATCTCTTGTATCACGTCCGCAGACTCTGACCATCTCTTGTATCACATCTGCAGTGTCTGACCATCTACTATATCATGTCTACAGTCTCTGACTATCTCTTGTTTCATGTCCACAGTCTCTGACCATCTCCTGTATCATGTCCACAGTCTCTGACCATCTCCTCTATCATGTCCTCAGTCTCTGACCATCTCTTGTATCATGTCCTCAGTCTCTGATCAACCATCTCCTGTATCATGTCCTCAGTCTCTGACCATCTCCTGTATCATGTCCTCAGTCTCTGACCATTGTCAGGGCTTACCTTTGTTGGCAGTCATTCGGGCAGAGATTTATGCTCACCCTTGCAAACGAACACAGACCAGGGTGACCAGGTAAGAAGCCACCTGGCCTGTGAGTTTGTGCACGGGGGCTGTGCAGGATAACCAGGTCCAAATACAGGCAAGGACTAGAGCAGGAGAACCGTCAGGTGAAGCCAGGGGTCAGATGCCGGAAACAAACAGGAATGCAGGAACTCAAACAACAGGAACCAAACCAGGAAACCAGAATCAATGAACTGACACTGCCCTTAGGGAGGGGCAGTGTCTTATACCTTGTTAATTAGGTATCAAATACAGCTGGAGAGTTACTGACAGGTCTGAGCCTCTGGTGAAATCCAGCCCCCTAGTGCTGCAGGCAATACAGGAATAAACAGGAGTTCTCCAAAGTCCTGAAGTGGCTCAGAGGCTAGTTTGCAGACTGGGAAGCCAGAAGGACACAGGTTCAATACCTCTGAAAGGCACCAGTGGGGTGGCCACGCCTAGCCGTCTGGCGGGTACGACTAGAACCCTGACAACCATCTCCTGTATCATGTCCTCAGTCTCTGACCATCTCTAGTATCCCGTCCGTAGTCTCTGACCATCTCTTGTATCATATCCTCAGTCTCTGATTTCTCTTGTATTAGGTCCGTAGTCTCTGACCATCTCTTGCATCATGTCCTCAGTCTTTGACTATCTCCTTTAGCATGTCTCCAATCTCTTACTCAAACTTAAACACATTGATAATAGTATTAGCTATCTGTTTATGCCAAAGGTAGGACTGTGCAGGGGAGGCAGAGAGTGCAAAAGGGGGGAACTGTCATTAGAGAGACGGGGGGGGCAGACTGCAAAGGGCACTGTGATAGGGGGGCTGTGAAATTTGTGCAAGAAATATTCTTGGAGACATTACAAATTTTTGCGGGTGTTTTTACATTTTAAAGTGGGGGGGGGGGGGGTGCCAGATTTAGGATCCACCCCGGGTGCCAAATGCTCTAGGTACACCACTGCTGCAAGGAATATAGACTGCCCGTGAATTTAAATCCTTGATTCTCTTCTGAATACCAGAGTGCTTGCCTTTCATGTTTGACCCGTTGTCATATGCTTGGCCTCTCATATCGCTTATTGTTATGTTCAGTTTCTCAAGCTCTGCCAGAATCGATTCAGTCAACCCTTCTCCAGTTGAACTATGAACTAGGATGAATCCAAGAAACCTTTCTTTAATTTTCACGTCAGGGCTTGCTGTTACTGAGTCCCCTTGTATGATTGATACAAACCAAACAATGATGGTCATCTGTTCCACAAGAGCAACATCTGGGGTGCAGTCAAGAATGATGGAATAGTATTTGGCATTTTTTTATTAGTAGTAGAATCTGTCTGGTTATTTCTTTGGAAATAAGGCCAATTAATTCATTTTGTATATCCTTTCCCAGATAATGGCAATGAATTTCAGAATTTGTGATTTTTTGAAGGTGGTTCTGCATCACTGTATCAAATGTGGCCAGCATTTCCACAAGTTGCAAATAATTACCATTGTTTGCACTGTAAAGTGTGTCATTGCTTCCTCTGAAACCCAAGCAATGCTTACCAAGATATTGTACAATGGCTACAAGACACTGGAGAACACTTTGCCAGTTTCTGTTACTAAAAACCTCTGGTAAGCCCGGTCAATAGATTTTTCCTGATCCAAGCCTTATCAAGAACTCATTCCACATTCCCACAGAAGCAAGATGAGATGCAGACTGTTCGTGTGCTATCAAAATATATTTTTCCAGTCACCAACACCAGCAGTCAGACTTAGACTCCATTCACACTGCCGCGACTTGTCAGGCGACTTGTGTGCCCTCAAGTCGCCCCAAGTCGCTTGACATAACAAATCCAATGTAAATCAATGAGAGCCGTCTTAATTGGCACTACTGAAGTCGCTCCAACTTCAGAAAAGGGTCCTGTACTACTTTGGGGCGACTTGTATTCGACTTGTGCCAATAGACTTCAATGGGAGTCGCCTCCAAGTCGGATCCTTATCTTATTTGAAGCGACTTGAGATCCGACTTTCCAGGAAGAAGAAGGAAAATTAAGCAGGCATTCCCCACATTGCAGCCATGCCTACAGTCCCTATATATCATTATCTCTGCCTGGTCTGTGGGAGTGGCACTCGTGGACACAGATATGTGGCACTTGTGGGCAGGGGCACTGGTGGACACTGATACGTGGCATTGGTGGACACTGATTCGTGTCACTGATACATGGCACTGATATGTGGCACTGGTGGACACTGATTCGTGGCACTGATACGTGGCACTGATATGTGGCACTGGTGGACACTGATTCATGGCACTGATATGTGGCACTGATACAGGGCACTGGTGGACACTGATTCGTGGCACTGATACGTGGCACTGATATGTGGCACTGGTGTACACTGATTCGTGGCACTGATATGTGGCACTGGTGGACACTGATTTGTGGCACTGCTGCGTGGCACTGGTGGACACTGATACGTGGCACTGATACGTGGCATTGATATGTGGCACTGGTGGACACTGGTTCGTGGCACTGATTTGTGGCACTGATACGTGGCACTGGTAGACACTGATTCGTGGCACTGATACGTGGCACTGATATGTGGCACTGGTGGACACTGATTCTTGGCACTGATATGTGGCACTGGTACGTGGCACTGGTGGACACTGATTTGAGGCACTGATACGTGGTACTGATACGTGGCACTGGTGGACACTGATTCGTGGCACTGATACGTGGCACTTGTGGGCAGTGGCACTGGTGGACACTGATTTGTGGCACTGATACGTGGCTCTGATACGTGGCACTGGTGGACACTGATTCGTGGCACTGATACGTGGTACTGGTGGACACTGATTCGTGGCACTGATACGTGGCACTGGTGGGCAGTGGCACTGGTGGACACTGATTCTTGGCACTGATATGTGGCACTGATACGTGGCACTGGTGGACACTTAGTGTGAGGAAAGGGATATGCAGTGTAGTTAGGGTACTATATACCACTATAGTTAGATTCAATAATGTAGTTTCTGTAGGGAAAGTGTTAAGTGTCAGGGTGACCATAGTGTAGTTTAGGGTGAACTGACTCTGACTGCTATGCCAGGGTGACAGAACTCATCCATGTCAGGGTGACCGCCATAAGAAAAAGATAATTTTTCTTAGAATTATTAGTAGAGCAGGGATGGGGCTCTGCTCCTTTTATGCCAGGGTGACAGAACTCATCCATGTCAGGGTGACCGCCATAAGAAAAAGATAATTTTTCTTAGAATTATTAGTAGAGCAGGGATGGGGCTCCACTTCTTTCATGCCAGGGTGACAGAACTCATCCATGTCAGAGTGACCGCCATAAGAAAAAGATCATTTTTTTTAGAATTATTAGTAGAGCAGAGATGGGGCTCCGCTCCTTTTACACCTGGGCGTTTTTGTTTCAGGCGTTTATTGGGCTTTTTTGTGGACATCTTTGGAGGCAGGCATGACATCTGAACTTCTGTGTAGGGGTATATATACACACACACATATATGTATATATACACATACACACATATAGGTGTGAAAGGAGCGGAACCCTATCCCTGCGCTACTGAAATTATTTGCAGGCATGGTGTTACCCTCCTTTCACACCTATATGTGTGTATATATATATATATATATATATATATATATATATATATATATATATATATATATGTGTGTGTGTGTGTGTATATACCCCTATACAGAAGTTCAGATGTCATGCCTGCCTCCAAAGATGCCCAAAAAATGCCCAATAAACGCCTGAAACAAAAACACCCAGGTGTGACAGGAGCGGAACCCCCATCCCTGCGCTAATAAAAATTCTAAGAAAAATTATCTTTTTTTCTGCTTCTGGACATGCTACAGAGCTGAAACTTCGCAGGTACACCGTTTAGACCCCCCAGACACTAAATCCAAAGAAATCTCATTTTATTTTTTATTTTTTAAATAATTTTTTCAATAATTGGCTCTCTATCAAAAACGACAAATTTTAAGAACTTTTTTTTGGTGGGCAATGAGGTGGGCAATGAGGAAATGAGTAAAAAGTCGCGCTGAAGTCGCGCTGAAAGTCGCGCTAACAAGTCGCCCCTTATGAGGCGACTTTCTGGTCACAGTAGTGTGAACCGGCTCTTATTTCTTTGTTTGCAACAAAAGCAAAACACTTTGTTTAGCTTGGTAGAGTAAATTAGCCAATGTCTGTTCTGCACTTCTCCATTTCCAAGGCGGCGTTTGTAATGGACTGCTGTAAATCGTCTTTTAGATGCATCCCTACAAAATGCAAAGTGTTCATTTGGCTTTGCTGGGCCTTTCATTATGATGGTATCCCAATATGAGGTAGTGATGAGATCTAGCCAATCCGCTGGATCAGAGAAATCCAGTGGTAATGCTGTTATCTCTAGTAGTTTGGGTGATTTTGGAGGGTTCACTTCTTCAGTATATGTGTCACTTTTCTCTTCAACGGATTGCTTGCTCATAGTTGTTGATGTTGAAGCACCCACTGTCATGGTAATTGAAGGTCCTTCACCGCTATCCATATGCACAGGATTGTCTTCAACTTCACAATCTGGTTCATCATCCTGAGCTTGTGTGGATTTATGCTCCTGGTCATTACTGAAGAATTTTCTTAATGATCCAGCCATTTTTTGGACCTCTTCTTCTCAAAGTTTTCTTTTTCTTTTGAAACCCGCACCCGACAACTTCTTACGTGGAGGTCCAGACATTGTTCAATGTGAATCAATACACTGCATAAATAAACTAAAAAATATTATTTAACCCCTGAATGACAATGGGGTTTTTTGTTTTGGCTCTTGTCTGGGACAAAAGCCATTTAGTCATGTGATCACTGAAAATTGAAAATTTCATGACTTTAGGCCAAAAATATTTGTTCATCCTGGCTTCCTAGACAAATTAACCCCTCCCATCCACCCACAAGAGGGGGAGAGGAGTAGGGAGTGGGGGAGAGGATAAGGAGGAGGGGGGAGGGAAAGGATGGGGGAGAGGGAAAGGAGGAGGGGAGGGGAAAAGGGGAACAGGAGGGGGGTGGGAGAGGTGGTAAGGAGGAGGGAGGGGGTGAAGAGGAGGAGGTGGGAGTGGGGGGGAGGAGGGGGGATGGGGCAAGGAGGAGTGGAGAGGAGGGGGGTGGAAGAGGGGGTAATGTAAGGAGGAGGGGAGGGAGGGGGTAAGAAGGTGGAGGAGGGGATAGCATCACACATTTCAGGAGTTTAAGGACAAGTCTTAAATATACAGTACACAGTCAGTTAAAAAACCCCAAATATGTTCTTGACTGTTTACTCCTCACCAGGGCTCTGCTCTCAACGGCTTTCTCTCTGTCTCCAGGGCTGCAGGTATAACAAACCCTGCCTCAGCTGTGTATCCAGTCCAGGCTGTGTCAGTGTCACTGTCACTGTGCCACAGATTGGATTTTGCTCTGCTCTGCAGTGCTGGCTGTGGAGTGTGGACTCACTGTCTGCCTGGTCGCATGGAGGATGGATGGATCGTGGGGGGAGGAGGGACGGACAGACCGGACGATCACTGCTTCTAAAAGCAGTCAGGCACCAGAGAGTCTCTGAGAGATACAGACAGTTCACACAGACTGTGACCTGTCTGTCTTTCACTGATCATAGAGGCGCGGCATGGGCCTCCTCTGTTCTTTCACACATCTCAGACTGTCAGGGACTCGGAGGGAGACTGTGAGGACAGCCAGGTCAGTTTTTGAGTATTGCAGAGCTGCGATTGGCTGGCACCTACACGCTCAGTGATGGTACAGAGACCAGAGCGGCTGCACAGCACAGGCGGCAGCGGGACTGGGAGAGGGAGAGACTAAGAAGGGGAAACCAGCGGCTAGGCGCCCTAGGCAGCAGTGCGCCCTAGGCGATTGCCTAACTTGCCTAGTGGTAGCACCGGCCCTGATTGGATGGTATTTTGAGTACAGTCTTACATTTACATGATGGAAAATATGTGTATCTTGTAAAAAAGCTACATTTGCTGAGACTTGTTTGATTTCTTTTAACACCTTATGTCTCTTTGCTGGAGTGTTTATTCCTTGTACATTATAAGTTAAAAAATGTAATGGTTTCATTTTGTCTTTCTCTCTCCCCTCTTGCTCCCCCTCCCCCTTGCCTCTCGTTGTCTCTTCTTACCCCCTGGCAAACTCAGGGGCTGAGGTACTTTGTTGAATTGGGGAAAGGAGGGCCAGAACGCAAAAACAAAGACAAAGAGTGGGTTGGAGAAATTGAGATTTTGTTACCTTTGGGAAAATAAATTATTTTCCCTTGCCCTCCCTCCTCCCACTTATCCCCCCCATTCTGCCCATCCATCCTCCCCCTTCCCTACTCCAATACAAATATTTTGAGGTATTGGATTTTTTTACCTATCCTTAGGTAGACGGTTTCTTCCTTTATTTTTGAGTCTTCCCTACCTGTCTACTCTTCCAACTGGGGTGGTGCTCTGTCTAGTGCGCCTGCCGGGTCTTCCTCCCCTAGGTAGTGCCCAGAGCCCACCAGGTGCACAAGAGACCCACCCCCTTTACTACATAAAATTACTTTTCTATCACTATTCTCCTCTTTTACTCTTTCTAGGCATAATGTGGTGGCTATCTAATTATTCCACTTTCTTAATAACTCTTCTATAGTCTCTTTGATTTCAAACTCTTCATAGGTACTAGTTGCCATTGTTCTTTTTCCAACTGTGACTCTTCTCTCATGTTGTGCGACCAGCAAGGGATATCTGGCATAGGGATCTCAAGCTTTTTACAGAAGCCCTGCAATTCTTCCAGAAATCTCAGTTTAGCTGAGCGTCCATTCTTCCGGTCTACCAGGCAAGCTGGAAACCCCTAGTTGTATTGTATATCATATCTGTTCCAAGAGAGGTTTTAAGCTCTGTCTTCTTTCCAATGTTTTAGGTGATAGATCGGAGAATATCTGTAGTATTTTATCTTCGTATTTTATTGGAGATGCGCTCCTTAGGCTTTTCCATATTTGTGCTTTTTCCTCATAATAGTGAAACCTCACTAATATGTCTCTAAGTGCATCCGTTATTACACTCTGTGGCTTTCTAATCCTACGGACTCTCTATCTTCAAGACCTCTGGTGCTGGTCTGCCTAACAGTGGGTTAAATATCTTTTTCATTATTTCTATCAGATCTTCTCCTTTTGGTGCTTCTGGTAGACATCTAATTCTCATGTTTCCCTTCTGTTTCAGTTTTCCTGATCTTCTATTTTGTATTCCATATTGCTTTGTTCAGCTTGTAATGCTTTCACATCTTCTCTTAATTCCCTTATCCCTTGGGTATGAGAGTCCAGTCTCTTTTCTGTATCTTCCACTCCTATCAGTATCTGGCCCAAGTCTCTATGAAATGTCGCCATCTCGGTTTTCAGAGATAGCTATAATTTTGCGAACATGTCCGTCATTTCTATTTTTGTTGGCAACTGGGTTTGAAGCATATTCTTCCATGAACCCTGCCTCTGTATCACTCTCAATCTCTAGATCCACTTTTGACTGGTTGAACATACTCTTCTCAAGTGCTGTCTTGTTTTGTCAGTTTTTAATAGTTATTGCTCCTTGTTTCCCCCGTGCCCCCAATAGTTTTTCAGTAGTTGGTTTCTCATTATTCCCTTCATGGGTCATTTATTTTTTTATTGTCCCAGGGCTAGTACTTATTTTAGGTGACTTTGCAGTTCCCCCTCCTTTAACTAGTTTCTCCCTCATCATCAATTTCTAACTATAGGCTTCTATAGATATATGAGCAAGGATGTTAGGTAGGTGTATTTTCCCTTTAGGAGAGGTGAAATAAGTCCACAGTTCATAAATGGCAGAGTCAGAAAAATACTCACCACTCCTGCTGAGCAAGGGAGTACTGCTTTAAATGGGTTTCCTTCTCCTTCCTTTGTCGATAAACAATCTGTTGTTGTTTTAAGAATGGCTGACCTCTCTCCTCCAGCAGCCCCCGCAGTGCTCCCTGACAGCTCCTTAGGTGTTCTGCCTCGGGTGGCTAGTGGCTTCTGCCGAGTTTGACCAGGGACAGCCAAGTACTGCTGAGTCCAACCGGAGACTGCCGAATCTCCCTGCAGTCCTACAGTCTTGTCGTCTCACGTCAGTGGGCCATCCTCTCTCTCCTCCCCACAAGGCTTCATATCTCTCTTGCCTGCAGCCACCTGGGGTCTGCTGCTTCAGCTCTCCTCCCTGGTACCATCCTCCCTGTCACAGGTAACACAGTCCCCTATCCACTACTTCTGGCCAGCCTCACACTTTTTAACTACAGAGGATTTCAGGTTAGATCCTTTGCCTTTCATGTGTGGGATACGGTTTCCTGGCATTCCTAGCACAAGCTCTGTGCTGGGGCCATCATCAGGCTCCTCATAGACACACTCCTAAACCTTGTGGACCTGAGATTACTTCTTGCTCCTTTACCTTGATTTTCTTCATTGCACCTCACTTTGAAATGTCTTTCCATGTGTATTTAAAGAGATGCAAAAAAAAAAAAAAAGCACCCTAATGCATGTAAAACACAATAATCATGAAAACACAAGCCTTTTTAAAAAGAAGAAAACATGGGCTTAGCAGTGTGGAAGAACAAATGAATGAAATGAAGGAATTAGCCAGAAATGACCTTTGTTTTTCAACAGAGAGGCTTTCAGAATTTCAGGTATGCATTCATTTTACAAGCCAGTGACTCAAAGTGTTGAAAGCATTGGATCAGTTAAATAGTCAAGAAACTTGTATTTTCAGAAAGAGAATACAATAGTTGTAGCCTTCATATGTGTTTCAATAGTGTTCTTTATAATTAAGTAGAGACCAAATAGGAACTGCCTTATTATATTCAGCCTAGGAGAATCATGTCCCAGCATTCAGTAATAATAAAAAATATTTCTAAATATGGATATAGCATAATTTAGAATATGCTCCTACCTATAGGAATGAAATAGTTACCTTTGTCCTAAGCAACAATGTATTTGTAGTAGATATGATTGTTGACCAAATGCCGGGCCTTGGGTGCTAAGGCCCCATTTACCCCTGAGTGTTTTGTAGCATGAAGATTTAAGCTCCAAAATACTCAGGGAGAAAAAAAATCAATTCATCTCTATAGTGAGGGTTTAGATCTCCACTCCAAAACGTCAGAAGCCAAATGCCTGAAGCTCAAATTGCAGCTTGAATCAGGTAGATTGGTGTATTTTTGAAGTGTTTTTTTTTTCCTATAACTCTAAAGATGTCCCCCTCGGTGCCGCAACATGCGAGATGTTTGGCTCCACCCCCATTCTGCCATCATCAAGCATTTTCAGAAGTATCCAGTACATGACCCAGAACTGGTCCCTCTGTTCTCTATCAACAATGACAGGATCAAGCCAGCTGGTGTCCTCCTCCTCTTTCTCTTTTCTTCTTCCAAATTTGACGTTTCATGCCACAGCCATGAAACACATAATTTCATCCGTAACTATGAAACTATGGAAAAAGACGGAAAATTTTGAAAAAAAAAAAAAAACAATATTTTTTTACTTACTGTTATAAAACATATCCAATCAAAAAATTACAAAATGTAATTTCTTCATAAATTTTAGCCAAAATGTATTCTGCAATATGTATTTGGTAAAAAAAAAAAAAAAAAAAAACAATAAGTGTGTATTATTTGGTTTGCATGAAAGTTAGAGCACATGGTATAGATACTGTAATTTTTTATTAATTTATTTTTTGCTATAGTAATGGCGATGATCGGAGACTTAGAGCCCATTCACACTAGCACGACTTGTGAGGCGACTTGTGTGCCCTCAAGTCGCCCCAAGTCGCTTGACATAACAAAAGCAATGTTAATCAATGAGTGCCGTCTTAATTGGCACTACTGAAGTCGCTCCAACTTCAGAAAAGGGTCCTGTACTACTTTGAGGCGACTTGTGATCCGACTTGTCCCATATACTTCAATGGGAGTCACCTCCTTGTCTTATTTGAAGTGACTTGTGATCCGACTTGTGATCCGACTTTCCATAAAAATGGTCCTGAACAAGGAAAAAAAAAGCATTTTCTTATAATTTTTATTAGCACATGAATATGTCTTCTCTCCACCTGGCCATTTTTCTTGCAGGCATTTATTGGGCATTTTTGAAAGCAGGCATGACTTTCTTTGGATTTAATGTCTGGGGGGTCTAAAAAGTGTCCCTGTGAAGTTTCATCACTGTAGCATGTCTAGAACCAGCAAAAAAAAAAGCATTTTTCTTATAATTTTTATTAGCACATGAATATGTCTTCTCTCCACCTGGCCGTTTTTCTTGCAGGCATTTATCAAGCATTTTTGGAAACAGGCATGACTTTTTTTGGATTTAGTGTCTGGGGGGTCTAAAAAGTGTCCCTGTGAAGTTTCATCACTGTAGCATGTCCAGAACCAGCAAAAAAAAAAGCATTTTTTCTTATAATTTTTATTAGCACATGAATATGTCTTCTCTCCACCTGGCCGTTTTTCTTGCAGGCATTTATCGAGCATTTTTGGAGGCAGGCATGACTTTTTTTGGATTTAATGTCTGGGGGGTCTAAAAAAGTGTCCCTGTGAAGTTTCATCACAGTAGCATGTCCAGAACCAGCTAAAAAGAAGCATTTTTCTTATAATTTTTATTAGCACATGAATATGTCTTCTCTCCACCTGGCCGTTTTTCTTGCAGGCATTTATCGGGCATTTTTGGAGGCAGGCATGACTTTTTTTGGATTTACTGTCTGGGGGGTCTAAAAAATGTCCCTGTGAAGTTTCATCTCTGTAGCATGTCCAGAACCAGAAAAAAAGAGCATTTTTCTTATAATTATTAATACAGCAGTGTGGCGGCTTCTCTACACCTTGCATTTTTTTATTGCTGGTGTAGCACCACCCCCGCAGGAGCTGCTGATTATATTATTGGGTCTACACCCTGCCTAACAACCCAATCAAATTGGCTCGATCCCTCCTCAGGCACAACTGACCCAGAATAGGACTGGACTATCAAATGGATACACAGATTGGAATACAATACTTCACTATGCAACAATACCTTGTTACCTTCTTGAATGGTAGTCCTTCTGGGTGACACAATGGAACAACGCACAGGATTGTAATTAACCAAACTTAGTTTACTATATATCAAATTGAATAGGGGAGATACAATACAATACAATACAAGTCCATAAAAGGTTATTTAAAACAGCTTTAAAAAGGTAAAAGAATACCCCCACACTCCTCCTGCATTAAGGCTAGACACAGTACCAGGTAGGTAGGCCTATCTGAGTCCCCCCCCCAGAGTTCTCTTCTTTCTTGTTGATCTTCGCTAGCAAGGTTATTGAATAGAGCTCATTTGTAATCCAGATTAGGAATAAAGATCAAGAGAGAGAGAAACAACGAGCTGTTAGTTGTCACCGCAGGGTGTCTGCGTAACTGAGCAATAACTTCTGCGAGAGAGATAAACCTCTGGCGACTCCTTTACAGACCTTACTGTTTGTCTATGAGTCTCCTGAGAAAGTATGCCGATAAACCCCGGGGTTTTATCACCTCCTGTTGCGCTACCGCTATCTGTAGATAAAACTATCTCTTCGGCAGATAAAGTCAGTTATTGGGCATGTGCCCTCTCACCAACAGAAGTTTTCTCCTTCGCGCGCTTCCACTGCGGTCTCAGTCCTGTGGCTATATGCCAGCCCCGCGAGGTCCTTCTGGCGGATGACCTCCCGTCTCTGCAAACAGCAGTATGACCTCCAGGAATGTGCCTCATGCTTAAGATGGGACGGTTCCACGTCGTCCCTCCAGGCTAAGAGGCTCTGGCCCAATATCCAGTGTCAGTCCTTCACTCTCGCTCGCTGGTTCCTCAGAGTCCAGCGCAGAAAGGCGCCCCCTTCGCGCGCTTCCCTCTTCCTTTAAATAACTTCCCCCATAGTGCCGTGCGGTGCAGCCGTGCACCCTGGATCTTGCAAAGCAGCCTGGGAGATGTAGTTTCTTCATCTTGTGAAAAGGAAGTCACAGCCCGGGAAATTCCATGCAGCTACCACTAGAGGGAGCCTAGTTCCTTCCCACATATCAAACAGTGTCTTTAGGCATGTTTAACCCCGCTACACACTCCCCCCACTTGAGAAACTTTGGTCCCCAAAGAGGTCAACAGTATGTACCCTAGTGCATAGGTTGGCATTATACAACAAAAACATTAACATTTTGCTGAAATAAGTCAATCTGAATATATCCAATTTTGTATTCTGATAGCAGTGCAACAGTAAAACGATAAAGTGCAATTAATAAGCAAATAAGTGATTTCTACAGTGTTAATATAGTGCTGATTTCTAGTGCTTTTATATAGTGCTCCTTTAAAAAATACATGTGCATTTGCAATTTCTTAAACACTTACATCTTAAAGTTTGTGTTGTAAAAAAAAACATCAAAAGGTGAGAAAGAAAAAAAAACATATAGTGAGGTCAGAGCAACAAAATGTGCGCAAACATTAACTCACAAAGTAAACCAAATTGTGAACATCAAAAACTGTGCTTATTATAATGGCCAAACCCAATATCCTTATGTACAAACTTAAATGCAAACGTTTTCTACTTCAATACTTTGTTCTCATGATCTCTCACAGACCCCCCAAAACTTGGGTGGCTTGTACAGTTGTGCCTGGGGGTGAGCTAGGGTTGTCCCCCACCAAATCTACAGTGGAGGAACTAGGCTGGTCAGGAGATCTTTTGGAGGTAAAAACAGCTTCTTCCGAACATTCACCCAATTGATCATAGGTCAGTCTCTTAGGTGGGTGAATGACTCTCCTTTCCCTCTGTTCCCGTGGAGGCATGCTCTCAGAGGTACTAGGATCAGGCACTTCTGAGGATTCTTCAAATGTCCACCTCCTCATGTTCCAACACAGAGGAACCTGATGGTTCAAGAGAGGTCAGTTCTTCTTCAGAGAAGGGTGCAACCTCCTCCTCAGGATCTTCATCCTCAGCTGCTTCTTCTGGAAGCATATGAAAGGGTATGAATTCAGGGGCTTCTGCCCGAAGGGCTCCTCTATCAGCCAAGTCAGATGAAGACAGGGAGGCAGGTGTGGGTTCTGGCAACTGAGATGACCACAACCAGTCGGGTACCTCCTCTTCATCTTCCAAATCTTCAGATGGAGAACTTCCCTCTCCCTCATCTGGGAGCGTCGTCTGAGATCTGGTAACTGGTCTGGACCGGCGAGAAGTCGAAGGGGCCTCTGACAAGTCTTCCACAGGGGGCATACGAACCGCTTCAGAGAGAGGCAGCAAATGGTTCCGATGCCAAGCCTTCAATGGACCCACACTTCCTTCAGGCCGAATTTGGTACACAGGAAGGTTTGGCAGTTGCTTGCAGATAACATAAGGTTGGGACTTCCAGCGGTCTGCCAACTTGTGTTTTCCCGGGACACCCAAGTTTCTCAACAAAACCCTGTCCCCTGGTTGCAGGTCATGGATCCGAACTTTTAGGTCGAAATTTTTTTTATTCCGCAGTCCACGTTGATCAGATGTGGCCTGAGCCTTGTCATAGGCCGCTTTCAGACTCTTCCGCAGTCGGTCCACATATCCTCTATGCGATGCTGAAGAGGTATGATCAGGCGAAATGCCAAAGGCCAAATCCACTGGCAACCGAGCCTCCCTTCCAAACATCAGCCGATAAGGGGAATATCCAGTAGCATCACTGACAGTGCTGTTGTAGGCATGCACAATGGCAGCTACGTGCTTGCCCCAATGCTGTTTCTTCTCTGAGCTCAAAGTCCCCAACATATCCAAAAGAGTCCTGTTAAATCGTTCAGGCTGGGCATCCCCCTGTGGATGGTAGGGAGTGGTTCTAGTCTTTTGAATGCCTAACATATCTAACAGTCTCTTGATCAGTCTGCTTTCAAAGTCCCTTCCCTGATCAGAATGGAGGCGTTGTGGTAACCCATAATGTACAAAGAACTTCTCTACAAGAACTTTGGCTACCGTTGAGGCCTTCTGATCCCTTGTTGGGAATGCTTGAGCATATCTGGTAAAATGGTCTGTTACCACAAGGACATTCCCCTGGCCACTCAGATCAGGCTCTAAGCAAAGGAAATCAATGCACACCAGCTCCATGGGTCCCTGACTTTGTAGATGGCCCATTGGGGCTGCTTGACGTGGCAGAGTCTTCCTCTGTATACACCGGACACAAGAATGACAGTATCCTTCAACTTCGGCCCTCATACAAGGCCAGTAGAACCTGTCCCTGACAAGCTGAAAGGTTCTTTCGGGCCCCAGATGGCCATGATTATCATGAAGAGCAGCCAGAACTCCCTCTCTGTATTTAGCTGGTAAGAACAGTTGCCACTTCTCCTCCAGATCTTCAGATGGACCTCTCCGGTAGGCCACTCCTTCTCTGATCTATAACCGGGTCCACTCTCTATGTAACAGACGGGCCCCCTGAGGGGAGTCAGTTAGAAGCAACTCAGGGCTCTGGATCTCCAAGGCTTCCAAAAGAAGTTTTCCCAAAGGGTCTTCCAACTGCTCCTTCCGCAAGTCCCTTTTGGACAGCCGGGGCAAACCCTCCCCTTTAACCTGGGTCACCTGGCAGTAGCATTTGGGTACTCCGATAGCCGAAACCCCAATCTCTTCTGCTCTTGACCCTCCTCGGGATCGAAATTCAGTTCCCTGATATAGGGCACGCACCCCTTCTGGAGCCAAATGAGTCCATTCTTCCCCAGGTTCCTGTGGAACATGCAACCTTCTGGATAGGGCATCTGCATCCCTATTTCCGATTCCTGGCCGATACTTCAGGCTAAAATTGAAGCTAGAGAGGGCAGCCAACCATCGATGTCCTGTTGCATCCAGCTTGGCCGTAGTCAACAGATAGGTGAGGGGATTATTATCTGTCTTGACAATGAATTCAGCTCCGTACAGGTAGTCTTTCAATTTGTCAACCACTGCCCACTTCAAGGCCAAGAATTCAAGTTTGTGAGCAGGATAATTCCTTTCAGCAGGCAGTAGGCTTCTGCTCACATAGGCAACAGGTCGCAGATGACCCTCATGCTCCTGATAAAGTACCCCCCCCAGCCCATCTCGGCTGGCATCAACATGCAGTTCATATGGTTTTGTGGGGTCCGCATAGGCCAACACAGGGGCAGTGGTTAGGGTTTCCTTCAGCTGGACAAAGGCCCCTTTGCATTCCGGGGTCCACTGATCCTGGATGGATTCCTTAGCCTTCCGGGGGCCCATGGTGGACTTCGCCAGCTTTACCAACTCAGGGACATCATCTTCTTCATTCTTCAGGAGCTCATTTAGGGGTCGGGCAATCTGGGCGAACCCCTCCACAAACCTCCTGTAATAGGAGCAAAAGCCCAAGAATGACCGGAGTTCGGTCACATTTGTGGGTCTCGGCCAGGAAGCAACAGCATCCAGCTTGTCCGGGTCAGTGGCCACCCCTTCTTCAGACACGATATGCCCCAGGTAATGGACCGAGGACTGATAGAATTGGCACTTCTCAGGAGAAAGTTTCAGACCTTCTTCATGTAGCCTCTTCAAGACCTTTTCCAACCTCTCCTCATGTTCTTCCAAAGTTCTGCCAAACACGATAACATCATCCAAGTATACCAGTACCTCTATCAAATTCATATCTCCAACGGTCCTCTCCATCAGCCTTTGGAAGGTAGCAGGGGCCCCGGACAACCCCTGAGGCATGCGATTGAACTCAAAGAACCCCACAGGGGTGATGAAGGCTGTTTTCTCCCGATCTTCAGGGTGCATGGGGATCTGATAATACCCACTCTTTAAGTCCATCACACTGAACCACTTCGCCCCTGACAGACTCTGTAGGGCATCTTCGATTCGAGGAGTGGTATACTGGTCTGGGATGGTTCTTCTGTTCAGCGTTCTGTAGTCGATACAAAGCCTCAAAGATCCATTTTTCTTCCGGACTACCACTATCGGGGAAGCATACGGGCTCCTGGATTCTCGGATAATCCCGATCTTTTTGAGCTCTGCCAGCTGTTGACGTAGATCTTCTAAGTCACCTAAGGGGACTCGCCGGACTCTCTCCCTGAAAGGCTTGTCCTCACTCAGGCGGATCTTATGAGTGGCGCTCCTGGCACATCCCACTTCAAACTCGTCCTTAGAGAATATTTCCCTCCATCGAGCAAGTTGTGCCTTGGCCCTCTTCACCCATTCCGGCGGGAGGGCAGCGCTTCCAGAGCAGAGCTCCTCTATAACCGCTTCACCCTGTTCCTTTTCTTTGAAATCAATGGGGGCAACTGGGGTAGCCGGGTTGACTTGGCCCAGGAGCACTCTGGCCGGTACCTTCACTGGTGTAATAGAGGTGTTTCTGACACTCACTAAAACCCTTCCACGGTTTTCCTGTAACACCTTCAAAGGGATCACCTCAGGGATCACTTCTATCCCTCTCTGTCTCTCCTTTTGACCTGATTCAAAGATAATGAAGGGACCCGGCTGTTGCCATGTGAGTTTAACAGAAGCCTTAAAACAGGCCACCTCTCCTGGCTGTAAGACCTTTTCTGCTCTATCCAGCTTCCAGAGTCGTCCAACTCCTTCTGCGGGGGTCTCTTGCTCCAACACTAATCGTTGGTAGGCCTGCCGTAGCATGGGATGGATCCTTGGCGCCTGAGCATCTTGTCCCTAGACCAGTTGTATCAGAAGGCGCCTTACCAGGTCAGTGTTTGTTCCTACGATGAGAGAGCTTTTGTTGGCCCCTGGTGGACGAGGACAGACCACCGCTAAGGTGTCGAAGGTTTCCGCTTCACCAGCCACTGATGGATCAAAGGTCAACTTGATTGGCAGATACCCGTCATAGGGAAAACTTTGGGTCCCAATACCCCATATCTCCAGATCTTCCAACTTCTGCAAAGGTAGATGGGTAAGATATTTATCATAGAAGTCTCTATACAAAAGAGTCACCTGGGCCCCTGTGTCAAGGAGGGCTCTTGTGTAAATTCCTTCCACCTGAACCGAGACCACTGGGGAGGGCCCGACCAAGTTAGTTGGGAATTCTCTTGATGTAGCCTGGTTGTCTGATTCAGTTCTCTGTACCCTGGCCCTCTTCTCCTTTTTCTTCCTTGATCTGGGCCCCCGCTGAACCCGGTGTGCATTGACTCTCCTTCCCTCAGTAACCCGGAGTCTAGAACTGGGGGTGTTATATTGGGGTCTAACCCCCTGACTCGGTTTCCCTGATCCTGCACCACTCCTGGAGTCCCTTAAAACTGGCGGACACCCGGTTGACTCCTTCACCGGTGTCCTCTGAAGTTTCCCGCTGGCTCGCGAGCTTTCGTGGCAACCTTTCCTGAGCTGGGACATACCCTTCTAACATGCCCAACTCTCCCGCAGTTGAAACAAGTTAAC
This sequence comes from Pelophylax lessonae, assembly GCF_965119305.1. NCBI lineage: Eukaryota > Metazoa > Chordata > Amphibia > Anura > Ranidae > Pelophylax > Pelophylax lessonae. The sequence goes on from NC_138768.1 coordinate 650,130,359, forward strand.
AATCTTGCAGGCCGTGGCTCTGGATCTGTGCTGAGACTAACAGGTTCATCTGGCCTCTCCGATATACTCCCCTTGGGTAGAGTGGATACCTGACCAGTCAGGATGGACACCATTTCTATCAACTGAGACACTTGGGTCTTTAGGAGTTCAACTTGAGAGTCACCCTCTTCCACACTTATCACTCCAACCCGGACAGTTGAGTCAAACTGCCGACTTTTCTTCTTGTTGTCCAACATGACCTCTTCCTCTCTGACCATTCGAATCAGGTCGGGGTATTCTAGAATGCCGCCATCTCGACGAGTTCGTAACAGTATGGCAATGGGATCTAAAGGTTGAGCCCCTTTCAGAACCTGTCGTGCACGAGTCTCATCTATTTTCCGGGGGTCTATTCCTTTCTTTAACAGAATCTGGTGGATAATCCTATCCAGACGTTTAATGAATTCGGACAACTTCTCCCCCTCTTCTTGATAACAGTGGTCCAACTGGTAGAGAAGTTCAGCCGTGTTCTCCGTCCGACCAAACACATCTTGCAGAATGTCCAAATAATCCTGTGCAGTGCAGTTCTTCTTGCTAAGCTTTAGATTACGTACAGCCTCTAATGCAGGTCCCCTTAAACTCTCTGTGATCCTCTGCTTCTTGTGCTGTTCTGTTACCTCCCATTCCTCCAAAGCCTGAGTGGCGGTATCTAGCCACTCTTCGAACCCATCTTCTGCTGAAGGCACAGGCTGTTTCCCAGAGAATGTCCGGAGCTTCCTATATCCAGTCATCAGATAGCTCGAGGAGTCCCTGCTACATTTTGCCACAATCTCCCCAAGAACAGCACACAGTTCTGAGCTAAAAGTCGACAAAGGTGATGACTCAGGATGCCCTTCTTGGACACCTTTTTCTTGGCTGGATACCCCAGGGGTGGTGGATGAGGGACCCGCAGTAGGAACTCCTGGATGTATCAGGAAAAGTTCTGTTTGGTCAATAGTTTTTACACTGTTTCCATTTAAATAATCAGGGACCCCTTTCCTCCACTCACACAGTGCATACGTGTGTGGGGCAGTGGTGTCAGTTTTTATGTCAATCACCCAGAATTTCCTGTCTGTGGATAGTGCCCTTAAAACAGGGAGGAGCTTTTCTTCAGTCCAGGCTTCTCCCTTGATTTCAACCACCAGGCCATTTTCCACTATGACATTCTCTTCTTTGCACCACTCAGCAGCAGCGACAGGATCAATTTCTGCGTGGGAGGGGATTCTGGGGCTGAGAGGGTTGTGTTACAGGACTGTAGAAATCCCGGACGAGCCCCCACGTGTAGCACCACCCCCGCAGGAGCTGCTGATTATATTATTGGGTCTACACCCTGCCTAACAACCCAATCAAATTGGCTCGATCCCTCCTCAGGCACAACTGACCCAGAATAGGACTGGACTATCAAATGGATACACAGATTGGAATACAATACTTCACTATGCAACAATACCTTGTTACCTTCTTGAATGGTAGTCCTTCTGGGTGACACAATGGAACAACGCACAGGATTGTAATTAACCAAACTTAGTTTACTATATATCAAATTGAATAGGGGAGATACAATACAATACAATACAAGTCCATAAAAGGTTATTTAAAACAGCTTTAAAAAGGTAAAAGAATACCCCCACACTCCTCCTGCATTAAGGCTAGACACAGTACCAGGTAGGTAGGCCTATCTGAGTCCCCCCCCCAGAGTTCTCTTCTTTCTTGTTGATCTTCGCTAGCAAGGTTATTGAATAGAGCTCATTTGTAATCCAGATTAGGAATAAAGATCAAGAGAGAGAGAAACAACGAGCTGTTAGTTGTCACCGCAGGGTGTCTGCGTAACTGAGCAATAACTTCTGCGAGAGAGATAAACCTCTGGCGACTCCTTTACAGACCTTACTGTTTGTCTATGAGTCTCCTGAGAAAGTATGCTGATAAACCCCGGGGTTTTATCACCTCCTGTTGCGCTACCGCTATCTGTAGATAAAACTATCTCTTCGGCAGATAAAGTCAGTTATTGGGCATGTGCCCTCTCACCAACAGAAGTTTTCTCCTTCGCGCGCTTCCACTGCGGTCTCAGTCCTGTGGCTATATGCCAGCCGCGCGAGGTCCTTCTGGCGGATGACCTCCCGTCTCTGCAAACAGCAGTATGACCTCCAGGAATGTGCCTCGTGCTTAAGATGGGACGGTTCCACGTCGTCCCTCCAGGCTAAGAGGCTCTGGCCCAATATCCAGTGTCAGTCCTTCACTCTCGCTCGCTGGTTCCTCAGAGTCCAGCGCAGAAAGGCGCCCCCTTCGCGCGCTTCCCTCTTCCTTTAAATAACTTCCCCCATAGTGCCGTGCGGTGCAGCCGTGCACCCTGGATCTTGCAAAGCAGCCTGGGAGATGTAGTTTCTTCATCTTGTGAAAAGGAAGTCACAGCCCGGGAAATTCCATGCAGCTACCACTAGAGGGAGCCTAGTTCCTTCCCACATATCAAACAGTGTCTTTAGGCATGTTTAACCCCGCTACACTGGCATTTATCGGGCATTTCTGGAGGCAGGCATGACTTTTTTTGGATTTAATGTCTGGGGGGTCTAAAAAAGTGTCCCTGTGAAGTTTCATCACTGTAGCATGTCCAGAACCAGCTAAAAAGAAGCATTTTTCTTATAATTATTAATACAGCAGTGTGGGTTCAGTGGGTTCAGTGTGGGTTCTGGACATGCTACAGAGATGAAACTTCACAGGTACACTTTTTAGACCCCCCCAGACACTAAATCCAAAAAAGACATGCCAGCCTCCAGAGATGCCCAAAAAATCCCCGATAAATGCCAGCAATAAAAAATCCAAGGTGTAGAGAAGCCGCCACACTGCTGTATTAATAATTATAAGAAAAATGCTCTTCTTTTCTGGTTCTGGACATGCTACAGAGATGAAACTTCACAGGGACATTTTTTAGACCCCCCCCCCCCCCCAGACAGTAAATCCAAAAAAAGTCATGCCTGCCTCCAAAAATGCCCGATAAATGCCTGCAAGAAAAACGGCCAGGTGGAGAGAAGACATATTCATGTGCTAATAAAAATTATAAGAAAAATGCTTTTTTTTGCTGGTTCTGGACATGCTACAGTGATGAAACTAAACAGGGACACTTTTTAGACCCCCCAGACACTAAATCCAAAAAAAGTCATGCCTGCCTCCAAAAATGCCCGATAACTGCCTGCAAGAAAAACGGCCAGGTGGAGAGAAGACATATTCATGTGCTAATAAAAATTATAAGAAAATGCTTTTTTTTTGCTGGTTCTGGACATGCTACAGTGATGAAACTTCACAGGGACACTTTTTTGACCCCCCAGACACTAAATCCAAAAAACATCATATTCTGATTGGCTAAATACAAAGTCGTACAAAGTCGTCTATCATATAAGTCGTGTAAAAAAATTCACAAGTCGCGCTGAAGTCACGCTAAGTCGCACTGAAGTCGCGCCGAAGTCGCGCTAGAAGTCGCCCCTTATGAGGCGACTTAGAGGTCGCGGCAGTGTGAACCGGCACTTATACTGGGACTGTGATAGTTTGGGGGGAAATCTGAAACTAGCTAACGCTGGCTGGGGGTACATTAACTGACTAACACTGACATCAATAGTGACACTAATACAGCGATCAGTGCTAATACTATGCACTGTCACTGTACTAATGCCACTGGCTGGGAAGAGGTAACATCTAGAGGCGATCAAGGGATTAAATGAGCGCCTAACAATGTCTACTGTGTATGTGTTATGTGGTGCTTTTGCTAAGCGATTATGCTGTTTTTTCCCCTGCTTTGCAGGGAATAAAAAAAACAGCAAGATCGCCTGTCAATTATTGGATCTCTGTGTTGATTACAACACAGAGCTCCCTTCCATGAATGACAGAGCCGATCAGCAGATACCAGTGATCAATCATTGGCTGGGACTCACTGACTGACTTGTGCTGTAGCAAATCACAGCAAAGCTGCTGCAGCAGGTGCACACACCCCCTACCAGGAAGCGCTGATCACTTATCAGATACGTGATCCATTGCAGAGTGGTGAGATCACTGATCAGCAACACCACGCATGATGGAGAAGATAGTGTCTTAGGCCTTTATCCGGATAGTGAGGGAGAACCCATATCTGTACATTACAAGTCCGGAGCAAGCAAGATTCTGTGGGCAGCGCGGGGGTGGCCTCCATAGCTCTGAGGAAGCCCTGTCCGGTGCCGCAACACACCAGATGTTTGGCTCCGCCCCCATTCTGACATCATCAAGCATTCGCCATCAAGCGTCAGATGTATCTAGTACATGATTCGGAAATGGCCCCTCTGTTTTTGATCAGCAATGACATGATGGGACCCAGTATCTTGGTGTCCTACTCCTCTTTTTCTTTTCTTCTTCCAAATATGATGTTAGTGTGGCTGCTGCCATGAAACACATAATTTCATCCGTCATTGTTTGGGTAGCAGAAAACACCACAGAACACAGTGAAAACCAAGAAGAAGATGAAAATAACCTAGTAGGCAGAAACACATAGCAAAAAAATGATGTCACAGATCACATTTGCCTCTATTGGCTAAGACAAAAACATCAGAACTCAAAAATGTTTGAAAATGCTATAACAAAATGTACATACAAATATGCAATAAAACGGACAAAAATGCAATGCTCAGGTGTAAATGTAGCCTAAAAAAGGTTCTAAAGCCTTAAGGTTTTTCACCTTAATGCATTCTATGCATTAAGGTGTAAAACCTTCTGTGCTGCAGCTCCTCCCTGACCTCCCTTTTCTTTACCGGAGCCAATCCAATTCAGCAATGTGCACAAGCACAGCGGCTCCTGCCACTGTCTCTCTCCTCATTGGACAGATTTATAGCAGCGGGAGTGATTGGTTCTCGCTGCTGTCAATCAAACTGGGGGCGGGGCCAACTCCCAATGTCTGTGTCAATGGACGCAGCAGCGGGACCCGAGAGCGAGAAAGCCACTTGAAGAGGATGGGCCTGGAGCACCGGCGGGGGACCACAGAAGAACAGGATCGGGCTGCTCTGTGCATAACTATTGCGCAAAGCAGGTAACTATATGCACGTTTGCTACCTTTATAACCACTTGAAGGTTCTGTGTACTTGTTTGTTCGAAATTAAAATCAGGTGCCACGCTACCCCCAAAAATACAGTAAAAAAACATATACAAGCTCATGAAACATAAAAACCAATAATTTTTGGTGTCAGGTTGAAAAAAAAAATAATAAATACACCTTTTACATCAAACAGTGTCCTTACAAATGTCAGGAAAGTTACAGATCAACCTGTGACCTTTTCTGTAAAAAATCAATATCAAAAGCGCTGCGAAACAAGTCTCTCTTTTTGCTATGCTCAAGTCCTAAACAATGCTCTTTCTTCCAAAACACAAATTCATGAATTGTGGACTGCAATACACCTCTTCCAAAATAAAACCACATGCTCCTTTGTACTTGCACCACACTATGACCTCCTTCCAGGCAACCCTCAAGCCTTCTGGGTCACCACCTCTCCTCCAAGCAATATTTCCCCTTAAAGCTACCATTCCTCCCATTTACTCATTGGTCATTTCCAAAACAATAAGCAACAGAAGGAAATGCCATAGTGCAGTAATCGTTTTTTTTTCTATAGGTTAAAACATCATCCAAAGTGTCCACTCACATATGCATACACAAATATCACATACTGTATATCACACACTCACAAAGGCCAACATTAATCACTTAACCTCTGGAAGATTTTTTCACCCTTCATGACCTTAGCAATTTTTGCTGTTTAGCACTGTGCTACTTTAACTGGCAATTGCTCGGTCATGCAACACTGTACGCCAATAAAATTTACATTTTTTCGCACACATAGAGCTTTCTTTTCATGGCATATGATCCCCACTGGGTTTTTTTTTAAGCTATATAAGCGAAAAAATAACTATTTACAAAAAAAAAAAAAAAGTTTTTCTTAGTTTCTGTTATCAAATTTTGCAAACGAATAATCTTTCTTTATAAATATATGCCAAATTGTTGTCTGCTACATTTCATTGGTAAGAAATAACCCAAATCAGTTTTTAATATTTAGTCCATGTGTAAGTTACAGAGTCCACAAACTATGGTATATACTGTATGTTTGAAAATTGATCATAGTCACACTGTACTACTCTGTGGGGGTGATCAGGGATTTTTTTTACACTGTTATTGCTTACAGTATAAGAGTGATGAATACTATTAAATTCAATAGTTTTAACTGCCGTGAATGGCTTTCATTCATGACAGCTTGCTTACAATTGTGATGCTGTGATTGACTACAGCTAATCACATGGTACAGGGTGCTGTGATTGGCTCAGGCACCATGAGATATCTGTGGGCCAATCAAAGCATCACAATCAGAGCCGGCCCTACTATGGGTCCCACTGGGTCCATTGGACCCAGGCAGCACTTGAAGAGGGGCAGAAAATTGACTCCTAAGAATTTTTTTTACAGCAGTTTTATGTGTCATCAGTTTGTGGCATGGGTGGCATTTCCCCATCTCATACTGCTGCCGTAGTGCAAACTAATGAGTATGTGGAGGCAGAGTGTTTCCTCTGGGGAACTTCCCTCACGTGATTGTGGTGTGCGCAATGACCTCAGACATCAGCGCACTCCATCTCACACAGGGCAGGCTGGATCTTCTAGGGTGGTGGGCACTGCAGACACAGGAGTGACAGGAGGATTGAGGACGGGCAGGGGGTGTTTGGTGGACCATTCCGGTGGTGAGTTATGGAAGAAGATAACAATATACATAATATTTTCTAAAGGTTATATTTACATAAAATAATGGATGTGGGGGCCTTTTGTTTTTTGTTGGACATGATTTTTTTTTTGGGGGGGGGGGGGCTGATCACAATAGTAAGCAAGCTTTCATGAATGTAAGCCATTCATTAAAGTTTTGCTTACATTTAATAATGCAAACACTATGATTGGTCATAGCTATCACATGATACCCTGGCTGCTCACAGAGGTCGGGTACTGAGTAGGATGATCTGCTATGTCCAGCGGAACACTTCCGGATACTCACGTCTGAGGAATCAGTTTAAAGTGCTCTCAAGAACATTATCATTGTGTTCACATTTGTCTGATCCCACTTGTTATTAGTTATTTCAATAAAACTTGATTTAACACTGCTGCAGTTCAGTTAATCCATCTTGGTTTAGGTCAGTGTTCACATTATTAAGTTCTACAACTTTGTAGTCCTCAGATGCTTGATTCTTTATTCTTTCACTGTTTACCTGCTTTGATATAATACATTTACGTACAGTTACTAAACCCACAACAGTAAAATCAGTCTGTATATGCAGTAAAGCATGCTTGTATTACTCACTGTGGAACCTAAGGGGTTAATCCTGTACATTGTGTAAAAAAAAAAAAAAGCGGTTTGAGCCTGTCTTCTCTGATCCTCCCCTTCTTCCACAGTCTCTATTCCATCTCCTGACAGTACAGAGCCTTGGGGGCACTCTATACATGCTCAGTTTGGTGTGTATTGCTAGAGACCCTTTTTTTTTTTTTCGGGAGGGTGCATGTGATCGGCACAGGGCCAATCGGCACTGTCCAGACAGAAGGCCAGGGGTCCTGGAGCCTCATAGGACAGTCAGAGGAGAATGAAAACTCCTCCTACAAGTTTTAACCAGTGCTCGGCCAGGATAGAAGTCACAAGAATGCTATGTACTGCTGATGGGAAAAGGTATTTAGCAGTTTATATTTACCAAAATAATTGCATTTTCATGTACTGTGGGAGACCCACATTTACCCCAATTTCAGTGCATTATTATAAATTTGTGACGGGGTAACACTTTAGTTGTCCAGGTGTGAATGTCTTTCTACCTATGACTGGGTGTGTCAGTGGGGACTGAGTAGCTGAACAAAGGACCCATAATCTCCATCATTAGGTGAAACTGACGAACATAAAACCTGCAGTTCTTTGCACACAACTAACAAGTGTGTGGGGGGGGGGGGGCATAAAGTGCATGTTGGTATGAGGAGAAAGGCAATTTCTTCCAATGGGAAGCCTCCAAGAATGGACTCTAACCACTAGGAAATCTAAGTTAATATGGCTGCAACTGCTCTCTGTAGCTGCTGCCCTATGGTGCTGAACTGAATAATAGCTATATCAGCTGTTTTCTCAGACTGTAAAGGACACGGCTTCCTCTTGTAGTGAGGGAGATCAAAGAGTGCGCATCTCTGCACAGTGTGCACCATTACTGCTGCATATCAGTGGCCTGAGGGGGATCTGAAGTGCTGAGACCAGACAGAAATACGCGTGGTGCATTTTGCCACTATTGCAGTGCAATTTTGTCGTGGACAGAATTGCGGCAATTGCCAGATGTGAACCGGGCCTAAATCTTGGTAAAAAGACTCTTTTTTAATAAAAAATATTTGCAGAAAAAAAAAATCTGTTTCAGGCTTGTAAATTGCAAATTTTCAATAAGAAAAAAAAAGGCAATGCAGAAGTGATAGTGAAGCCTGGTTGGAGAGGAGAGAATATGTTTGGATGATTGAAAACTAAAGTGCATCAGAGAGCTGGTTTCTTTTGTCTCAAATAAAACATTATGATGAAATGAAATAAAAGAAAGAAACAACAAGGAGTATCTGCTACCACATAATGATTTGTTAATTGCATTTGTCACTTTTGTTTGAGAGTACACTTACAGATACAAGTAAAAGGTAAGAGTAGAATTACCAGTGTCATGCAGGTCAAAGCAGTTGATGTTCTGGTCATTTTCTGCTATAAACTGTTACCTTGACATAGTAAAATTATATTTTAAAAATGTGGAACAGGCTGACATCTTTATATTGTAGGCTCATCAGTGCAATGTGTGATAATTTTTGACATTTAAATATGGATATCTGGGAAAATCTATATGGGAAAAAGTAAAAAGCCCAAGATACGCCCTTTTTGGGAACACACTAAATCGCTCTTGGGGTCATTATTTAGAGACAAAGGAAGGGGTTTGTGACTTTAAATGAGGCGTGTGGCCAAACATGGCCATATAACATAAGAGTAAAAAATGTGCGTACATATTGAAACAATACACATGAGGTAAAATCAAAATGCAAATTGATTTAATTGTATGCAAAAGATGATATGGCATGATTAAGACAGTAAATTGCATAAATGTGGTTGCAATGATCAGAGCATGTTGAGAGATGTACAAATGAGTACCACAGAAGTATTGAAATGGTTGTAGAGACAAAAACTTTGTGTAAGATGATAAAAATACGTAATTCATAGGGATTGCATCATATATGCTCTACGTGTTTCATATTTATGCACTTCTTCAGGAGATGGTGCAATCGAATATCTATAAAAGAGACATATATAAAAAAACAACAATGCATGTAAAGATATGAAGGCCCATATTGAGCAATGTCAACCACAAAACATAACATTTCTTACAATGTCAATTGCAATGTCAACCACAATACATAAAATTGCTTACAGATCAGTTCAAGCTGTTGCCATTCATGCCACACTTGCCATTCAGGCCAAAGAATTCAATCTTTGTTTCATCAGACCAGAGAATTTTATTTCTCATGGTCTGAGAGCCCTTCAAGTGCCTTCTGGCAACTCCAGGCGGGCTGTCATGTGCCTTTTCCTGAGGAGCAGCTTCCGTCTGGCCACTCTACCATACAGGCCTGATTGGTGGAGTGCTGCATAGATAGTTGCTCTTCTAGAAGGTTGTCCTCTCTCCACAGAGAAACACTGGAGCTCTGTCAGAGTGACCATCAAGTTCTTGGTCACCTGCCTGACTAAGAACGTCCTCCCCCAATCGCTCAGTTTGGCCAGGCAGCCCGCTCTAGGAAGAGTCCTGGTGGTTCCAAACTTCTTCCATTTACAAATGATGGAGGCTACTGTGCTCATTACACACAATCCTGTCTCAGAGGTCTACAGACAATTCCTTGGACTTCATGGCTTGGTTTGTGCTCTGACAGGTGGCCGCCGCCACTGACAGGCAGACAACTAGCAAATTCACGAGGTGCGGGGAGCAGAGTCTACCTGCTGAGTAGATTAGCTTATCCTTCAGACATTGCTGTTCTGCCCTGCCTGTAATTGGGTGATCCTGGAACACATCTGCTGGTGATGGTTGAACAACCACCTAGTTGCCTCCCACACAGAAAAAAAGGATCCGACAGCTGTCAATCAGATTCGACCAGCCTTGGACTTTATAAAGGGGATGGCAAGGTGTGGGGCACTGGATCACTTTGTCCAGGTGGTCACCCATCCGCGAATCTGAGGTGTATAGCTGGCAGTGGGCGATACATAAGCTTCTGTGAATATCCAGGTGTATTTATTCTCTGGCAATTCTTCAAAGCCTTGCCTCCCGGATCCATCTTGCTGATTGAAAAGTCTGCCATAATTTGGATTCTGGTAAGCAGATTCACAATTGGTGGCGGCATTGAGCACTGGAGTGGGACACTTTTAAGTTAATCTTAGCACCGTTGTCATCTTGATTGGGACTTTTGTGCACTATATACATTTATTTATATTCATTTACTTATCACTTCATAATTTTTACTTAATTTATTGCTCACTTTATGATTGTCAATATTCAATTTCATCACATTGGTGTTATTTATTTGCACTATCACGTTATATTAGCGCAGCTTATTTTATTTATATTGTGCTCTGGCATGCACAGTTTACTGTGGGACTTTATATAGACAGGTGTGTGCCTTTCCAAATCATGTCCAATCAACTGAATTTGCCACAGGTGGACTTCAATCAAGTTGTAGAAATACTACAACGATAAACAGTGGAAACAAGATACACCTGAGCTCAATTTTGAGTTTTATGGCAAAAGCTGTGAATACTTCTGTATTGGGGTTTTTTTGGTTTTTTATTTTTAATAAATTTGTAAAGATTTCAAACAAACTTCTTTCACATTGTCATTATGGGGTATTGTTTGTAGAATTTTGAGGAAAATAATAAATTTAATCAATTTTGAAATAAGGCTGTAAAATAACAAAATGTGGAACAAGTGAAGCACTGTGAATACTTTCCGGATACACTGTACATAACCAGCTGCCCTATAGCCATACTATTGACTGCAGGCCTTGTTGACTACACTTGACAAGCATGCCAACAGTTACTTGTTGCTTGCTACTTGACAAGCATGCCAACAGTTACTTGTTCCTTGCTACTTGAGAAGCATGCCAACAGTTACAATGTTTATTGGGCTGAAGAGTCAGGATTAACAATGTTCCCCATACTATTGCTATCCAGAGACCTTTTCTCCACCTTGCTTGGTTAAGAGGTACATCTTAGGAGACCCTGCACCATACCCCAGGCAATCCCTTAGATTGCTCCTGAACCAGAACCAGAGTAGTAGGACTATCACTCACATTTATTGTTTGTTTACATTGTTTATTCCTGGGTTGCTAATACCTGCATTGATTTCAGTTAGCTATGTAGAAACTGACCTCAATCCCTTTGTGTCAACGCTTGAATCACCTGCTGGTGGCACTGCAGTTCCCTAGGTGAAAAACTGAAGTTCCAGTATCCACCAATGGGTGTGTCCCAGCAGCCAGCAAGTTCCAGTAATCAGCTCCACCTGGTCCCAGCTGCTGGGTTTGTCCTCAAGTCTCTCATCTGCTAGTTCAGGGGTTCCCAAACTTTTCAGACCGCGACCCCCAATATTAGATTGCTGACGACCCGCGACCCCTCCCCCTCCCCCTCCCCCTCCCCCTCGTATGTAAGATTTGCGATTTGGTTACATACTGACAGAGCTAAAACAAAAAGGAACACAATCTCTAAGCCAGGCTATTTTATTAACAAATTATGGACCAGCACAGGGAGGGAAGATAGTGGAGACCAGTGAGGGGTCTGGTTGTAATGTGTCCTGGGTCCCCCTATTTCCTTGGAATGGCCCAGCCTTGTCCTACACACACCTAGCTCCTCTGTATATCAGCACAGGGAGGGCCATAGTGGAGACCAGTGAGGGGTCCCTGAGGAGAGGACATGGAGGGAAGGCTCACTGAGCACTTCTCCTGGTTGTAATGTGTCCTGGGTCCCCCATAGTGGAGACCAGTGAGGGGTCCCTGAGGAGAGGACATGGAGGGAAAGCTCACTGGGCACTTCTCCTGGTTGTAATGTGTCCTGGGTCCCCCATAGTGGAGACCAGTGAGGGGTCCCTGAGGAGAGGACATGGAGGGAAAGCTCACTGGGCACTTCTCCTGGTTGTAATGTGTCCTGGGTCCCCCATAGTGGAGACCAGTGAGGGGTCCCTGAGGAGAGGACATGGAGGGAAAGCTCACTGGGCACTTCTCCTGGTTGTAATGTGTCCTGGGTCCCCCTATCTCCTGGGACTGGTCCAGCCTTGTCCTACACACACCTAGCTCCTCTGCATATCAGCACAGGCAACTATTCTAGGCCCAGAAGCTTATAATCTAATTGTCCTGTCCTCCACACATTCGTACATGATTCCGGTCCCTCTCCCCCCCGAGTCTTACCCCTCCCCCACCTACTTTACAGTACCCCCCTCTCTGTCTGGGGAACTTACCGGCCTCCATCCTGCCCTGTCACCCAGGGACAAAGTTCTTGCCGAGAATTTCAACTCTCGTGCACAGTGTTCGCCGCTGTGCACGGGCATGGACTCTGGCGGCCAGGCATTGCATTGCAAGTTCCATTGGAAATCTCCTAGCCGCTCGTACTCGCGGCGGAAGTGACGTCGGAGGTTGAATTATTCGGCAAGTTGAAACAATCGGCTCAGCCTTGTCCACAATAACAGTGGAGGCGGTGCTCGCCGGGAAATGTAGTCCAGCGGTGGGTCGGCTGTCGTAGACATTGACATTTCTAGTAAATCATCTCGCGACCCCCCGCTCCCCACTCCGTGACCCCCCGGGGGGTCGCGACCCCCACTTTGGGAACCACTGTGCTAGTTCACCTTGTGTCAGTGTTTTCATTGCCTTGCTTGTTGTTAGAGACAGCATACCATTTTCTCCTGCTCTTGAGCCCCTCTAGAACCATCCTGTGCCTGGTGTCCTGCTGCTTTACATCTGCTTCCCTTGTTCCTGTACCCATCGATTCCACTTTTTATTGTATCTCCGGTATTCCCTGTGACCTGTGCTCCTTATCTTGTATATATTTTGTACATATTGAATATAGTTAGTTTGTTATGTTTCTGTTAGTTAGGCATTTTGGTTACATGGTTGTGGTTCACTTCTATTTTTATTTTCACTGCTTGCTGGTCTGTGCATGTTTTTTTCTTTATTATTAATAAATGTAATTCATTATATATCGTTTGGTTTCAGTTTCCTTATGCAGCTACGCAGATCTGGTCATCTCTGCCACTGAATCTTGACACTTCGTTTTTATTCTATCTAGCAGATGGTGTTCAGATTTACTCGCTGTGTTCTCATTTATGTTCTACCATTTACTTTAAACTTGCATTAATAGATGAAGTGCATTTATTACTAAACATACTTGTGTCTATTTCACTGGTAGCAACCCACAGCTAGGAAAAGGGTATTTTATCTTGGTGTCTTTATACGTGCTTGCAGTGATTTTATACTCAACCAGGTGTGTTCGATGGCCTGAGGTTGTTCCTTAGAGTCAAGACTCAGAACAGAGAACCCAAAATTACCAACCAGCTACTTCGGGGGTGGTGCGGCACTATCTTCTGGGGTAGCCAATGAGGAACACTAGTAGCTAAACTTGCTACTAAGCTGATCAACCATTTTTTGACTGAAACTAGATGCCCGATGGCTTTAAAAATGGAAACCACCACTACCACCCTCACCAGCAGGTCTTTAGAAATGTATTCATGATGTTTATGACATTAAATATTTGACAGCTCGGCTCAACAACACTGTTTCAAAATTTAAGAAAATATGGTGCCCCTGGAACCTTATAGCCTCACCCTAACTTTATTTGCAGCAATGTGCTCTCCATTTCCCATTGCACTATCTTTAGATATTTGGAACAACCCAGCAGAAGGGGTCAAAACCCCATTCCTCCTTCCCCTTGTGGATGGGGGGCATGTGGGGGAGACCAGAAGTCCCCTTTGAGTGGGTTTATTCTTAAAGTTCTGTTTAATAAAATAAAGATTTGGAGTATTATGCTTTGCTGAATTCTCTTCTACAATATTGTATGTTGTCAACAAATAAGGTTGCATTCCGTGTACTCCTGGGAGGGAGAAGGTTTGCGCACTAAGGGTGAGCTGTGCATTTTCTTACTTGTTCTCCCCTTTAGAATAAGGGAGCCTTTAGATATCTGTCCCTGCCCTCTATGTGAATGAGTAAAGCCTGGTAGACAATATTCGTTTTTTTTCCATTCAACCCAGTGGTTTGAACGAAAAAAAAAAACTGTCAGCTCCGGTTGGAGCCAATGTACTCACTATGCGAAGAAAGTACAGCGATCACCCCTCGCTGAGCTGTTGTGTTCTGATAAGGGAAAGGCCCATCAGCCAGAACACTTTGATCAGTGCTCTCTGCCATTGGCAGGCGTCAGTTGGCTTCTGGTTTTCCAGCATGCTCGTCCGACAGAAGCCAGCCAATCAGCCGGCTTCTGTCGGACATTCCGACATACACATAGTTACATAGTATACACGGACCAAATGTCGGACGTTTTTGTTTGAACTCGCAAATGTCTCCCGACATTCGGCCCGTGAAACGTGGTCTGCGGTGAATCACTTTGCAGAGTATTGTAGAGACACAGCTTCAAGGCGTTCACGAGCCAATACAATTTCCAAAATGCCTGGATTTTTTGGGGTTTTTCTAATTTGTCAACAATTTTGTAGGGAACGAACACATCGCAACCTAAACCTAAGTGTTAGGCTTACAGTTGCAGTACGGCCCAAATTACTTCAATGGGCGTGTTTGACAGACATGTTTGACAAGCGGTGCTATCTGTCAGCTCAACAAGCTGAGTGAAATTTGCCATGGCGGCAAAGCAAGGTATTGCAGCAGCAGCATGTCTATGGTGTCCTTCACCTGCCTTGTTAGATTGTTGGGGGGGGGGGGGGGCAGTAAACATGCGACTGAACCATCCTTTCAATGTTGCCAACTGTCCATAAAATTACATTTTTTTTTCCAGTCTGTAATATCTGTGGGCAAGAGATAGAGTCAGCTCTGTGCTGAGCATGGGAAGTTCCGGAGTTAGTCGATTAGCAATCAACTGCAGGTCACAGGTGTGCAGCCACATTGTGACACACATTGGGCCTATGATTAAATTCTACACCCAATGCGCCATCTTGCTGTCATCCTAACCATACCGCTTGCCTAGCCTGCTCCTCTCTCCAGGTAGCTGCCAGTGCTGTTATGCAGATTCAAAGCTGGCCATAGATTAATCAAAATATGGCCATTTCAGCAGGGCTAATCCATATTTCAACATTCCCACTAGAGAGACCTAACAGTTGTATTCTCCTAAATGGGAATTTTAGAAAATGTTTGTTCGTGTAGAGCAGCAGACAATGGGATTCAGTGCTGATCTGTGTATTCTGACAGCAGAGGAGTCCCCTCTGTCAGAAAACAATAACACAGTGGAGAGGATTCTTCCATCCACCTTGATTGTGTGAATGTGGAAATATGTTTTTTTTTTTTATTAGCTGGCTGGTTGATCAATAAAACCTAATCCATCTATGATTAGCTGCAGAATTAGAAATAACTGTTATTTATAGCACTGATTACTGTAGTAATGTCACTGGTAAAAAAGTATTCGACCCCCTTGAACTTTTCGACCTTTTGCCACATTTCAGGCTTCAAACATAAAGATATAAAACTGTAATTTTTTGTGAAGAATCAACAACAAGTTGGACACAATCATGGAGTGGAACGAAATTTATTGGATATTTCAAACTTTTTTAACAAATAAAAAACTGAAAAATTAGGCGTGCAAAATTATTCAGCCCCCTTAAGTTAATACTCTGTAGCACTACCTTTTGTTGCAATTACAGCTGTAAGTCACTTGGGGTATGTCTCTATCAGTTTTGCACATCGAGAGACTGAAATTTTTGCCCATTCCTCCTTGCAAAACAGCTCGAGCTCAGTGAGGTTGGATGGAGAGCGTTTGTGAACAGCAGTTTTCAGTTCTTTCCACAGATTCTCGATTGGATTCAGGTCTGGACTTTGACTTGGCCATTCTTACACCTGGATATGTTTATTTGTGAACCATTCCATGGTAGATTTTGCTTTATGTTTTGGATCATTGTCTTGTTGGAAGACAAATCTCCATCCCACTCTCAGGTCTTTTGCAGACTCCATCAGGTTTTCTTCCAGAATGGTCCTGTATTTGGCTCCATCCATCTTCCCATCAATTTTAACCATCTTCCCTGTCCCTGCTGAAGAAAAGCAGGCCCAAACCATGATGCTGCCACCATCATGTTTGACAGTGGGGATGGTGTGTTCAGGGTGATGAGCTGTGTTGCTTTTACGCCAAACATAACGTTTTGCATTGTTGCCAAGAAGTTCGATTTTGGTTACATCTGACCAGAGCACCTTCTTCCACATGTTTGGTGTGTCTCCCAGGTGGCTTGTGGCAAACTTTAAACGACACTTTTTATGAATATCTTTAAGAAATGGCTTTCTTCTTGCCACTCTTCCATAAAGGCCAGATTTGTGCAGTATACAACTGATTGTTGTCCTATGGACAGAGTCTCCCACCTCAGCTGTAGATGTCTGCAGTTCATCCAGAGTGATCATGGGCCTCTTGGCTGCATCTCTGATCAGTCTTCTCCTTGTATGAGCTGAAAGTTTAGAGGGACGGCCAGGTCTTCGTAGATTTGCAGTGGTCGGATACTCCTTCCATTTCAATATTATCGCTTGCACAGTGCTCCTTGTGATGTTTTTAAGCTTGGGAAATCTTTTTGTATCCAAATCCAGCTTTAAACTTCTCCACAACAGTATCTCGGACCTGCCTGGTGTGTTCCTTGTTCTTCATGATGCTCTCTGCGCTTTAAACGGACCTCTGAGACTATTACAGTGCAGGTGCATTTATATGGAGACTTGATTACACACAGGTGGATTCCATTTATCATCATTAGTCATTTAGGTAGACATTGGATCATTCAGAGATCCTCACTGAACTTCTGCTGCACTGAAAGTAAAGGGGCTGAATAATTTTGCACACCCAATTTTTCAGTTTTTTATTTGTTTACAAAGTTTGAAATATCCAAAAAATTTCGTTCCACTTCATGATTGTGTCCCACTTGAATATTACAGTTTTATATCTTTATGTTTGAAGCCTGAAATGTGGCAAAAGGTCGAAAAATTCAAGGGGGCCGAATACTTTCGCAAGGCACTGTATCAGAATGTGAAAAATATTGTTTTTTTTTTTTTTAAACTGTCGCTCTTTTTTTTAAAAATGAAAAATCGCCCAGGTGATCAAATACCACCAAAAGAAATACATTTGGCCTAAATATATGACAAACATTGAATATATTGGATATTTTTTAACTAACTGTCAAAGTAGAAAATGTCAATTTTTTCGCAAAATTTTTGCTCTTTTTTTTATTAATATCGCAAAAAATGAAAAGCACAGAGGTGATCAAAAGCCACTAAAAGAAAGCTCTGTTTGTGGGAAAAAAAGGACGCAAATTTAGTTTGGGTACAGCATTGTATGACCACGCAATTGTCAGTTAAAGTCGCACAGTGTCAAGTTGCAAAAAGTGGCCTGGACTTTAAGCAGGAAAATCCTCCGGTCCTAAAGTGGTTAAAGAGAATAACTCAACACCAAGTTCACTACTTGGACCACTTACGTATTTATACATGTTGATCATATGCCCTCTTAATCTCCTCTTCTCAAGAGAGAATAAATTCAGTTCCTCAAATTTATCCTCATAGCTGAGCTCCCCAATGCCTCTTATCAGTTTGGTTGCCCTTCTCTGCACTTTCTCCAGTTTACCGATATCCTTTTTGTAAACTGGTGCCCAAAACTGAACTGCATATTCCAGATGAGGTCTTACTAATGATTTGTACAGGGACAAAATGATATCTCTCTCTCTGGAGTCCATGCCTCTGTTAATACAAGAAAGGACTTTGCTCGCTTTGGTAACTGCAGCTTGACATTGCATGCTATTATTAAGCCTATGATCTACCAAAACACCCAGATCCTTCTCCACCATTAATTTCCCCAGTTTTACTCTCCCTAGTATGTATGATGTATAGGTATTCTTAGCCTCCAAGTGCATAACTTTACATTTATCAACATTAAACCTCTTCTGCCACATAGTTGTCCAAATAAACAGTGCATTGAGGTTGGCTTGTAAATTGGAGACATCCGGTAAGGACACTATTCCACTCCATAGCTTGGTGTCATCTGCAAAGACTGCAATAGTACTTTTAATCCCGGATCCTATATAATTTTTAAAGATATTAAAAAGTAAGGGTCCCAAACTGATCCTTGGGGTACACCACTGATAACCTTAAACCATTCAGATTATGACTCATTAACCACTACTCTCTGAGTTTTGTCTTTTACACAGATTTCTATCAATTTACAAACTGATTTTTCCAAGCCTGTAGACTTTACCTTACACATTAGCCTTATATACCTTTATTTTATATAACTGTTTCTGTACCTTTTCAGTTTGTTTGTTTCTTTTGAGATTGTGGCAATTGTAGCCAGGTACTGGGCTACAGCATTATGGAGAAGGAGACATTGGCCATTCTTCTCTCCCTCTGCTGGGATACTATGAGATGCTATGCTGCACCATTCTCCTCTGCAGGGTCAATCCTGGGCAGGTGCACAGGGTGCACTGCGCCCAGGGCCGCCAGCTGGGCAGAGGAGGGGGGCTGAAGCTGTCAGTGCTGCCCGGCTCCTATCACATAATCTGCACACACAGATCCTCTCAGTCTCCGGGAGCTTTAGGTAGCTGTCTGGAGGAAGGACACTGATGTCATCCTATTCAGCAGGAGCCTGGGAGGAAGGAGATCAAAATGCTGCTAAGCTGAGGTCAGTAAACAGGGAGGATTGTGCAGAAACTGACCTTTGGGGGTGCAATGATTGTAATGGGGGGCTTCAGACTGCTGCTTCCCCCATGTGATGTGCAGTGCAGTGCCCACCATGTGATGTTCTGTGCCCACCATGTGATGTACTGTGCCCACCTTGTCATATACTGTAACTGTAAGGAGGAGAGGAGAGATTGGCGCAAACAGATGGTCAGAACTGCATACAGTATCTATGCATAGAGCAAGGTATGGCAAGGTGGGCTTCGGTACACAAAGTCCGGTGTGGCTTGCTAAACACTTCGATGGCTGCCTCCAGTGAAGGGTGAAGTAACCCTGTATGACCCAAAACAAGAATAGAGAAGACCGGGCGCCGATCTAAGTGTAGCAATAAAACATTTTATTAGCAATAGCAGGAGTACTACTCACAGGAGTACGGTAAAAACAGGCATCTCAATAATGGTGGGTATGCAGAGTTCGTCCAGGGGGTCCTCCCAAGGTCCTGTTGGAGCTGGTGCTGCGAGGGATAAGCTGCGGTCTCCTGGTGCGGGACGCGCTGATCGCTCTGTGATGATCCGGCAGCGTGAGTCCGTAGGATGGAGGGCCGTGGTGTCACTTCCTGGTCGACTCTGTGTGCTTGAACGGCGACGCGTTGCGGAGCATGCGCTCCTTCTTCAGGCCGTGCAGGGGCCATATTGGATGTGGGCTTATATGCCAGTAGTGTGGGGAGCTGGGGTATGGTGGCTCAGTACGGGCAAAAAGATACTAGCACTGCAGCAAAGCGACTCGAGGATGTGTGACAGGCAGGGAACAGTGTGGAAAGCCGGGATGAAGAAGAAAGCAGATGAGGGGGGGGGATTCAAATTAAAAATAAAAAATTAAAAATTAAAAAATTAAAATTAAAAAATGAAAATAAAAATAAAAAATAAAAATAAAAAATAAAAATAAAAAAAAATTTCATTTTTTAATTTTTAATTTTTTATTTTTTATTTTGAATTTGAATTTCCAACCTTCCATTAGTGATCCCGGCCATCACCATTATCCCCAGTCCCATCGGTAATCGGCATCCCCTTTCCCAAATCTATTACAGACCCACACTTATGCCATTTACTCTTGGGACCAACCACAATATATGTCGCCAATTAAGGATCCACTTCCACAACATCCCATTCAGCTACATACACTCTTCATCCTCCCCCCCCCCCCCCTCATCTGCTCTCTTCTTCATCCCAGCTTTCCACACTGTTCCCTGCCTGTCACACATCCTTGAGGCGCTTTGCTGCAGTGCTAGTATCTTTTTGCCCGTACTGAGCCACCGTACCCCAGCTCCCCACACTACTGGCATATAAGCCCACATCCAATATGGCCCCTGCACGGCCTGAAGAAGGAGCGCATGCTCCGCAACGCGTCGCCGTTCAAGCACACAGAGTCGACCAGGAAGTGACACCACGGCCCTCCATCCTACGGACTCACGCTGCCGGATCATCACAGAGCGATCAGCGCGTCCCGCACCAGGAGACCGCAGCTTATCCCTCGCAGCACCAGCTCTAACAGGACCTTGGGAGGACCCCCTGGACGAACTCTGCATACCCACCATTATTGAGATGCCTGTTTTTACCGTACTCCTGTGAGTAGTACTCCTGCTATTGCTAATAAAATGTTTTATTGCTACACTTAGATCGGCGCCCGGTCTTCTCTCTTCATATACTGTAACTGTGCCCATCATGTGGTATACTGTGCCCACAATGTCATATACAGTAACTGTCACCACCATGTGATGTACTGTGCCCACCATGTCATATACTGTAGCTGTGCCCACCATGTGATGTTATGTGCCCACCATGTGATGTACTGTGCCCACAATGATATATACTGTAACTGTGATCACCGTGTGATGGTATGTGCCCACCATGTGATTTACAGTGCCCACTGTGTCATCTACTGTAACTGTGCCCAACATGTCATATACTGTAATTGTGCCCACCAAGTGATGTGCTGTGCCCACTATGTTATGAACTGTGTCCACCATGTGATGCACTGTGCCCACATGTGGTGTGGTGTGTCCACCGTGTAATGTGCTGTAATGCACAGTGCCCAATGTGTAATGTGGAAGTGGTGTGCCCTCCGTGTAATGTGCCGTGCCCACCATGTCATATGCTGTTCTGTAAAGTGCCCACCATGTAATGCGGAGTAGTGTGCCCTCTGGGTAATGTGCTAGGCCTACCATGTAATGCAGAGTGGTGTGCCCTCTGGGTAATGTGTTGTGCCCACCATGTAATGTGGAGTGTTGTGCCCACCATGTCATGTGCTGTACTGTACAGTGCTCACCATGTAATGTGCTGTTCCCACCATGTAATGGGGAAGGATGTGCCCTCTGTATAAATGTGCTGTGCCCATTATGTGTTGTTCTGTGCCATATCCACCATGTAATGTGCTGTGCTGTACAGTGCCCACCATGTAATGTGCTGTGCTCACCATGTAATGCGGAGTGGTGTGCCCTCTGTATAAAAGTGCTGTGCCCATCATGTGCTGTTCTGGGCCATGACCACCATGTCATGTGCTGTGCCCACCATGCCATGTGCTGTATAGTGCTCACCATGTAATGTGCTGTGCCCACCATGTAATGTGGAGTGGCATGCCAACTGTGTAATGTGCTATGCCCACCATGTCATATGCTGTATTGTAGAGTGCCTACCATGTAATGTAGAGTGGTGTGCTCACCATGTAATGTGCTTTGCCCACCATGTAATGCAAAGTGGTGTGCCCTCCGTGAAATGTGCTGTGCCCACCATGTCATGTTCTGTGCCCACAATGTAATGCGCTGTACAATGCCAACCGTGTAATGTGCTGTGTCCACCATGTCATGAGGAGTAGTGTGCCCTCTGGGTAATGTTCTGTGCCCACCATGTAATGTGGAGTAATATGCCCTCTGTGTAATGTGCTGTGCCCACCATGTAATGCAGAGTGCTGTGCCCTCTGTATAATGTGCTTTGCCCACCATGTCATGTGCTGTATAGTGCCCACCATGTAATGTGCTGTGCCCACCATGTAATGCAAAGTGGTGTGCCATCTGTATAATGTGTTGTGCCCACCATGTCATGTGCTGTACTGTATAGTGCCCACCGTGTAATGTGCTGTGCCATCTGTGTATGTGCTGTGCCCATCATGTAACCAACATCTGTGACACAGACTGGGTTGGGGGCAGGAAAATAACATATGTGTATGTGCACAAAAAAACTTCCAAATCAGAATTGATCTACAGGTGTTCTCTTTACTGTGAGTTGAAAACTAATAATCCTAAAAAAGATTAGAGTGATCTTTTGTGGGAGGCAGCCTGAAATAGTAATCTCTGACCATCCCTTCACAGTCTCTATCCATCTCCTGTATCATGTCTACAGTCAGTAACCATCTCCTGTATCTTGTCGCATTCTCTGACCACCTCCTGTATCATGGTCACAGTCTCTGACCATCTCCTGTATCATGCCTGCATTCCCTAACCATCTCTTGTATCATGTCATCAGTCTCTGACCATCTCCTGTATCATGTCTGCAGTCTCTGACAGTCTCTTGTAGTATGTGTTCAGTTTCTGACCATCTTCTGTATCATTTCCACAGTCTCTGACCATCTCCTTTATCATGCCTGCAGTCTCTGACTATCTCTTGTATCATGTCTTCAGTCTCTGACCATCTCCTGTATCATGTCTGCAGTCTCTGACCACCTCTTGTATCATGTCTGCAGTCTCTTACCATCTCTTGTATCATGTCTGCAGTCTCTGACCATCTCCTCGATCTTGCCTACAATCTCTGACCATCTCTGGTATCATGCCCGCAGTCTCTGACCATCTCCTGTATCATGCCTGCAGTCTCTGACCATCTCTTGTATCGTGTCTCTGACCATCTCCTGTATCATGTCCGCAGTCTTCGACCATCTCTTGTATCATGTCTGCAGTCTCTGACCATCTCTTCTATCATGTCTGCAGTTTCTGAGCATCTCTTGCATCATGTCTGCAGTCTCTGACCATCTCCTGTAGTATATCCTCAGTTTCTGACAATCTCTTGTATCATGTCTGCAGTCTCTGACCATCTCCTGTATCATGTCTGCAGTCTCTGACCATCTCCTGTATTATGTCTGCAGTCTTTGGCCATCTCCTGTATCATGTCGGCAGTCTCTGACCATCTCTTGTATCATGTCTGCAGTTTCTGACCATCTCTTGTATCATGTCTGCAGCCTCTGACCATCCCCTCTATCGTGTCTGCAGTCTCTGACCATCTCTTGTATCATGTCTGCAGTCTCTGACCATCTCCTGTAGTATGCCTGCAATCTCTTACTTAAACTTAAACACATTGCTAATAGTTTTAGTGGGGCCTCTAACAGACTCTCTAATGGACACCAAGAGGGCCTCTGTCAGAAAGACCCGCCTCCAGGTCCCATTAGACTCCATTATAGTCTCTTATGGGGCCTGGTGCAGGCTTTTTCTAACAGAGGCCCTCTCTGTGTCCATTGGAGAGACCCCCCTCCAGGTCCCTTTGGAGTACTCTGCTTCTCTTCCTTTATATTGTGTATTGTTAGGAGGTTGTGGATCTCAGGATTGAGGATCCCAGGATAATGAAAACTCCTTAGGGGAGCATCTCTGTGTTTGAGTCGTTGCCATAGAAACATTTGTAAAGGGGAGGAGTTAGTAAGATGTCCGATCCTACGGTCACAGATGCCTGGGTATAGAAATATTCCTGCACCCAGGCATCTGTGACCCTAGGATTGGCCCTGCTCCTCTGGCCAGCAGAGAGAGAGCTAAAGGCAAACAAACCTATGGATTTCTTTGCAGAGCTCTAAGAATCATGGGATTTGTAGTTTGAGATGGCAGAAATATAATGGGGGCAATAGACTCCTTACACTACAGATCCCAATATGCAGTAGGAGGAGGAGTTGAGAGATGATTTTTATTAAACTGCCCAGAAAAACTCTTCCTCTTGGTGCTGAGGGAGTGAGAGAGAGAGCACCTTTGCCTGGATCTTCATTTGCCAACAGAAAACCATACAAGAAGAGATCTGAGACTGGGACTGGGAGTGAGGACAATAACTGCACCACTGCTGCAAGGAGACTGGAGCATCCACTCACCTTCTGCTTCCCACCATGATCATCGGATGCTTTCAGGGAGAGACCGAGGGGCCTTGCTTCTACAGCAAGAAGTCATGGCAGCATCAAACCTAGACTGCACTGATACCAACTTTATACCGCATTTCTGTATTCGGAACCTTTCCTGGATATGAACCACATCTACCTTGCACCTGTGCTGAGGTGACGAGAGGGCTCCCCTTGCGGCTGAGTGCAGAGCACCCCTGGAGATGGTGACAGAGGGTGCTGTGCCCAAAGGTGCACGGGTTTCCTGCAGGTGTAGCTGTGTCAGGAATCGGATCCGCAGTAGATAAGACAGTCACTTGGATCGCTGGAAGTGCAGGCAGGTTAGTGCAAATCAAGGTCAGAAGCCTGGCTGAGGGTCAAACACAGGTAGTCAATCAGGAGCAGGCAGGGATAAGTCCATAAGGCAAGCCGGGTTTAGAGCAGGAGAAAGCCAGAGCAGGTCAAGGATAGCCGGGTCAGTAACGGGTAATCAATCAAGCAGGAGTTTCAAGGTACAAGAAAATCAGGTACTAGCTGAAGATAAACCAGCAATGAATGGAAGCCAGTGAGTTTATATAGGAAGTGGATGTTGATAATTGGCACTAATTAGGACGTCCCACATGGCCATTTTGGAAATTAGCATATATGTCATTTCCTGACTGTCCTGCGTGGCCATTTTGGAAATTGGCATATCTGCCATTCTCTGACAGTCCCGTGCTGCCATTCTTTATCAAGTTCTTCCCTGACACCTTAGTTCCCCAGCCCCCTCCTCTACAATCCTGCACTTTGGACAGTACATATCCAGTCTGTCTAGGGCTAGCATTGCCACCATAAATACGCTCTAGCAGTAAAGTTCCAGCACTTGGTAGATTCAACTTTACTACTGCTCACTGCTGCATTTCAGGTGGCCTTGCTACTATTTATGCTGATCTGAGTGCAAAATGTTTGCTTTTGCTTTGCCAACTCTTTGCATGTTAATTAGTGTTATTACCATCATCAATTCATTTTATGCTTGCCTTGTTACCAATCATATTGGGTGACAATATATTAAGTTTGCCTTTACTACATGGTTTGATGCCTGTTTTCTTTGGTATAGCACTACTACTGGGTATTAAGTATTACTTTCAGTGATTTCCTGTGGGCCCACCCAGTTGTATGACAATAGCGAATGAATATTCGCAGTTATCACATTGACTCTCCTCCCAGCTGATCAGGAAGTGGGTCGTGAGACCCCTTTCCTGATTGGCTAAAAAGAGAAGTGATTTTGCTGGCCATTGGCCAGGAAGAGGGAGGAGACATACGGCCGAGGAGACTCGGCGCTCAGGGAAGGAGCAGGTTAGGATGCTGGCTGTCCAGCTGGGCAGCCATCCATCCCTCCCAGGAGGGGGGAAGAAGGAGATAGGGGGTGGTAGAGCAGATTGCCGGCTGGCTGTCCCGGGGAGGGGTGTTGGTTTTGCCGCCGCCCCCCCAAATTTTTATTCACCAGCTGCCGCTGATTCCTATTATGGACTTGAGCGCCATTATTTTCTATTGTATATACAGAGATGAAGAAGGTAATTAATAGACTTGCCTTCTATTTATCCCTAGTCACCAACTAGTGACTGGCCTTCATGCTCACACCTGATCTTTTACTGGTAATACATTAAAATCATTTTTGGGGATTTGTCCCACTTTCTTTCACAGCTTGTAATCCATTTAGAATTTTTGCTATCTTGATCATCCCTTGTGGTTTTCCTGTGTTCTCTCAACACATCCAAGCAGCTTTTCAGAAGCCCTTTACTATACGTTGCTTGTCAGTGGCTAGATTGCTAAAGAGAACACTCACCTCCTGCTTCTCATGTGCTATTGCCATGCTGACCATATCAACAAGGTGTCAGGCAAGGTTCACACTTATGCCTCGTACACACGCAACGATTATCGGCCGACCGATCGGCCGTCTTTTGTCCAGTGTTGTTGTGTTGGTTGGAATGTGCTCTAGACTGCACACGAATTTTCTCGGCCAACAAAAATCAACTTCAGAAGTGATGTCATGTGCTGGTTTACTTTCCATTTGTTTTTTCTTCTCTGAGCATGCCCAGTCTTGCTCATCAGATTTTTGTCTGCCGAAATCTGTACTGACTGACCGAAAATCGGCCGTTGTGTTGACGGCCAACAAAAATTTTATAGCCTGCACACCAGATTTTATTCGGCCGAAAAGTCGGAGTCGGTTGTCGAAAGCATCATACTAACAAGCCGAAAATCGGCCGATCAGACGTTGGCCGAAAATTCCCGGCCAACTATCGACGCGTGTGTACGGGGCATTAGGCAGGTACAGAAATGTGTGAACAGTGCACCTGTTCCCCCAGCTATCAATTGTTAATAGCACCCACACGCATCTGAAAACGTGGTGCATTTTTAGGTGCATGAAACCACATGGTGACAAAGCACCATGCATTTTCGGTGCAGCTGCGATTTTGAAGTGGTGCAGGCACCTTTTCCTGCGTCTCCGGCTGATACAGCAGTCCATGCTGTGCCAGCACAAAAGCGTTACACAGGAAACGGCTAGATGTGAACCCAGTATCAGTCTGTTGCTGCTCCCTTGTTGAGTGAGATTCTGAAGTATTTCATCTAGTGAGGGTGTGATGCCCTATGAGAAAGTGTTTTCTTTAGCAATCCTGTTGCTTGCAAGGATTGCTTGTGTAATATGATCCTTAGGTTTTTATCCAGGTTTCATACTTACAGTTGAATCCATTTACAGTGTGAATCTTGGGTGAAAGTTGCCTGAATCATAGCTGAAAACATATATAAGTAAACCGTTTTGTGTCAAGCACAGTACCTTTAGGATTTTTTTTTCTACTGTATATTGGTCTTTTTTTTTATTATTTAAACTTTGTTGTTTTTTTTTTTTTTTTTTTTTGTTTTAGTAGTTGTTTTTTGTAGCAACTTTTAAAAAACAGACATTAAAAACACCTTTATTTAATATATAAAGAACTTTGCCCTGCTTTGCAACAGTAATGTAATTTTAGTGTCATAAACGGGAACATTTTTAGAACAAACAGTACCTCCAGCTGTTTGAAAACCATCACTGGTCAAACTAGAAAAAATTATTATTTCATGTGATCTTTTCTTGTCTTTTTTCAAGACAATACAGCCAAAAGAAAAATGATCTTGAAAAAAAATTATATATGTAATACTTCAGTAGGCAAGTGTTTCTGGGAGTTCACTTAAAGAGGTTGTAAAGGAACATTTTTTTTTTTTTTTAATAACAAACATGTCTATACTTACTTGCTCTGCGCAATGGAATTGCACAAAGTGGCCCTGATCCTCCTCTTCTCGGGTCCCTCGCTGGCACTCCTGGCTCCTCCTCTCTTGCTGGTGCCCCCAATAGGAAATCGATTCCCATGGGGGCATTCGTGCGAGCTTGTTCCCGAGCCCAGCTGCTGCGTCCACTGACACAGACAGCGGGACTCGGCCTTGTCACTGGAGTTGATTGACAGGAGCAGTAGCAAATGGCTCTCACTGCTATCAATTTGACCAATGAGGAGGGAGACAGCAGCGGGTGGCTCCCACTGCTATCAATTTGACCAATGAGGAGGGAGACAGCAGCGGGAGCTCTTGTGCATGTCAGTGGATTGGATCAGGTTTAGGTAAGAATAAGGGGTGCTGAGAAGGATTTTTACAATAACATAGCCCCCAACTGTCCCAGATTTCGAGGGACTGTCCCTGATTTGGAACAAAGTCCCTCTGTCCCTCTTTCCTCTTAATTTGTCCCTCATTTTGGTCTGATCTATATAGTTGTAAAAAGTGTTTCCCAGTGGTAAACCTTTTTTTAAATAACAAACATGTTATACCTACCTCCTCTGTGCTGTTGGTTGTGTAGTTGGTTTTGCACAGAGCCTAGAGTGGGGTTTTGGATACCCTAAATAGCCTTGTGAGATTTATATAAAATATAATGTGCCAATATCCCTAATATACAATACAAAATTCTTGGTTCCTCAAGCCAAACATAAGTGGGACTTTTAAGGCAAGTTTATGTAATTTTATACATACATGCGATTCATGCGATTTATGCGAATTTTTTTAAAATAAAATTGATTACAATTATCATAGAGAAATTTTGTGCATGAAGTGATGCTACAATTGGGCTAGAGGCCCAAAAGTGAAGTGGTAAAGGTAAGAAGAAGTGACATGTGTGAAAATGGTGACTTAGGATGTAATTTTCTGTCATCCATGCTTGGTTTAGACTTAGGATGTACAGAAGGCATCTAATCCTACGTGTTTCGTCTGTGTGCCTTTATCAAGGATTTCACCATATCTATAAATACTATAAATATTAAAAGTCCCACTTATGTTTGGCATGAGAACACAAGAATTTTGTATGGTTTTGCACAGAGAAGTCCAGATCCTCCTCTCCTCTGGTGCCTCCTCGCTGCTCCTGGCCCCTCCCTCCTGTTGAGTGCCCCCCACAGCAAGCAGCTTGCTATTGGGGCACCCAAACTGAGCTGCAGCTTTGTGTGTCCATTCAGACATGGAGCTGCCATTCAGCTCCACCCCCCCCTCTCTCCTGATTGTCTAACTGACTTTGATTGACAGCAGTGGAAGCCAATACCACCACTGCTGTGTCTCAACTAATCGGAAAGGAAAGGTTTGAAGGACATCGCTGGATAGAGATGGGGCTCGGGTAAGTATTAGGGGGTGCTGGGGCAGCTGCTACACACAGAAGGCTTTTTATGTTAATGCATAGAAAGCATTAAGATAAACCTTCTACCTTTACAACTCCTTTTAAGGTAAAAAAAAAAAACACAGGCTAGGCACACAGTTAATCCAAGCAATGTCTTGATATACAAGTAGCATCATGTCACAACTGAGTTTGAGTATAAAAGAGAAGAGAGGTCCCTCTAAGTGTAGCAATATTGTTACATTTAATGAAGGTTCAATATTTAGCAGCTCACATGGTTGATGATTAAAACAGGCACATCTAAGTATGCAGGCATCCGGGGTAAAGCTGTCCACATAGACCATCCTCTGCACTTCCATCTTCATCATACCCTTCCACGCTGCTCTCCACGAGCGATTCAAAGTCTCGCTTTCAGCTTTTCACTCTACTGCAGGGTAGTCTTCCCAATCACAATTGCAGACTGACATCGGTGAGAGCCAGTGGTTCAGAAGATGGTCTATGTGGACAGCTTTACCCCGGATGCCTGCATACTTAGATGTGGCTGTTTATTCATCAACCATGTGAGTTGCTAAATGTTGTACCTTCATTAAATGTCCCCATATTGCTACACTTAGAGGCGCCTCTCTTCTCTTTTATACTCTGTAGCTCCTGCTGGATTTTGCTTCTAATCCCCTTGTGGAGGCTGCCATTTGTGGATGGACATTTTATGGTTACGCAAGCTATCACATTGCTATAATCTTTGTATATAGACTATAAACTGAAAGACTTATGAAAAATGGTTGTGGAACGAATCATCTGTGTTTCCATTATTTCTTATGGGAAAATTTGCTTTGATATAAGAGTGCTTTGGATTACAAGCATATCGCTATCCAAGGTTTTACTGTACTTTATTTTATTAAAAAACACACTTAAATTTTTGGTTGTTTTTGAAGAAGCATTCTGCTCAGAATTTACATGACAGTCATTATGACTCCATGTCCTACACCAGTGTTTCTCAACCTTTCTTCAGTCAAGGCACCCTTTAAAAATGATGGACAGTCTTGAGGCACCCCATTCTAAATTGCAAAAATGATTCTAATAGTTTTACCTAATGCAGCAACATCCACAAGTATTTGTATGAAGTTACACATATATAGAGAGAAAAAGTATTGTACAATGTGCACAATTAGTGGTGTAGGACAGCCTTTTTCAACCAGGGTGCCTTGAGGTTTCTTCAGGGGTGCCTTGGCAAAATGTCTAAAAATTGCCCAAAAATTGTATACAAGCCAGCGCGTAAATGAAGGCTGCCTTTTAGTTACACTAAGTCACAGGTTTTCATTGTGCACCATTAAAACCTTTTAGCTGCCGGCGTCTTAACAACCAATGATTGTTAAGTAGGACACCTAACGTTACAGGTGATTTATTCTTCCAAAGCAAATACACTTTTTGGTACTGACTAGTATTCCAATGTTTCTCTTCTCCCTCATTTTTTGTTTCATCACTCAGCTAATGTGATCCCAACGCTGATGGAGAGGGGCAGGGGAGGGTCAAACAAGGATGCTATGCAGGTGACTGACATCCTCCTTATGAACTGATGATCCCATTGGTTGTTAAGACGCCGGCAGCTAAAAGGTTGTAATGGTGCACAATGAAAACCTGTGACTTATGCCCCATACACACGTGCAGATTATCTGCAGACTTTTGTCTGCAGACTTACCTTTTCTATGTAGTGCAAGGGCCTGCCGGATTGCATACAAATTGAAAGTGTTTAGGTTTGACCTCATATTATATGGTTTTGGTAAGTCTGCAGACAAAAGTCTTCAGATAATCTGCACGTGTGTATGGGGCATGAGTGTAACTAAAAGGCAGCCTTCATTCACACGCTGGCTTGTATACAATTTTTGGGCAATTTTTAGACATTTTGCCAAGGCCCCCTGAAGAAACCTCAAGGCACCCTAGGGTGCCTGGGTACCCTGGTTGAAAAAGGCTGTTCTTCACCACTAATTGTGCACATTGTACAATACTTTTTCTCTCTATATACGTGTAACTTACAAATAAACAAGACCAAAAAAGAAACTGGACCTTCAAAATATATCACAATGCAATAAACTGAGTGCCCCAAAGAAACAATGGTTTTGTTCATTAGTGAATTAATGCACTGACTTGAAAGAGGTATGCAAATCAGAGGTTCTGACTCTGACTTTCTTCATCTGGTCGCTTGTTAAAGGGTCATTGTTTTAGTAAGTATTAAAGCCAGAGAAAGCCAGGAAACTAGCATTTGCAGGTGGCTAGCAATGGCAGCTTTCATATATCTCCCAGCATAGGTTTCCTTTAATACATTTACGTAGTGGGCTTTTACGATTTATTGCACTCCATCTCCATCTGTGATTACTGAACAGCCTTTTTCAAGCATCATTTTTACCAGAGAGATAGAATTCAATTGGCATGCATTGCTTGATACCAAGCAGATGGCTAAGAGACATTTTTTCATTTCTAACCTGGGGTTCTAATGTAAATGGAGTGTATGCCCTCAGCCTAGCACAGTCAGAGTCTTTCAACCATTATCTCCTACAAAAAAAAACAAAAAAAAACAAATATGATTCCGTTACAGCCTAAACAACAGGATTCCGTATTGTTAGATTCACTTATTGTACTACTGAAGCAAACTCTTCAGTGCACCAGGCTGACTTCAAACACATTGTAAAATCCAGTGGAGACGGAGCACATCATCCTAATGTGAAGACAGCGTGATAAATCCCATTCCACCATTACATCCCTTTGCCTAGAGACACTGAAGCAGAGCGAAGTTTATTTAATGAGAATGTAACTTGTATTATTTAGGGCATGTTTAAACAGTGAGCCATAATGCAACTAAATTTATATAGCATCTGCACAGCGCTCCGCAGATTCGGAGAGCAACTTTTTATCCTGTCATTCTCAGTAAAAACGATCATTAAAGATCCAAAATGAGCCAGCTGCGATATTTTGTGATTGAAGCTAAGTCTTTGGTGGTGACAAATGGAAATGTACTTACCATAAATTAAAATCCCACACAGAGCCTCGCGCTAGGTGTTTTAAGTGTAGCTTTTGGCTTTGCTGTGTACTGTTATATATTTTCTCTCATAGCCACTCTATTAGCTGAAAGATAGTACTTAGCTTTGATGCCAACAAAGTGACAGGAAGATGGGCCCTAAATATGATAGCTGCACAGCAGTTAAATGACCATTAAATGTAAAGATATGATTTATTTATTTCTAACACCGTCTAGTTGTCTCATTACCAAAAAAATATATATATATTATAGCACCTATTTTCATGATAGACAGAATTTCACATATCCATAGAGCACACTTAAAAAAAAAAACTCACTTTAGGCTTTTGGGAATTTCACCAAATGATATTACAACACCATAAGCAGAACGTAGGCCATTGACTTTCATACGCGCCTCAATTATTAACTGGCAGTTTTGTTCTGTAACAACAAACAGGAGTTGTTTGTAATAGTGGTAAAGATACTATATCTTATCTTCCTAAAATGTATAAAATTGACCAGTCCTCTTATAATGATAAAAGAAGAAGCTATTTATGTGATGGTTACTGCAATTGAAAGACAATAGATTTACTATTCGCTACATATCTAGGTGAGTCCGAAGCAAGAAAAAATAATAAATAAGCCAAGGGTATGCATGATTGGGTGAAGAGGGGAGACAGGGAGGAAAAGGGTTAAGGCATGGTGGGTATGGTGCATACACAAACTGATTGGTGGAAGCAAGGGATCCAGGTGGGGCTTTGGGCAAGAACAGGAAGAGGGGGAGAGTGGGAGGAATCCTCGGCTGAGGCGGAACTCTGCAGTGTGGGAACATAATACTTCTCCCCTCCCTCCCGCTCAGCAGTGAACTCGGGAGCATGCGGCTGATTCCCTTGGTGATGTACCTGTCAGGTAGACAGCCCGGCATGGGACAGTTACCGCTGAAGATGCCAGCCAGTTCCCTGGATCCTCCCTCTTTGCCTGTGGTCTCGGAGGCAGTGGGAAGACCAAGGACTTTCGCCACAGAGACACCAGTGGCTACAAGTGGTACTACACCCGCCAGAAAAAGGGCCAGGAGATCTGATGGCGGATGCGGGACCCTTGAGAGTCATACCAGGAATGATGGTGACAACCAGCGGCCCAGATCCTCAGAGGCTGGGGCAGCAACTAGGGATCGACTGATTATCGGCAATGCCGATATGCACTTTCCTCCATATATCGGAATCGGCCCCTGAGGTTACCAATATTGCCGATATTTCAGGAAAGTGCTTGTACCAGAGTGATGCCTGCAGCTAGAGTCATCACCCCAGGACCGACGTCCATAGCTGATGGTCGGCTGTCTTGTAATGACAACTGATGCGGCTGAGAAGCCGCTCAGCTATCATTTCAAGGAGTGGGAGGGGACGTCTCCCCCCTCCCGCCACCTTCCGCGGCTCGCCCGGGTCTCCCGTCCCACTGGGAGACCCAGGCATCCTACCTGCATGGCCGCTGAAGATAAGACCAGATCAAAGCCGCAGCTCTGATCAGTTCTCCATGTAAAAAACCCGGAAGTGATGTCATGACATCACTTCCGGGTACTCGGCGGAAAATTCAAAAAATGTGAGCATTCAAAACAGCCAAACTTGGCGTTTTGAATGTTTTTAAGTGCAGAGGAGGGGTTTGGGGTCTTGTAGACATCCAGATCCCTCCACCAGAGTACCTGTGAAAAATAAAAAATAAAACATTTTTTTTTTAAATGTCCGAAAATTTCGGCCAATATCGGCTGATACTGATATCCGATGACCAAAATATCGGTATCGGCATAAAAAAAACGATATCGGCCAATCACTAGCAGCAACCCCTGAAGTGCCTGACACTGAGAGCCAGCGTGATGTCAATGCCTGCAGTTCTGAAGGAGAGGTTTCAGGATCGGATGGCGATGCGCAGAGAGGTCCGCCAAATACCCTATAATTTTTAAGGATACCCAAATGTTTTGTCAACATTCCAGTCCTCAGATGTGCTGGAGCTGGAGAGAGTCCAGAGGAGGGCAACAAAATTAATATGGAGATTGGAGAACCTCAATTCCAGGGAAGGACTACAAGCACTAACTACAAGAAATGCTTGAGAGGGGATATGATAGTGATTTACAAATACCTCAATGGTGATTCCAGCATAGAAAAAAAAATATTCAGTCTCAGGGAGTGTAAGAGGACATGGGGGCCACACAATGAGATTGGGGAAGTGGTTTAACCTAAAGCTGCGCACAGGGTTTTTCACTGTCAGGACGATAAGGATGTGGAACTCTCTTCCTTAATTGGTGGTGTCAGCAGGGAGTATTGATATTTTTACATCATGCCTAGGGAAATGCATTGCAGTGCACCACAGTGCACAGTAACACGCTACTGTGCATTGCAGTATGCTGTGTTACAAAAAGTAGCTTGTGGCGCCTTTTTGGTGTGTTTGATAGCCTAATCAAATGGATGGACTGCCTAAACGCAAAACACATGGTAACACATTTCATAACATGCATTAACACACATGTATTAACATAGTGCAAGAGTGTGCACCAAAACTCAGTGGGATGAAATTTTAAAATTTACAAAATTCCTTGTCATGCAAATAACCTCTGAAATAACTTTAATACTTTTGCTAAAAGGCAATCAAAAATATAAATGTATTTTATTGGGATTCTAGATAATAGACCAACACAAAGTGGCACATAATTGTGAAGTGGAAGGAGAATGATAAATGGTTTTCAAAATGTTTTACAAATAAATATCTGAAAAGTGTGGCATGCATTTGTATTAAAGCCCTTTATTCTGATACTCCTAGCTAAAATCTAGTGGAACCAACAGCCTTTAGAAGTCACCTAATTAGTAAATAAAGTCCACCTGTGTATAATTTAATCTCAGTATAAATAAAGCTGTTCTGTGAAACCTTCAGAGGTTTGTTTGAGAAACTTGATGAACAAACAGCATCATGAAGGCCAAGGAACAGGGATAAAGTTGTGGAGAAGTTTAACCTCCCTGGCGGTATGATTCTGTCAGGAATTCTGTTCCAAAAGCGGTACAATTCTTTTCATGGAAATTTGGCGTTATGTATTATAGGCCTACAATTCTTAGTAATTACTGACTTAAACCTGACCAAAACAAGTCTCTAGTAGACATCCCAGATGTGATAAATTTGAAACACAAACACGTGAATTATAATTGAATCAATAATATTATTTTATTATTTAATATATAATATATATAATAAAATTATATTATTGATTAGATTATAATTCATGCGCTATATATTATATATATATGTGTGTATATAGATATATATATATAATATATATATATATATATATATATATATATATATATATATATATATATATATATGTGTGTGTGTATGTATATATATATATATATATATATATATATATATATATATATATAAAACGCATGAATTATAATCGAATCAATAATATAATTTTATATATATATATATATATATATATATATATATATATGTGTGTGTGTGTGTGTATATATGTATATATATATATATATATATATATTTGCATATATATATACATATATATATATATATATGCATATATATAATATAAAATGTGTTATGTGTTTTGTGCAACGTTTTTTTTTTTTTTTTTTTTGAATTTCCCTCCCTAGTTCCGCTCCCATGCAGCATTGCTGCTGCAGGGAACGGAACTAGGAAGTCCTCCTACCGACAGACGAGCGGCGGAGATCTCGCTGGCGGTCACAGCAATGGAAGATCATCGCTGGATCGCCAGGATAAGGTAAGAGAAGCTCCGCTGCGCTGTCTGCACGCTCTGCCATTCACCCCGAGCGTGACTCGGGGATACCGCTAATACCAGAAAATTCCTACCCCGAGTCACGCTCGGGTTTACCGCTAAGGCGGTTAAAGCAGGGTTAGGTTATAAAAAAATATTCCAAGCTTTGAACATCTCACAGAGCACTGTTTCATTCACCATCCAAAAATGGAAAGAGTATGGCACAACTGTAAACCTACCAAGACACAGGGCTTTTTTTCAGGCGGAACGTGGTGGAACCGGGTTCGCCACCTCTGGCTGACCTGCACTTTTTAACTTGTCACACAGAAGCCGGTGAAAGATTTTTTTAACTCGCTTCTTCTACCAGCTTCTGTGTTAGCACCAGGCACCCAGGGCACCCTAGTCCCGGCGCTGAAACTGCCTGTATTTTTTTTTTTTTTCGGGGATTCGGGAGGCGGCTTCTTTCCCCCGTCTATCAGAACTGTGTAGCATGCAGACGAGTGAGTCAGAGCATTGTCAGCACATTACTGAAAGCACGGCATACCAAACACAACGGTGTTGGCTGAATTATGGCTTTGCAAGAGGTGAGAGCTAGAGGGGCATTTGTAAAAGCTGAAAGGGATTTATAAAGGCTGAGGGGACATTTGTAAATGCTGAGAGGCAATTGTAAAGGCTTATGGGCATTTGTGAGTTGGGGCATTTGATGAGAGCTGGGTAGGCATTTGTAAGAGCTAAGGGGGCATTTGTGAGAGCTGGGGCATTTGTGAGAGCTGAGGGGGCATTTGTAAAGGCTGAGGGACATTTGTGAGAGCTGGGGGCATTTGTGAGAGCTGAGCAGGCATTTTTAAAGGCTGGGGGCATTTGTGATAGCAGGGTGGGCATTTCTGAGAGCTGAGCAGGCATTTTTGAGAGCTAGAGGGGCATTTGTAAAAGCTGAAAGGGATTTATAAAGGCTGAGGGGACATTTGTAAATGCTGAGAGGCAATTGTAAAGGCTTAGGGGCATTTGTGAGTTGGGGCATTTGATGAGAGCTGGGTAGGCATTTGTAAGAGCTGAGGGGGCATTTGTAAAGGCTGAGGGACATTTGTGAGAGCTGTAGGCATTTGTGAAAGCTGAGGAGTCATTTGTGGGAGCTGAGGGGGCATTTGTGATAGCTGGGCGGGCATTTGTGAGAGCTGGGGGCATTTGTGGGAGCTGAGAGGGCATTTGTAAAGTCTGGGGGCATTTGTGGGAGCTTGGAGTCATTTGTGAGAGCTGGGGGCATTTGTGAGAGCTTGGAGTCATTTGTGAGAGCTGGGGGCATTTGTGAGAGCTTGGAGTCATTTGTGACAGCTGGGGGCATTTGTGACAGCTGAGCGGACATTTTTTATCAATTCTTCATTTCATCATTAATCCTGAGTCATTTGTAAGAGATGGGGGATATTTGCAAAGGCTGGGGGGAATTAGTGAGATCTGGGGGCGTTTGTGAGAGCTGGGGGCATTTGTAATAGGTGAGGGGGCATGTATGACAGCTGAGGGGGCATTTGTGAGAGCTGGGAGAATTTGAGAGCTAAGGAGTCATTTGTGAAAGCTGGGAGTATTTGTAAAGGCTGAGGGGCATTTCCATTTGTGAGAGCTGAGGAGTCATTTGTGAGAGGTGGGGGGAATTTGTGAGAGCTGGGGGCCATTTGTGAGAGTTGGCGGCATTTGTGAAAGCTGAGGAGTCGTTTGTAAATGCTGGGGGCATTTGTTAAAGCTGGGGGCATTTGTGATGGCTGGGGGCATTTATGAGAGCTGAGGAGACATTTGTGTGAACTGGGGGCATTTGTGAGAGCTAATGAGTCATTTGTGAGAGGTGGGGGCATCGGCAAAGGCTGAGGGTCATTTGTGAGAGCTGGGGGCATTTGTGAAAGCTGAGGAGTCATTTGTCAAAGCTGGGGGCATTTGTAAAGGCTGGGGGCATTTGTGAGGGGTAACTGCTGCAAAGGGCAGTTATAGGTTGGGGTGGTTGCCATTTATTTGTATTATTGGTAATTGGCGAGGGGAAGCACTGGATACCTTCGCTGCCATTTTGCTATTGCTGGCTGTCCCTGTACCTTTAAGGAGGGCTTGGCTCCATCCAGGCATACTTGCCCCAAATCTATACATTATTATATACCAGTGATGGCGAGCCTTGGCACCCCAGATGTTTTGGAACTACATTTCCCATGATGCTCAACTACGCTGCAGAGTGCATGAGCATCATGGGAAATGTTCAAACTTAATATAGTGATGTGCCAGATAAAAAGTGAAATACTCAAAAAATATATATGGTATGAATCATAAATATAAATATAAAACAGTGCATAAATATGTGAAAATCAATCAGTGTCCATAAGTGAATGCTCAAAATATCAGTGCCAAAAAACAGTCCATATATTGCATCCAATTTCCAAATAGAAAACACCACTGTGTGTGAAAAAGATCCCTTTCACCAGACAGATTGGCCTCTCACCTCACTGACAGACCCGGATACACGGGTCAATGCCAGCCAGATATCCTTTGCTCAGGAGACTCGTGGAGGACAGCTGTATACAATCTCTCACCGCCCAAAAACGATAAGGCATATAAGGGAAAAGAAGGAGATCTAGTGTTCTCCGTTTTTGAAAGCTCTTTGGCAATTTATTAAATGAAAGCGGTACTCACAAACACAGCACTCAGCGGTGCACGCTTTCAGACTCGGAAGAGATGCCGCGTCAGGTACGCAGGCTCTGCCCCCATACGCGTTACGACAGAGAGCCTTCACAGCGTTAACTTCCCTGGTCGGGGTGGAGTCTACACACACTGCTCCTCATTATGAAGCCCGACGGCCTCCAGCAGCCCTGCACTCATTGGACAATACTAGCCAAGTCCGCCCCGCACTTCTATCGAGTGACAGAGACACCGGAACCAACTTATATGCTTAGTATCTATGTGTCACTGCGGAATAGGTTCAAAAGCGGGATGTCAATTAACATTCATACTCAAAATCTGTAAACGGGTTCATTAATACATACATAGGAGACTGCATACCCGCCCGCATCTCATATCTGAGTCTGATCACATAAAATAACATAAAATCATTAATAGCAATATAATTTAAAAATACATAAAAATACATTAAATCTACCGTGCTAGTGATCATGGGAAATGTAGTTCAAAAACCTCTGGGGTGCCAAGGTTCCCCAACACTGTTATATACAGTATGTGCTCCAATTTTAGAGACTTTTAAATTATGGACTTAGGACTAGAGATGGCCAGAGACATCAGCTAGGGCGGTTCGCGAACTTCAACTGCAAATTTTCTCAAAAGTCCGCGAACCGCAAGTTCGCGGCGGGCCCCATTGACTTTAATGGGAGGCGAACTTTAAAAACCTTTAGGTCATATTTGCAGCCACAAAAGACATACTAGCTGTGCACAAATAGTCCCAGCACATGGACAATGTCATAACAGAAGTATTGCAATTGGAAAAGTTGCCCTAAATTTTTTTTTTTACAGCAAAAACATTTTTTTTTTCCATAAATCAGCCAGAACTGACAGCAGCCGGTAAATACATGTCTAATACATATAGGGTCCATTCACACATCTGTAAAATGGGTCCGCATCCATTCCACAATTTGGCAGAACCTTTACAGACTGATTGTTTTTCATTTCCAGTCTGAAAAATTAGGCATTCACCTAAGTAAGTGTCGGCCATTCCAGGCCCCAAAAATTAGCCCACATGCGTTTACCTGACAGCTAAGAACGTAGTATTTTATGGCTGAAGGTACATTAGGCATTCACAGGATACAGAAGTAAGTGTCGGCCAGTATTGGCCCCAAAAATTAGCCCACATGGGTTTACCTGACAGCTAATAACGTAGTATTCTGTGGCTGAAGGTACATTAGGCATTCACATGATACAGAAGTAAGTGTCGGCCATAAAAGGCCCCAAAAATTAGCCCACATACATTTACCTGACAGCTAAGAACGTAGTATTCTGTGGCTGAAGGTACATTAGGCATTCACAGGATACAGAAGTAAGTGTCGGCCAGTATAGGCCCCAAAAATTAGCTCACATGGGCTTAACTGACAGCAAAGCACGTAGTGTATTTGATGGCTGGAGGTACATTAGGCATTCACACAGTATACAGAAGTAAGTGTCGGCCTGTATAGGCCCCAAAAATTAGCTCACATGGGTTTAACTGACAGCAAAGAACGTAGTGCATTTGATGGCTAGAGGTACATTAGGCATTCACAGGATACAGAAGTAAGTGTCGGCCTGTATAGGCCCCAAAAATTAGTTCACATGGGTTTAACTGACAGCAAAGAACATAGTGTATTTGATGGCTGGAGGTATATAAGGCATTTACAGGATACAGAATTAAGTGTCGACCTGTATAGGCCCCAAAAATTAGCTCACATGGGTTTAACTGACAGCAAAGAACGTAGTGCATTTGATGGCTAGAGGTACATTAGGCATTCACAGGATACAGAAGTAAGTGTCGGCCTGTATAGGCCCCAAAAATTAGCTCACATGGATTTAACTGACAGCAAAGAATGTAGTGTATTTGATGGCTAGAGGTACA
This sequence comes from Pelophylax lessonae, assembly GCF_965119305.1. Taxonomy (NCBI): domain Eukaryota; kingdom Metazoa; phylum Chordata; class Amphibia; order Anura; family Ranidae; genus Pelophylax; species Pelophylax lessonae. Next base: position 650,170,396 of record NC_138768.1, read on the forward strand.
TTAGGCATTCACAGGACACAGAAGTAAGTGTCCGGCCTGTATAGGCCCCAAAAATTAGCCCACATGGGTTTAACTGACAGCAAAGAAAGTAGTGTATTTGATGGCTAGAGGTACATTAGGCATTCACAGGATACAGAAGTAAGGCTGGCCATACACTATACAATTTTCTTGTTCACTTTCCTTTAGATTTACCAAAACCATATAATATGAGGTCAAACCTAAACACTTTCAATTTGTATGCAATCAGGCAGGCCCTTGCACTACATAGTTGAAGGTAAATCTAAAGGAAATTGAATAGGAAAATTGTATAGTGTATGGTCAGCCTAAGTTTCGGCCTGTATAGGCCCCAAATATTAGCTCACATGGGTTTAACTGACAGCAGAGAACGTAGTGTATTTGATGGCTAGAGGTACATTAGGCATTCACAGGATACAGAAGTAAGTGTCGGCCAGTTTAGGCCCCAAAAATTAGCTCACATGGGTTTAACTGACAGCAAAGAACGTAGTGTATTTGATGGCTGGAGGTACATTAGGCATTCACACAGTATACAGAAGTAAGTGTCGGCCTGTATAGGCCCCAAAAATTAGCTCACATGGGTTTAACTGACAGCAAAGAACGTAGTGCATTTGATGGCTAGAGGTACATTAGGCATTCACAGGATACAGAAGTAAGTGTCGGCCTGTATAGGCCCCAAAAATTAGTTCACATGGGTTTAACTGACAGCAAAGAACATAGTGTATTTGATGGCTGGAGGTATATAAGGCATTTACAGGATACAGAATTAAGTGTCGACCTGTATAGGCCCCAAAAATTAGCTCACATGGGTTTAACTGACAGCAAAGAACGTAGTGCATTTGATGGCTAGAGGTACATTAGGCATTCACAGGATACAGAAGTAAGTGTCGGCCTGTATAGGCCCCAAAAATTAACTCACATGGGTTTAACTGACAGCAAAGAACGTAGTGTATTTTATGGCTGGAGGTACATCAGGCATTCACACAGTATACAGAAGTAAGTGTCGGCCTGTATAGGCTCCAAAAATGAGCTCACATGAGTTTAACTGACAGCAAAGAAAGTAGTATATTTGATGGCTAGACGTACATTAGGCCTTCACAGGATACAGAAGTAAGTGTCGGCCTGTATAGGCCCCAAAAATTAGCTCACATGGATTTAACTGACAGCAAAGAACGTAGTGTATTTGATGGCTAGAGGTACATTAGGCATTCACAGGACACAGAAGTAAGTGTCCGGCCTGTATAGGCCCCAAAAATTAGCCCACATGGGTTTAACTGACAGCAAAGAACGTAGTGTATTTGATGGCTAGAGGTACATTAGGCATTCACAGGATACAGAAGTAAGGCTGGCCATACACTATACAATTTTCTTTTTCACTTTCCTTTAGATTTACCAAAACCATATAATATGAGGTCAAACCTAAACACTTTCAATTTGTATGCAATCCGGCAGGCCCTTGCACTACATAATTGAAGGTAAATCTAAAGGAAATTGAATAGCAAAATTGTATAGTGTATGGTCAGCCTAAGTTTCGGCCTGTATACAATATATATAAAATAATATATATAAAATTAGCTCACATGGGTTTAACTGACAGCAAAGAACGTAGTGTATTTGATGGCTAGAGGTACATTAGGCATTCACAGTATACAGAAGTAAGTGTTGGCCTTTATAGGCCCCAATAATTAGCCATTCAATGGACATGAAATGCCTTTTATGCCGCTGTATTTAGCGAAGACAAGGACCAGGAATTGTTGTGGGTGGATGGAGGTCTGGCAGATATTTGTGGCCTGTCATGAGGAATTTCAATGAAACATGGTCTACTGGTCACATGTGTTGAATTCCTCAGAGATCCATGCCTCATTCATTTTTATAAATTTGAGGTAGTCTACACTGTCATGAGCTAGGCGAGTGCACTTATCGGTCACGATCCCCCCTGCTGCGCTGAACGTCCTTTCGGACAGGACACTGGATGGGGGGCAAGCCAACAGTTTCATTGCAAATTGTGCAAGCTTTGGCCAGAGGTTAAGCCTGACCACCCAGTAGTCCAGGGGTTCATCACTCCTCAGAGCGTCCACATCGGCCCTTAACCCGATGTAGTCGGACACCTGTCGGACACCTTTTTTTACACTCCAACATTTGAGCCATAGAAGCCTGCCTTTTTCCAGAACAATGTGACAACGGCATCATGGAAGGTGGAGTGGAGGACAACTGTGAGGAGACAGGAGAAGGAGAAGAGGCTGGACGGTGAGAGCCTGGAGTGTGGCTTTGTGGGTTCTGACGGTGTTGCTCCCACTGGGCTCGGTGATGGGATTTCAGGTGCCTTCTTAAGGCGGTTGTCCCTAGGTGAGTGTTGGGCTTACCGCGACTTATGCGTTGACTGCAAAGGCTGCAGATGGCAACACTGTTGTCATCAACTGACACATTAAAAAAAGCCCACACTGCGGAGCCATGTGATGGCGTCCTGAGAGCGCCAGATGTGACTGTACATGGTTGATGGCTCGCTCCTGATACATTTGCAGTCTGCTTTCTACCTCTTCTGCAATGCAAGTTCTGCCTGCCTCTCCTCCCTATCTGCCAGTCCGTCAGTCCGCCAGTTCTACAAATTATTGGCAAGTAACTGTTGTCACTGTGTGTAGCACAGTTAACACAGCAAAAGAGGCCAAATTTTTGCAGGACTAAAATACAATCTTAGAAAATGATACTGTTAAATAACACCCCACTTCAATAGTACACTGGGGTGCTGTGACATGACCGCTGCAGCTTATGCATGTATTTGAAAATGTGTGCAAACTCAAACCCTTGGTTTTGACATAAACTTTTAGACAAGGTCAATTCGGTTTGTTGCAGGCTGGCTGGTAAGTGAGATGGGAATATTTGTTTCTTGTTCTTTGAAATGCGTCAACCTTCCATGTTCGACTTGCTGCAAAGGCTAGGTATAGGTTGCGGTAGTTGCCATGTGTTTGACCCATCAAATCAAGCAGCTCCCGCGGGGGTAGTGCTGCACTGGTGACTTAGAACACAAGACAATGTTCTCAGTAATCTTGAAGTAAATAACATCAATATTATTAGCCAGTATCAGTATTGTTAAATCTCACCCTAAAGCCTAGTACACACAAGCAGTTTTTTTTTTTTTTTTTTTCTTGTTCAACTCAGCGGGCTGATTCCCCATAGTCTTACCATTCTGAGATCCAGCACAATTCTCTTCCAGGTTGAATGAGGACCAGCGCCATTTATCCCTCTTTCTCACACTTTACTGGCTCTAGTCTAATACTAGCCCAAATAGTATAGAAGAAATCATGTTGATCCCTAATTTCATAAATTCATTTTTCATTCTCCATTATCTCTTTACATTTACTCTTTTAACCACTTAAGCCCCTGAAGATTTTACCCCCTTCCTGACCAGAGCCTATTTTGCGATTCGGCACTGCGTGACTTTAACGGACAATTGCGCTGTCGTGCGACGCTGTACCTAAACGAATTTGACGTCCTTTTTTCCCACAAACAGAGCTTTCTTTTGGTGGTATTTGATCACCTGTGCGATTTTTTGATCATGCGCTATAAACAAAAAAATAGCGTCAATTTTGTAAAAATAACAATATTTTTCACATTTTTTTATATGAAATTCCCCAAAAAAATGTAAAAATCAAAATTTTTTAACATTTTAGGCCAATTTGTTTTATGCTACATATTTTTGGTAAAAAAAAGAAAAACGCAAAAAGCGTATTTTGATTGGTTTGCACAAAAGTTATTGCGTTTACTAACAAAGGGAAAGATTTTTGTCATTTTTGTTGTTTTTTTTTTAACGCGTAATGGCGGCGATCTGCGATTTTTTTTTTGCGGGACTGCAACATTGGGGCGGACAGATCGGACCCTTGACTGACATTTTTGACACTTTTGGGGTTACCAGTGACATTACTACAGTAATCAGTGCTATACATATACACTGTTACTGTAAAATTACACTGGCAGTGAAGGGGTTAACTTTTTTTGAGAGGGAGGGGTTGTGTGTGTCCCTAGGGGCGTGATTCTAACTGTGATTGGCTGTGGCTTGAGGTGTAGGAACAGTGATCAACGGTCCTACATAGTAGAACCGTATGATCACCATTCTTACACAGGGGAGAATGACAGGCGGCTTGTTTACATTAGCCGCCTGCCTTTCTCCCGCTGTCACGGACAGCCGGGCACACGCGCAGGGGGCGGTTCGTGCCCGAGCGGGAGCGCACATTCGGCGGCGCGCGCTCGCTCCCCAGAGCCTCACAGGCTAGCGACGTAGACCTACGCCGCTTTGCCTGTGAGGGGCTGACTGCGGCAGTAAATATACTGTGAGCAGTCGGCAAGTGGTTAAACCACTTTTTCATGGCGAATACTTGTGAAGTTCTCCAGAAGCAGGATATAGGGCTCATGGGCACATTGAGAAGTCAATGAATCAATGTATTTTTTTACTTCTTAATGAATAATTGGGGTTGTATAAAAAAGCATAGTTACCAGGTCAGAATTTATTTTAACCTAGTAATTTTATCCTTAACAAACCTCTTGTCCTAGGGCAGTGGTTCTTAACTTCTGTCCTCAGGACCCACTAATAGGCCAGATTTTAAGTATTACCTTGGGGAGATGCAAGCTAGAATACTGCAATCACTTAGCAGCAAATGATATCACCTGTGATGTATTTCAGTTATCTTACAAACCTGGCCTGTTAGTGGATCCTGAGGACAGGAGTTGAAAAGCTCTTGTCCTAGGGTGAGAACAGTACTGAGCAGTGTTTCATCAACCCACGAGATTTATGGTTGGATGAACTGATACCTTTTTTACACTGAGCAGATATAATAAAAAACTTTCAATGGTCTAATTAAGGACCAACAGGGTGCATATAAGACAAATTTAGTGTCAGAGTTTACATACATTCTTAAGCTGACCATACACTAAGCGAATTTCTTTCCTGCAACCACAGGTCGTAGGAAAGAAATTTACTTGATTTTCCCATCAACACAGACAGTGTTGCTGTGGGAATTCCTCCTGCCGGGCCATTGTCTTCTCCAGCGGGGGGGGGGGGAGCCATCCCTGTCAGGAGAAGACATTGATTATTGCTAGCAGCTATAGCAGCCGCTAGTGATGAAACCTGGCATGCTGGTTGTACCCAAGTTGATCAATCGATCAACTTGGTACATTTAGCCTGCCCATACAGGGTTTGAATTTTGGCCGGTTCCTGCTGCTGAAGATTCCAACTGAGTATGGGCTGCCATAGACATAAGGTGCTTCTCCCATTTCATCAGAAAATAGGTTTCATTTTAGGGCTTTAGGCTCAGAAATGCTTTCCCTGACATTTGTTAAGCACGAATATGTATTTAGAAGGGTAATGATGGAGACCTGCTTTTAAAACATGCCTACCTACCTTTTGCTATCAAAGCCTACTATTTTGAGTAGAGACTGCAGGAGTATGGAATTTAGTTATTAGATTATTAAATTATGAACAGCGCATGCTAGTATGTAATTTGGTTTAGTGGAATTAGTCTATTATTATTATTATTATTTTTATTATTATTATGATTATGTGTTTATTATAATGAATAACTTTACACACATTGTAAGTGCCGGTTCACACTGCCGCGACCACTAAAGTCGCGTCACTTCCAGCGCGACTTTGGTGCGACTTTGGCGCGACTTAGCGCGACTTTGGCGTGACTTAGCGCGACTTTGGCTAATAATACCAGAAGAAGGTTAACCTTGTAAACATGCATCCTATACACTGTACAGCTTATAAGGCACCACTTGAACACTTGAGCTAGAAACATGTATTGAATTGAACTTGACAGTAAAGATGAAAAGGGTAAGTCAAATAATAAATTGTCTTCGTCCTTCAGTAGTCTCTAGCCTTTGTAAGAGTCAAATGATAAAGCCACCCTCAGCCCAAGCTAATGTCAATAACACTTTGTGCCAAGGAATGCATTCTCTACTCTACAAGTGAAAATTGCTCTCCAAGTCAGTCTGAGGTAGCTGTACTCTCAGGTAACACAACACACATATTGTCACACATCATGGTTTGATGTTATGACTATTCTACTGAATCCACTGTGGCAAAATAATAGTACAAAAGAAGAATACGCAAGGAGACAACTACCATAGCTTGAAGCAGAAAAACGAAAACCTCTCAATCAGCATGATTTAAAGTATTTGTAAAGGCTAAAGGCCTCACTCCTCAGCCCACCCATCCTTACCTAAGCTCCCTCCGATCTAGTGATGTTCACAATAGCCTCGACTGTCCCGGGACTTTCCCTCCTCATTGGCTTAGACAGCAGCGGGAGCCCATTGGCTCCCACTGCTGTCTATCACAGCCAATGAGGAGATAGTAGTGGACCGGACTGAGCCGCGGCTCTATGTGTCCTATGGCACGGGCGCAAGCATGATGTGGTGCCCCTAGGGGGAGGAGAGCCGGCAGGTGACCCGAAAATAGAAGGATCGGAGCACCATTGCACAGAGCAGGTAAGTTTGTTATTTAAAAAAAAAAAATGAAGCTTTACTACCACTTTTATTTAACAATAGCATAAGAATTAACTAAGTTTAAAGTAGTATTTTTTTTTTCATTTTGGATAGAGTAAGGGAGGGTTATAACCCCAGTTTTTTTTTTTTTTCGCCATCTGTGTTCCATTGCAAAAATTTCCCTTCACTTCCTGTCCCATAGACAAACAGGAGGTGAGAGGAATTTCCTGCAAATTAAAGAAATTTCTTGGGGACCCCTAGTTCACCGGAACTAGTGTGCCCATTGAAAGATTTCCCCTTTATTACTTTTCTGGGGACAACCCAAACTTTGTGGTTTTCTTTTACTTTCACTTTCAATGATAAATGGTAAACAGGACAAAAACAGAGGGTGAATCTTCTTAACGGAGGCACAGACAGCAAAAATAAAAAAACCTGACAGGTGTTTTAATCCCACTCTACTCCATCCAAAACTAAAAAAAAGTCTTGCCTTTAGTTATACTTTAATGCTACTAGCATTAGGAAATAGATAGATAGGTATATTGTGTTTACTTGTTTTAAACCTTTTTTTAATTTATCTTCCCTTAGTTAAGCTGGCCGCAGCTACAAATACTAAGGGGAAGTTTTTCAATGTAATTTCTCAATAAAATTACAGTGGGGATCGAAAGTTTGGGCACCCCAGGTAAAAATTTGTATTAATGTGCATAAAGAAGCCAAGGAAAGATGGAAAAATCTCCAAAGGGCATCAAATTACAGATTAGACATTCTTATAATATGTTAACAAAAGTTAGATTTTATTTCCATCATTGACACTTTCAAAATTACAGAAAACAAAAAAATGGCGTCTGCAAAAGTTTGGGCACCCTGCAGAATTTATAGCATGCACTGCCCCCTTTGCAAGGCTGAGACCTGCCAGTGTCATGGATTGTTCTCAATCAACGTCTGGGAAGACCAGGTGATGTCAATCTCAAAGGTTTTAAATGCCCAGACTCATCTGACCTTGCCCCAACAATCAGCACCGTGGCATCTTCTAAGCAGTTGTCTAGAAAACTGAAACTGAAAATAGTTAACGCTCACAAAGCTGGAGAAGGCTATAAGAAGATAGCAAAGCGTTTTCAGATGTCAATATCCTCTGTTCGAAATGTAATTAACGGCTTGTCGACCGCCGCAAGTACATATACTGCGGCAGTCAGCCCCTCACAGGCAGAGTGACGTATCGGTACGTCACTAGCCTGTGAGGCTCTGGGGAGCGAGCGCGCGCCGCCGGCGGCGCGCTCCCGCTCCCGCGCAGTCACGGAACCCCCGTGCTTGTGACCGGCGGACCCGATGTCCGCCGGTCACTCAGCGATCGTCGGGGGAGAGGGAGAAAGGCAGGCAGGCTGTGTAAACAAGCCGCCTGTCATTCTCCCCTGTGTAGAAACAATGATCATACGGTTCTACTATGTAGGACCGTTGATCATTGTTCCTACAGCTCATGCCACAGCCAATCACAGTTAGAATCATGCCCCTAGGGACACACACAGCCCCTCCCTCTCAAATAAAGTTAACCCCTTCACTGCCAGTGTCATTTTACAGTAACAGTGCATATGTATAGCACTGATTACTGTAGAAATGTCACTGGTAACCCTAAAAGTGTCAAAAATGTCAGTCAAGGGTCCGATCTGTCTGCCGCAATGTCGCAGTACCACAAAAAAACCCCAGATCGCCGCCATTACGCGTTAAAAAAAAAACAACAAAAATGACAAAAATCTTTCCCTTTGTTAGTAAACGCGATAACTTTTGCGCAAACCAATCAAAATACGCTTTTTGCGATTTTTTTTTACCAAACATATGTAGCATAAAACAAATTGGCCGAAAATGTTAAAAAAAATTTTCATTTTTACATTTTTTTGGGGGGAATTTCATATAAAAAAATGTGAAAAATATTGTTATTTTTGCAAAATTGACGCTCTTTTTTTGTTTATAGCGCATGATCAAAAAATTGCACAGGTGATCAAATACCACCAAAAGAAAGCTCTGTTTGTGGGAAAAAAAAGGACATCAAATTTGTTTAGGTACAGCGTCGCACGACCGCGCAATTGTCCGTTAAAGTCACGCAGTGCCGAAACGCAAAATACCCCCTGGTCTTTCAGCAACCAAATCCTCTGGGGCTTAAGTGGTTAAGAAATGGCAGTCATCAGGAACAGTGGAAGTTAAAGCAAGATCTGGAAGACCAAGAAAAATATCAGAAAGAACAACTCGCAGGATTGTGAGAAAAACAATTCAAAAGCCATGTTTGACTGCACCATTCCTCCAGAAACATCTGGCAGACACTGGAGTTGTGGTACACTATTCCACTATAAAGAGATACTTGTACAAATATAGTCTTCATGGAAGAGTCATCAGAAGAAAAACTCTTCTACAGCCTCACCAAAAAAATCAGCATTTGAACTTTGCAAATGAACATATAGACAAGCCTGATGCATTTTGGAAACAAGTTCTGTGGACCAATGAGGTTAAAATTGAACTTTTTGGCCGGAATGAGCAAAGGAACGTTTGGAGAATAAGGGGCACAGAATTTAATGAAAAGAACCTCTTTCCAACTGTTAAGCATGGGGGTGGATCAATCATGCTTTGGGGTTGTATTGCAGCCAGTGGCACAGGGAACATCTCTTGAGTAGAAGGAAATATGGATTCAAAAAAATTTCAGCAAATTTTGGATGGTAACTTGATGCCATCTGTGAAAAAGCTGAAGTTAAAGAGAGGAGGGCTTCTATAAATGGATAATGATCCTAAACACACCTTGAAATCTATGGGGGATTACATCAAGAGGCGTAAACTGAAGGTTTTGCTATGGCCTTCACAATCTCCTGACCTCAACATAATTGAAAATCTATGGATAGACCTTAAAAGAGCAGTGCGTGACAGACAGCCCAGAAATCTCAAAGAACTGGAAGACTTTTGTAAGGAAGAATGGGCAAAGATACCTCAAACAAGAATTGAAAGACTCTTGGCTGGCTACAAAAAGCATTTACAAGCTGTGATACTTGCCAAAGGTGATCTGGTCATCAAGCCAGAAAGTCTGTTTTTTTAACAAAACAAGCTGTCCTGCAAAGTGTTAGCTGGAGTTTGGCTTCAAATTGTTTAGTGTACCTAAATCTGCTAATCCATCTAAGACTACCCTCCCCCAGACTAACAATTCTGCTGTCCAGAGAGACAGCAGGTTTGTTTCTGGCAAGATCACCAGGTGAAAACAGAGGAAAATGCCTAAAAAATAAACCTAATTCAGCCACCACATCTAATGATTGGCAAGCTGCAATATATTACCTTTTTGGCTTTAATACCACTTTACGTTAAACTTTCATTGGAATATATAATGTGTTGTATATGTTTCTGTTCCATACTGCATGCTTCTGTGCTGGGAAAAAGCAACAGGCATCTTTTAGAAATATGATTAACCACCTCAATACTGTGCACTTTCACCCCCTTCCTTCCCAGACCAGTTTTCAGCTTTCAGTGCTCTCGCACTTTGAATGACATTTACTCAGTCATGCTACACTGTACCCAAATGAAATTTTAATCATTTTGTTCACACAAATAGAGCTTTCTTTTGGTGGTATTTATTCACCACTGGGTTTTTTTATTTTTTGCGATATAAGGAAAAAAAAGCGAAAATTTTGAAAAAAAAAACAATATTTTCTACTTTCTGTTTTAAAAGAAATCCAGTAAAATCAAATGTGATCGTACATTTAGACCAGAATGTATTCTGCTACATGTCTTTGGTAAAAAAAAAAAAAAAATCCTGATAAGTGTATGATAATAGGTTTGTGTGACAGTTATAGAGTCTACAAGCTAGGTTAAGGATCATTGAAAATTGATCAATCCTGTTGTATTGACTACCTATTTCATTTCTTGAGGCCCTAAAATGTCAGGACAGTACAAATACCCCCCAAATTACCCCTTTTTGTAAATATGACAGTCCAAGGTATTTAGTAAGAGGCATAGTGAGTTTTTGAAGGTGCAATTTTTAGTCCACAATAGTTTGGGTAATGAAGAATTTTTTTTCCACAAAATTGTCATATTAACAAGTTATTTCTTACACATGGCATAGATAAACTTGCAATTGCACCCCAAAATATATTCTGCTACTCCTCCTGAGTATGGCGATACCACATGTGTGAGACTTTTCCACAGCCTGGCCACATACAGAGGCCCAACATCCAAGTAGCACCATCAGGTGTTTTTAAAGGCATAAATTACACATTTCATTTCCTGAGTACCTATCACATTTTTGAAGGCCCTGGAGCACCAGGACAATAGAATTACCCACAAAATGACCCAAGGACACCCCCCTAAGTATATTCTACGAGGCATAATGAGTCTTTTGAACATGTCATTTTTTTTCCACAAGTTTTTGGAAAATGTGGAAAGAAAATGAAAACATTTTTTTTTTTTTACACAAAGTTGTCAATTTATAAGAAATTTCTAACACATAGCAAAACTTACACCCCAAAATACATTTTGTCACCCGTCCTGAGTATGGCGATGCCACATGTGAGACTTTTCCACAGCCTGGCCACATAAAGAGGTCCAACATCCAAGTAGCACCGTTAGGCGTTCTAGGAGCATATATTACACATTTCATTTCCTGAGTACCTATCACATTTTTGAAGTCCCTGGATAATTCTTTAGCCATGTGGATGGATGTGGGCAGATGATTCCTGGGACAGATGTGTGACAGATGTTGATCACTGGGATGTGGCAACTGTTCACTGGGACAGATGTGGCAGTTGTTCACTGGGACAGATGTGGCAGATGTTCACTGGGACAGATGTGGCAATGTTCACCTGGACAGCTGTGGCAGATGTTCACTGGGACAGATGTGGCCAACCACAGACAGATGTGGCAGATGATTACAGACAGATGTGGCAGATGATTACAGACAGATGTGCCAGATGATCACAGACAGATGTGCCAGATGATCACAGACAAATGTGCCAGATGATCATGGACAGATGTGCCATATGATCATGGACAGGTGTGCCAGATGATCACGGACAAATGTGGCAGATGATCATGGACAAATGTGGCAGATAATCATGGACAGACATGGCAGATGATCATGGACAGATCTGCCAGATTATCATGGACAAATGTGGCAGATGATCATGGACAGATGTGGCAGATGATCACGGACAGATGTGACAGATGATCACAGACAGATGTGGCAGATGATAACAGGCAGATGTAGCAGATGTTCACTGGGACCGTATATGTGCAGTGGCAGAGTGGGAGGAGGTTAAAAGAAGACTTGTTCTTGTTGCCATGGTAAGCAGAGTTATACTCAGTGACCATTTAATTAGGTTCACCAATTTAGTCATAAAGCAGTGCATATGCTTGGCAACAATTCTTAGGATCTCTTGGGAACTCAGATGGTGCTAACTTAGCAGTAAGGAGCTTAAATTGAATATGTGACAAGTCTACAGACATTTGAGTTTGCTAACAAAAAAAAGATTTTTAAAACAAACCCTCACTAAACTCTATAGCTGCAGGCACTGTGGAGTAAATCATCCTCAGGCCCCATGCACCCTAACTAAAAAAAATGCTCCTAGCAGCAGCTTTTGAGAGTTTTCTTTTTTCTGCTTCTAGAAGAAAATAGGGTTATACTATTTGTCCATGTACACTATTTGAGTCTAGAGGCGTTTGTTTGTTTTTTTAAGCTTCAACTTTTAGGAGCAGAAAAAAACATTTATTTTTTGCATTTTTGGGAAAGCAATTGCCAGCAGAAAAAAAACACGCTCCTAAACTCTGCTAACAGAGGTGCCCAGTGTTTTTTTTTTTTTTTTTTATTTAGCGGGGGGAGTGGGGGGCTGAGGGCATGCTTAACAACCAGTGAATAGCTGGTTGTTAAGGAGCAGGCCGGAAAGCTGTCCACTGTGTCTTTAACAATAGATGACTCATAAACAAAGGGGTGGGGCCACCTGAGGATGTCGCCTGGTGACCCCAACCCCTTGTGACATCATCAATGGGGGCATGCTGGTTCTATGACACCACAAGGGGGTGGGGTCGCCCAATGGCATCCCCGAGGGGCCCCACTTTTTAATTTATTTAGCAGCAGCCCTCTTTTCTGGCCTGACAGGCTGCATGCAAGGGTAAAGGAATGGTTTGCACCTGAAGGGCCTGGTATAGATTGGTGGGGACCTCCACACAGTTTGTTTTTGTTTTTTTCTAATGTCTGCATTCTTTTATTTACATTCATCTGTCAGTGGGGAATCCTGCTGACAGCTGATGAGTCATCAGTTGTTAGTGCCGGTTCACACTTCTGCGATGTGGGAATGCTGCGAATATACAGCGTGTTCCCGCATCGCATCCACACTTCTGGCAGTTCACACTGCCATATGCGATACGCAGGGGGTGTCAATTAAAAGTTAACGACACCCCCAGTTGCGATCGCATATCGCAGTGCGATCTGCAAGTACGCACAGAATCGGATCGCACAAGTGTGAACCACTATGCGATCCGATTCTACCGCGGCTCAAAAAAACCCTCATGTGCGTGTTTGGTGCGGATACAGTGCGAATTCAGCCATACAAAGTGTATGGCTGAACTCGCATCCGCACATCAGATCGCATGTAATTAGGAGCAGTGCTCTCCGAATTACATGCGATCTCCGCAAACGCGGAAGTGTGAACCGGCACTTAAGGATGCGGGTAGATGCCTGGTCCTTATCCATCATTTTTCCGATTTGTTTCAGCTCCTAGCGTGCACGGAGCCTCAAAGTTTAATGCAGAAACAGCAGCTCAGATCATCCTGCTCTGCCCTTTACTGGAATCTCTGACACTTTGGGGTCTGGCAGCAGCTTGGCACAGGCAGAATTTGATTGGCTATGGGATTGCAAATTCTACCTGAACATTTTTTCACTGTATGGCTATTTGTATCAAAAAGCAATTGTACCCAGCATATTTTTACATTACAAGTTAAACAATTTAAAGGAAGAAAATGAGTGCTTGCAACAGGAAATTTAGACAGTTTTACATTTTTTCAATGTTAAAAGAGGCTGACAAATCTCCTTATTTTCAGTAACACTTTTAAATTAACATTAGCAGTTTAATTCCGAAGACTTTCATATAATAATCATGTGTATTTATGTTGCATAGTTGATAACCTACTAATTAATTTTATTTCATGAATTTTAAAAAAGGTAAAAAAAACTCAGTTTCCTTGGTGACAAATATCTAATCACACAAATATGAAGTCAATTCATCCTCTCTGAAAAAACATAACACTACTCAAACAAAACATTATGCTTTATTATGAAGCTTAATTTTTTTCACCAATAATATGGACAAGCTAGCCACAATACTTTATTAAATATGCATGAAAAATACTATGAAGACTAGTGCTTGAGTGCGGGTTCATACTGCTCAGGTAAATAAAATTCCTATTGTGTTTCTCTGAATTGACTTGTGTGTCAAGGCTACGTTATGTTCAGTGCTAAGTAATGTGTTCAAATGGCACCAAACTGTTATTTTACCCATTGGCCCCCTTTTGGGAGCTGTGCTGTTTGTAGCTGCAAGCGTATTCTGTATATCTACATTATTTTATATCTAACACTTTATGATTACATTCACAATACTGCCTTCAGTGAAGAATGTTAAGGTTCATCTATGGGTAAAAATCCAACCCAAAAAATTCTTCCCATCCCACCCCACTCTAATTCAAATGTCCTATAAAAAAAAATCTCCCAAAAAGCTCTGTTTTCTTCCCTAAATCTGTGGCCAGGTAACAGGCCAGATCTGCAGTGCCCACTGTTTTGACTCATTTATCATATATCCATTACTGTTTCATTGAAATTCATTACACATGTATTAATGTCTTGATTCTGACATCTAGTGGCAACTCAGTGTAACTACAAATTGTTATTTTTATATTTGTTAATGGTATAATCCTATTTCCCTGTGTGTTGGGGTTAGTTAGTTTAGTCCTTAGAGAGACCACTCTCTTCTTCTTCATGTTCTCTATGTAAACTGCTAGACTTCATAGCAGGCATAGGTCTGAGGTGGTTATTGTCTCTTTACACTTCAAAAGACCTGTGAACATTCCATGTTCTGCATTTTTAAAAGTAAAACTGTCTGTCAAGGGTTCTTATTTATTAGGTGGCCAGATTGGCAGAGGTCTAAATAAGGTATGTCAATGCATAATGCAGTGCTTGAAACAGAATACCCATGACTCTTTCTAGTGATGTGGGCACAGGGAATTCGTAACCACAACTGTACATTCCCATGCCCTCAATGTCCTGCAGCTATTAGGAGTGACTTCTAAACCAGTTGACAAGACTTTTGGAGAGAATGGAACCCTGCTACAGACCATCCATGGTCTCTACCAGAGGACCACATGACAGTGGATTCAAGCAAGATATTTTTTTGATTTTTTTGAGAGTTGAAAGGTTTTTGTCAGAGTTGAAAGGTAATGCATACAAAGACATGTAAAACAAGTTTAAATCATCTATAAAGAAATGTGAATGAACTATAAAGACAATACAAGTGTCCATAAAAGTATATACAGAAAAAATGAACACAATCCTTCCTTAGAAAGCCTGCATCCAGAAAAGAATCCTCTCCACAGAGTCTACATAGAAATCACCCTTCATCAACTCGTATAATCGAATCCACCAATAATAAAGGAAATTCAACCCCCTTGTGACATGGTTAAATACACCTCTTACCAGATCTGATGGACCATCACATTATAAATAGTCATAATACGCTCATTCCATCAAAGCCAGAGATGAATTCCTGCAGCATAGTCATGCTCCCACCAACATTATCAGCATTGGATAAAAAATAAACAATCTCCCATCGTGAAAAATTTTAAAAATCTTTATTTCATTAAGAATAATGTCCATGTCGACTTTAAATACGATGCAAAAAACTGCAAAAAAAAAAAAAAGGAGAAGAAATTGACTTACATAAAATGGTATTGTAACAGGCTGAAAGCTTGACGTCACAAACATGTTCAACATGTTTCATCGGTATGACGTATTCAGGTTACATGCTGAATATCAACCATCACGTACAGACCTCACTTTTTTGGCGTGGAAACTAGCCCTCAAGATCATTAAAAAAATGTAAGCTCCTAAGGAGATCTATACATTCAGAGTCACTGTGTCATAAATGTGAGGTCTGTAAAATGAATCAACTTAAAGCCAAAAGAACTATTACCTTTAGTTCCAACCAAACATCTAATGTATTAAAACATTTATTTTCTGTAATACCAAAAATGTAGTGCATGTGTGTCAAGGTCTTACCTTGTCCTCCTGTTGGCAGCCATCTTGGACATGTGCAGACTGCTGCCTCTTATAAAATCTGATTGCATCATCACTTGCCTGCTGCCTGGGTGTCACACAGTGATGGTGCTGCACACATGACTATATCTATCGCCTGATGGGTTGCAGTCCTTGCCCTTGTGTTTGTGCTCCAAGGTGCATCTCTGTTCTCCGTGTTCCTCCGTGTATGACCTGGCTTGGCTGACGACTCTCCTGGCTGTTGACCCCACATCGGCAGACTACCCACTTCTGGACTTGACCCCGGCATGTTCCTGCTCTCGCTTCCTCACTCTTGCTGTGCATTTCTTGTTGTTTGCTCCAATAAACTTCTTTATTTAACTTGCATCCCCATGTGGTCTGGTTTACTGGCACCCTGACAATATGCTGATTTGTCCATGTGGTTGACAATATGTCGGATTGACTTTTAGAAAGTTATAGACTAGATTAAAGGAACACATAGGCAATATTAGGTCAGTCTTTGCTGGACACAGTGTACCAAATTGCACTTGTTGGGTTTTTAAAAAGATAAAAATGGGAAAATGAGCATGTATTACATTTTAATTTGCATTGGCATATGCCTTGTCTTTACATAAGCAGAACTTCACTCTTCAATCAACATTGACTATTGACATACGCCTTGTCTTGATATAAACTGAACTTCACTCTCCAATCAACATTCACTATTTTTAATCCTTATGCTTGCTCCTAGCATTAGTAAATAAATATAAAAGTATAACGCATACTTGTATTAAACTTTTTTTACAATTCTTCAGTTGCTTCCGCATTTCCATGCCTAGGCAAATTATATCAAATATCCCAGTAGTCTTCAGGAAGGAAAGAGGGGTTTTATCAGCTAAGCACACCCTCCTACCTTCATGCCTAAACTAAGGGCAGTTGAATTCTAGAAAGTAAATGCTACAGGAACCATCTGCCCTGCCACAGCCAAAAATGCTAGGGGGGGGTTTCAAAAATGATTTCTCAGCAAAATAAATCATGAAGACATAGAAGGATGGGTGAGTTTGCTTTAAATATTAAAAATTCAATAAATAGCATTTTTGGTTTGTGGTACTCAAATGCAGTGTAGCTCAGCAGTCTATAAACTGATAGTATGAATAATTTCTGTTTTATTTTGTATTCATTTGTAGCACCCTACAGGTAGGTGCTAGGTAAATGTATAGTGGGCCTTGTCTGCCTAACAGCAGGGCCATGATTTCTTTTTGGCAGGGTGTCATGGCTTCCAGGTGTGTCTGCTGAGGGAGGAGTCTCCCCACTGGTTCTATGAGAGGCTTCTCATAGGGCAGTGGAGGAAACCCAATCAGGGATACATTCAGGGTTATAACTACCCCAGAAGGCAGATTCTGCCGCAAAAAATTCTGGGAGTGGGTATAAGTTTGAGGGAGGGCATGACTCATTGTCTTTGGCGGGAAGCAGAGTCCCAGGAGGGAGAGGACGGCTGTCTCTCCTCCTGTCAGAGGAAGCGGATGTCTCGGGTGCTGCCTGAGAATCCAGTGAGTGCTGAGTTGAGCTGAGGGGGATCCGGTCTGCCGAGAACCAGCGGAGAGCGAGAGGGGTCCAGTCACAGGAAAGCCTACACAGGTCGTGAGTACTGAGGATTGCCCCTGGGGGTCTGCCTAGGGTCAGTGGGGACCACTCCGAAGAAGGTTCTAGGATCCAAGAGTCAGCTAGCTGTAAAGGGGGTACCTAGTCAGAGGACCCTGAAGTGATAGTGGGGGTACCTAGGTTGAGGACCCTTAAGTGGCAAAGGGGGCGCCTGCAGAGTGGGCCCTGAAGAGTTAATGCACAGTGTGAGTGCATCAGTTGAGAGTTGCAGCCATACAGGAATACACAGCAAGCTACTTCAAGCCAGGGCAAGGCTGGAGAGAGTAGTCAGTGACTTTGCAGTGCAAGCAGTGTCAGATGTTCAATGTTCCACAGTCCTGGATCTTTTGGACTTAAGTCGGAGTTTCAGCACAGCTTTCAGAGATACAGTGTGTTCAAAGCGTCAGTAAGCGTTGGCTAACGTCGGCTGGTGTCAAGACAGTGGTAACGGCATTTTTACTATAAAAGTCCCGGAATTGTACATAGTCGAGCCAAAGGAGTATCCCACTAATTTCCTTCTCCCATCCCCTAAAACTACAATAAAACAACCAAACAAAGATGCCGGAGTTGTCAATGTGTCAGTTCTCACACCCGCGGCCGTAGCTCACATGGGCTGGAGAGGTAAACGGTAACAATGGCAGACCCACATCAGGCCACAGGCCTGGAAACATTGCTACACATTCTAAATGTGGCAAATGAGGTTTAATGTGGAGAAGTGTAAGGCTTTGCACTTGGGGACTAAAAACATAAAAGCACAATACACTTTAGGGGAGGAACCTTTGGGGGAATCAAAAATGAAGAACAATGGAGAAAGATCTGGGAGTCTTGGTAGAAGATAGACTAAGCAATAGCATGCAATGTCAAGCGGCAGCTACCAAAGCCGGCAGAATATTAGCATGCATAAAGAAAAGGATGTATTCCAGAGAAAACTATAATCCTACCACTTTATAAAACTCTGGTCCGACCGCATCTGGAGTATTCTGTCCAGTTCTGGTCGCCAGTCCTCAGGAGGGATGTGTTGGAGCTGGAGAGATTACAGAGAAGGACAACTAAACTAATTAGGGGATTAAAGGACCCTAATTATGAAGAGCGTCTGCAATCGCTTGATTTATTCTCCCTGGAGAAGAGACGCCTGAGAGGGGACATGATAGCAATTTATAAATACCTCAAGGGTGATCTCAGCATAGAAAAAAAGCTATTCAGTCGAAAGGATTGCATGAGGACTCGAGGGCATACAATGCGATTAGAGGAGAAGTGTTTTAACCTCAGGCAACGCAGGGGGTTCTTTACTGTTAGGGCTACAGGATTGTGGAATTCTCTACCACAAGAGGTGGTTTCTGCGGGAAGTATGGTTGCTTTCAAAAGACTCTTGGAAGTACATCTCAAGGATTAGAACATTCAGGGGTATGAGAGATGATTACAGCCACACACACCTACACAGGTTGAACTGGATGGACTATTGTCCTTATTCAACCTAAACTACTATATAACTATGTATACTGATAGACAAGCTTCCTGCATTGTACAGAAAACAATGCAAGCAACACGAAAGCGACCAGGACATTGTAAAAACATTCTTCCATTAGAATTCATTTAGGGGATCCTCTGATTAATAATACCAGAAATGTCACTAAAACCCAATTTGTGATCCTGGCAAATCACTTGTAACAGCACTCGTGTCAAATCAGAACAAATAGTCTTTAGTAAAAAATAACAGATTTGTACTTGGCTTTGGTAACTATAAATGCTGTTTAAGCCATAACATGTCCATTCCATTTTAGTCCAGATTTAAACGTTGCCAGCTATGCAAATCTTTTGTATAATATCTGGGCCTGCTTTACGGGCTCAATTTAAAAATAGGAAAGCATTCTGCATTGCTTTAAGAGTTCCAATTTGGTGATGGCATAAGTAATTGAGTCATTTCCTTCTGCTGTTACTGAGCATAATGTCAGAAGCTGACAGATCTGATTTTCTCTGAGGGCTTTCAAGCTGAAGTTTGCATCATGGTCTTATATTGGTGCTTTTCCATTTCAGAGAACTACTAAAGTCATAGGTGAACCTTCTATTTTCCTGAAAAATCATTTCTAGATTGCTGTTCCATAGCAGTGGCTAAAGAAATTAGATTGTACTGCATCAGCTACAATACATCCGCAAAGTATTCACATCACTTCACTTTTTCTACATTTTTTTATGTTACAGCCTTATTCCAAAATTAATTAAATTCATTATTTTCCTTAAAATTCTACAAATAATACCCCATAATGACAACGTGAAAGAAGTTTGCTTGAAATCTTTGCAAATTTATTCAAAATAAATTTATATAAAAATATATTTTCATGTGACAGCACTGAAGAAATTACACTTTGCTACAATGTAAAGTAGTGAGTATACAGCTTGTATAACAGTGTAAATTTGCTGTCCCCTCAAAATAACTCAACAAACAGCCATTAATGTCTAAACTGCTGGCAACAAAAGTGAATACACCCCTAAGTCAAAATGTCCAAATTGGGCCTACTTAGCCATTTTCCCTCACCGGTGTTTCACAAGGTCTCAGGTGTGAATGGGGAGCAGGTGTGTAAAATAATTGGTGTTATCGCTCTCACTCTCCCATACTAGTCACTGGAAGTTCAACATGGCACCTCATGGCAAAGAGCTCTCTGAGTATCTGAAAAAAAGAATTGTTGCTCTACATAAAGATGGCCTAAGCTATATGAAGATTGCCAAGACCCTGAAACTTAGCTGCAGCGGTTTAACAGGACAGGTTCCCCTCAGAACAGGCTTAGCTATGGTCGACCAGAGAAGTCGAGTGCACTTGCTCAACATCCTATCCAGAGGTTGTTTTTGGAAAATTGATGTTTGAGTGCTGCCAGCATTGCTGCAGAGGTTGAAGGGGTGGGGGGGTCAGCCTGTCAGTGCTCAGACCATACGCCACACAATGCATCAAATTGGTCTGCATGGCTGTTGTCCCAGAAGGAAGCCTCTTCTAAAGATGATGCACAAGAAAGCCAGCAAACAGTTCGCTGAAGACAAGCAGACTAATGGCATGGATTGCTGGAACCATGTCCTGTGGTCTGATGAGACCAAGATAAACTTATTTGGTTCAGATGGTGTCAAGCGTGTGTGGTGGCAACCAAGTGAGGAGTACAAAGACAAGTGTGTCTTGCCTACAGTCAAGCATGGTGGTGGGAGTGTCATGGGCTGGGGCTGCATGAGTGCTGCCGGCACTGGGGAGTTATAGTTCATTGAGGGAATCATGAATGCCAACATGTACTGTGAAATACTGAAGTAGAGCATGAATCCCCTCCCTTTGGAGACTGGGCCTCAGGGCAGTATTCCAACATGATAACAACCCCAAACACACCTCCAAGACGACCACTGCCTTGCTAAAGAAGCTGAGGGTAAAGGTGATGGACTGGCCAAGCATTTTCCAGACCTAAACTCTATTGAGCATCTCTTGGGCATCCTCAAAGGGAAGGTGGAGGAGCGCAAGGTTTCTAACATCCACCAGCTCCGTGATGTCGTCATGGAGGAGTGGAAGAGGAATCCAGTGGCAACTTGTGAAGCTCTGATGAACTCCATGCCCAATAGGGTTAGGGAAGTGCTGGAAAATAATGGCGGCCACACAAAATATTGACACTTTGGGCCCAATTTGGACATTTTGACTTAGGGGTGTACTCACTTTTGTTGCCAGCGGTTTAGACATTAATGGTTGTATGTTGAGTTATTTTGAGGGGACAGCAAATTTACACTGGTATACAAGCTGTACACTCACTACTTTATATTGTAGAAAAGTATAATTTCTTCAGTGTTGTCACATGAAAATATATAACAAAATATTTACAAAAATGTGAGGGGTGCACTCACTTTTGTGAGATACTGTATATAAGTATTCACAGCCTTTGCCATGACACTCAAAATTGAGCTTAGGTGCATCCTGTTTCCAGTGATCATCCTTGAGTTCTACAACTTGATTAGAGTCCACTTGTGGTATATTAAGTTGATTGGATATGATTTGGAAAGGCACACACCTGTCTATATAAGGTCCCACAGTTAACAGTGCATGTCAGTGCACAAACCAAGCCATGAAATCCAAGGCATTGTCTATAGACCTCCGAAACAGGATTGTATCAAGGCACAGATCTGGGGAAGGGTACAGAAAAATTCCTGCAACATTTAAGGTCCCATTGAGCACAGTGGCCTCCATAATTCATAAATGGAAGAAGTTTCACCAGGACTCTTCCTAGAGCGGGCCAAATTGAGCAATCAGGGGAGAAGGGCCTTAGTCAGGAAGGTGACCAAAAACCTAATGGTTACTCTGACAGAGCTCCAGAGTTTCTCTGTGGGGAGAAAAGAACCTTTCATAAGAACAACTATCTCTGCAGCACTCCACCAATTAGGTCTGTATGGTAGAGTGGCCAGACAGAAGCCACTTAACAGTAAAAGACACATGACAGCCTGACTGGAGTTTACAAAAAAAGCACCTGAAGGACTCTCAGACCATGAGAAACAAATTCTCTGATCTGATTAAACAAGGATTGAACTCTTTGACCTGAATGGCAAGCGTCATGTCTGGAGGAAACCAGGCACTGCTCATCACCTGGCCAATACCATCCCTACAGTGAAGCATGGTGGTGGCAGCATCATGCTGTGGGGATGTTTTTCAGCATTAGGATCTGGAAGACTAGTCAGGATCAAGGTAAAGATGAATGCAGCAATTTACAGAGTCCTCCAAGATAAAAACCTGCTCCAGAGTGTTCTGTACCTCAGACTGGGGTGAAGATTCATCTTCCAACAGAACAACAACCCTAAGCACACAGCCAAGGTAACAAAGGAGTGGCTACGAGACAACTCTGTGAATGTCCTTGAGTGGCCCAACCAGAGCCCAGACTTGAACCCGACTGAACATCTCTGGAGAGATCTGAAAATGTCTGTGCACCAACGCTCCCCATCCAACCTGATGGAGCTTGAGAGGGCCTGCAAAGAAGAATGGGAGAAACTGCCTACAAATAGGTGTGGCAAGCATGCAACATCATACTAAAAAAAGACTTGAGGCTGTAATTGGTGCCAAAGGGGCTTCAACAAAGTAATGAGCAAAGGCTGTGAATACTTATGTACATGTGATTTTTCTTTTTTTATTTTGAATACATTTGCAAAGATTTCAAACAGGCTTCTTTCACATTGCCATTATAGGGTACTGTTTGCAGAATTTGGAGGAAAATAATTAATTTATTCCATTTTGAAATAAGGCTGTAGCAAAACAGTGTGTAAAAATTGAAGCGCTGTGAATACTGTACATTCACAGTAAAGGAAGCCATTTGGTACTACCATGAGCCGCTATTAGTTTTCAGGCAGCATGGGAGCGCATTATTGGTTTGTGCTACAAAATGTCTCTGAACAACAGTGGTGGACTTTTTTGCTGTGTATGGAGCAAATTCCACCATGTCAGTACACATCCTCAATACATTTTATTTTCATATTCCAGAAACCTCTCCCCAAACAGGCCGAAGTAAACAAAACACAGGGAGCCATTGTTCATGTTCTTTTGTGTGCAAGGGATTTTTTTTTTTGCAAGGTTTTCAGTGATCCATGGAAAATAAATCTGTCTGGATGTGAAAATTGGATTTTTATGTGAGAATGTAGTGTTCAGCACACAGGCCCACTTACAGCTTGATAGCTGAGATTCACTCTGTGTCTTATTGATTATTCTCTTGTCCGTATCGTTTTATGTACAGTGCTGTGTACTCAGACAGACTATTATCATTGTCAAGCCTACTGATGTTTAACCCCTTCCTGTACCACAAACTAGATATCTGTTCAGGGAAACATTTTTTTGTCTTTTATTTTCTTGTTATACCTCAGCCTGTCCAGTTTATAAGACTGTCCAGAAGCTGCCTTTGATTTATCTGAGAAGCAATCTTGCCGTTTTTATTGTTATTTTCGTGTTTGATAGAAGTAGCCTTGAATGCCTTTTTTTTTTTTTTCCTACTTCCATCCTGTGCAGACTTTGATAAATAACCCCTGCACTCTGCTTCTCTCTAACACATACACAGCATTAGAACACCATTTCCATTTTAATTCAGAAATCGAGCTGCAGAGCCATTCATGCTGTTATCATCTCAATCCTGTGTCACATACATCTAATGAAAAATATGTAATGTATGGGACATAGCTGACATTACCTTGACACTTACGCATACAAATATGATGTCTATTCTCTTTCTTAAGTTCTGCAGAAATTATCGCTGTAAACACAATGCCGACTTTTATATAGAAGTCTTTAAACTATGCTGGTCTGTGGAACATTTTCAGCAAAATGAAGAGCGTGAAAGAAAATGCTACAGTCATTGTAAAGTTTAATAGTGTCCAGATGTAAAATGGTTTGAGTCATTATGTTCTTTCAGGGTAAATGCATAATGTACTCATGTCTTAATTTCTTTGTAATACACACTGTGAGCTGCTAGCATCCATCATAAATAATGGAGTTTACTGGTGTGGCTTGATGGAGCATATACACACAGAGAGGAAGAGATGGTGATGGAATGGGGAGCAATGTGTAAGAATTTCACACATAAGGGCAAAATAAAAGGTTGGAAAAACATTTAGATGTCTTCATTGCAGTGACATGACCACCGAGATGTAGTAGGTTTTAATACAGTAAGAAATGATTCAAGGCATAAGAGAGAGGAGAAAACATGGATGAGGGCAAAAAACTCATGCACTCTTTGTATAAGAAAATAAACCACATTTTTGGCTCTGTCAGATTACAGCACATGCTATATCATGCATTATCACAACACAAAAACACTCTGTATATGTGCATTGCTAATTCGTAAAATGGAACTTCACCCAAAAGGGGAAATTTCACTCTTCCACCAACTTCCCCCTCCTCTGACATATTGGGAACATACTGTATTTTTTTAGGGAAGGGCGCAGGTACCTAGTTTTGACAGTTCCTGCTCCTGCCTAGGCAATCAAAGCAGAAGTTCTTATTCCTCCTCCCTGCCTTCTGGGACACATCATTGCATGCATAGTGGGCAGCCAACTGTGAAGCCCCAAGGAGTTAAAGCCGGATGCCCCCCCACAGTTAACATGCTGGTGCCCAGGACCCAAAGACTGTTGAAGAACTGTCCCTGTTGAGGACGGTGCTGGATCCTTGGGCAGGTGAATGTCTTTTTATTAAAAGTCAGCAGCTATCATTTTATAGCTACTGACTTTTAGTTTTTGCAAAACTGACTGAAGAAACCCTTTAATAGCACCCTAATGCACATATACAATACCAACAGTGGCGGCCCGTGCATAGGGGGCTCCAGAGCGCCGCCCCCCCCTACCCCCTAAAAAAATAGGAAAAAAAATAGAAAAAAAAATTACAAAAAGAACAAATAAAGTTTTGAAAAAAAAAAATCGTGTTCGCAGACCTATGCGATGGGCCTGGTGGCTATGGGGGGGGGTGGGGTTTACGACCCAGAAGAGGCGCCGATTGGCTGCCTTCTGGGGGCGTAACCTGGGCGCAGGAAAAAGCGCTGATCCACCCCCACCTTCGTGATATCCTGGCTGTGATTGGTCCAGTCTCCAGCCTGGACCAATCATCATCCAGGACATCGCTGACTCACAATGGGGGCTTCACCGCCCGATCTCCTTCCCGCCGCCCGGACCGGAAGACAGAAGACTGAAGAGGAGGACGTCCACGGCGCTGCTCGTCTCGGTTCCCGGAATCCCGCCATCCCGCCGCCGTCAGAAGGTAAGTGATTGAAGCGGCCGTGGTGTACGCTAGCGGATCCTGCCTGCCAGTAGTGTTGTTGGCCAGTGTGACACTGGCAGGACCCAGGGGGGACGATCCGGCTGTGCAAGTAAAGAGCAGATGTCAGAGCGGTGCCAGGATGGAAGTAGTGTGGGCACAGTGTGTGTCATCCTTGGTGATGATGGATCGGAGCCCCCTCCCCAGTGAGACTCATGTCCTGTTATCCCCGGAGTAGTCCAGGTCTCAGGATTATAAGCAGAATATGGACATATCCCATACTCTGATTTCTACAGATTTCAGCAGATCAGCCCCCCTCCCCTATAATAATAATAACTATAACTGCCCCCCTCCTTATAAAAACAGACAATCTTCATCTTCCTTTGTATTTGATGTTATCATTACCAGGTAATGCATTATGAGAAGGCAGACATGCTTTGTTTCTAACTGTAAAATGTGTATTACTGTAGTATGTGTACAGTGACAGCATCAAAATCTGAATTTATGGCCAGGCCTCTAACCCCCTATTATTGGGATATATACTGAGAGACACCTTAATATGGGATGTACTGAGAGTGGGAGACCCCCTATTATGGATATACTGGGAGACCCTCTATTTTATTGCATGGGTTCTCTCAGTATATATCCCATATGTGGGGGGTCACTTTCAGTCAGTGTATCCCATAATAGGGCCCCTGTTCCCTATTACGAGATATACTAGTACTGATGGACCCCTTAACCACTTGACGTCTGCTCACATTGCTGCTACTGCAGCAATGTGGCTCGTTATCGTCCAGCGACGTAGACCTACGTCGCTGGACTCCTCCCCCTGTAGGCGGCGCGCTCCCGCTGTTTTCAGTCACAGCGGGAGTCGGGCCAGGGGAGGAGCCGCCGCTCTTCCCCGATCGTCGGGGAATCGAGTGTAGAGATCCGCCCGCTTGTGTAAACAGAGCGGGCGGATCTCCTAAGTGACAAACAGTGACAGATTGCAGTGTTCAGCATAGCTGAATATGCGATCTGTCCCTGACTCACTCAGTCACCTCCCCCCACACACGTTAGTAAGCACCAGGCATACATTAACCCCTCCCTCTCCAATAAAATTAACCCCTTCCCTGCCAGTGTCATTTTTACAGTAACAGTGCATATATATAGCACTGATTACTGCAGTAATGTCACTGGTACCCCCAAAAGTGTCAAAAATGTCAGTCAAGGGTCCGATCTGTCCGCCGCAATGTCGCAGTCCCGCAAAAAAAAAATCACAGATCGCCGCCATTACTCGTTAAAAAAAAACCCACCAAAAACTACAGAAATCTTTCCCTTAGTTAGTAAACGCAATAACTTTTGCGCAAACCAATCAAAATACGCTTATTGTGATTTTTAAATTAGATTTTTACATTTTTGGGGGGGGGGGGATTTCATATAAAAAAATTTTAAAAATATTGTTATTTTTTCAAAATAAACGCTCTTTTTTTGTTTATAGCGCAAAAAGTAAAAATCGCACAGGTGATCAAATACCACCAAAAGAAAGCTCTGTTTGTGGGAATAAAAGGACGTAAATTTAGTTTGGGTACGGCGTCGCACGACCGCGCAATTGTCAGTTAAATTCACACAGCGCCGAATCGCAAAAAGTGGCCTGGATGTAAGACAGCAAAATCCTCCGGTGGTAAAGTGGTTAATATGTGATATATTGGGAGAATTTGTTCACGCAAGCGAAATACAGGGGGCAAAATGGGTGGAGTCTGTAAGGGGTGTGGCTTCTGAGAAGTAGGAGGGGTCAAATGGAAGGGCGGGGTCTTGCGCCCGACCTTTTTAAAACTTCACCAGCCGCCACTGAATACCAACAAAAGCACCCGGGTCTACAGGGTACCATTTAAAAACCATTAAAAAAACAAAAGGACTACACTAATACAATGTGCAAAAACACATTTGTTATGGTGTGGAACCTGGTCACAGCAACTAGGAAGTGCCTAAAACACTGCAATATTTTAGGTGCTCCCTAGTTTCCACACTGGCTGAATATAGGACAGGTTAGATAGGATCTGTTTCTTCAAATTGTTGAAAAGGGAATCTTATATCATCAACTGTAGTGTGATAACGTTGCAGTTATTTCAATTTATGCTATATGGCTGCTCACTATTAGAGATACATTTGCATATACAGTAAGTATACAAAAATAACAGAATAAAAAAAAAAAAACAAAATTGGTGTGGCTAGAAAAGCTTTAAAGGAGATGTTTGGGATTGTTAAATATATATATATACAGTATATATATTGTACTCACATCTGGCACTAAGCCTGAGAACTGAGTGATCACATGACTAGCTCAGTCAGCTCAGATCAGAGAGTGGCGACTGTCAGTCATCGCTCTCTGCCCTTCCCCTCCAGCTCACTGAAGTGCTGGGTTTGAGAGGGGATGGGATTGGCTCCCGCATGCTGAGAGGCTAAGCCAGCTGTCGACCAGGCATCTGGGGGATCCCACTGTTGGCTAATTCCGGGTCACAGGAAAGCACAAGTAAGTGCTCACTTGTGACCCACAAGAGAAATATGGCCAAAAAACCTTTGGCAGTACTTCTCTTTTAATGCCCTTTTTGTCTTACAACTAATCAATGGTACAAAGAAGGGTAAAGTTTTTTTGACTTTCTCAGTTACTTTATCAGATATGAAAACACGAAATCACCAACAGCACTAACAAATTACCCTAATATTTTTTCCTGGTTTTGCGGGCGTTGCTTAACCTCCCTGGCAGTAATCCTGAGTGTGGCTCTGGGTTAATTTCCGGTGCGACATGCCGTCAGCGTTTGGCAATAAGAAGCTGAAGACTGGAGAAATGGTTGCCTGGCAGAAAGACAAAATGATGGCACTGCGATGGCGTGACAAGAAATATGTGTGCCTAATGAATACAGTTCATAATACCTCCACTGTTATGGTACGCACGAAATGTGGAAAAGAAATTGTGAAGCCACAAGTAGTGATAGACTACAATAACACCATGGGAGGTGTCGACAGAGCTGACCAAGCAATGACATTCTACCCAGCAATGAGGAAACAGCAAAATAAGTACTACAAGAAGAACTTCAGACATATTCTTGAGCAATGCTTGTGGAATGCCTAGTGACAAGCCTGTGATTAATTTTGACTTAATGTGGAAAGTTGCCGAACGTATCTTTGTGAACCACCAAACACCATCAATGGCTGTGAATAGAGCTGGACGTCGTGCTGTTGGCGTTGTCAACCCGGAACGCCTGACTGGTCATCACTTCATGGACTACATCCCACCAACCGAGAAAAAGTCAGCACCTACAAGGATGTGCGTGGTTTATTGCTCGAAGTGAGATGACAGTGGAAGGAAAATCCGAAAGAAAACAAGGTTCTATTGTCCCAATTGTGACGTCGGACTTTGTGCAGTCCCATGTTTCATACCCGGGATGTTTACTAAACCAATATGCAGTCTCCAGTATTACAGTGATAAGTAATATTGCACCCTTGTTTGGACAAATTTCAGTGTTTTTGGTTTGATTATGTAGCACCCTACAGGTAGGTGCTCAGTAAAGTATAGTGGGCCTTGGCTGCCTAACAGCAGGGCCATGATTTCAGCTGGCTGTTATGTCTCCCAGGTGTGTCTGCTGAGAGGGGAGTCTCCCCACTTGCTCCATGAGAGGATTCTCATTGGACAGTGGAGGAAACCCAATCACAGACACACTCAGGTCTGTATCTACCCCAGAAGGCAGATTCTGCCACAGAGGATTCTGGGAGTGGGTATAAGTTCTGAGCCTTTGGCGGGAAGCAGAGTCCTAGGAGGGAGAGTATGGCTGTCTCTCCTCCTGTCAGAGGAAGCGGGTGTCCCGGGTGGCGGCCTGGGAATCCAAAGAGTGTGGAGCTGAGCTGCAGAGGGGATCCGGTGTGCCGAGAACCAGCGGAAAGAGAGAGAGGGGTCCTGTTCCAGGAAAGCCGTCAAAGGTCGTGAGTACTACAGACTGCCCCTGGGGGTCTGCCTAGTGTCAGAGGGGACCACTCTGGAGAAGGTTCTAGGGATCCAGGAGTCAGCTAACTGTTAAAGGGGGTGCCTAGTCAGAGGACCCTGAAGTATTAGAGGGGGTACCTAGTCAGAGGACCCTGAAGTACTAGAGGGGGTACCTGCAGTTTGGGCCCTGAAGAGTCAGTGTACAGTGGGAAGTGTACAAAGTTGAGAGTTGCAGCAGCACAAGTAGTGACAAGGAGCTACCTCAGCCAGTGAAGGGTTAGAGGGAGCTGTTCAGTGACTTTTGAGCTACGCCAAGTATCAGGAGTCAAGAGTTCTACAGTCCTGGAGCTTCTAAACTAACAATCCAAGTTAAAAGTCGAGGTTTCAGCACTAATTCAGTCAAGCGGCATTTGAAGCGTCAGGAAGCGCTGGTCAGCATTCAGCTGGCACCAAGACAGCGTTAGTGAGCATTTTTTTGTACAAAGTCCCAGTTAAGCCTAGAAGATCCAGAGGAGTATCCCACTCATTCTCTTCTACCATCCCCTAAATACAATAAAACAAAACAAAGCAAAGATGCCGGATTGGTCATTGTCTCAGTTCTCACACCTGGGCTCACAACTTAAATGTGTTGGAAGTGTTACCTGTACTGATGGCAGACCCACCTCAGGCCCCAGGCCTGGAAATATTGCTACAATTACATTATTGAATAAAATGTATTATTATATTATAATTCATGATTTCGTATTTCAAACTTTATCATACCCGGGATGTCTACTAGACTCTTGTTTGGACAATTTTAAGTGAGTTATTCCTAAGAATTACAGGCCTACAATATAAAACAACAGATTTCCATGCAAAACAATGTACCGCTTTGACATTCAAAAATACTGACATAATCAGACTGCCAGGGAGGTTAATGTTAATCCAGTATTATAAATCCGCTTCTATCTTTCCTCTGGAGATGTTGTCAGCCATGATACTTTCAATGCTAGAAAGTATATTCAATGAAAATTCATATGCTCCTTTATCTCGTCTAATTTATCGTCATGTTAAAGAAAGCAGGAAAAGTAGATAATAAAGTGGCTGATTGTTAATTCTAATAAAAAAGACTGGTGGTGAGTGTTCGCTTTGCAAGAGCTAGTAGCAAGTAGAGTGTCCTTGTGAGCTTAAACAATGGAATAAAGGCTATTAGGTATGTGAAGACGTTTTTGTGTAAGACACAAATACACTATATTTAAGTATAGTTGCATTCAAACTCAAGGATGCTGTAACAAATAGAGATAGTATTCAGAAATTAGAATATGAGAAAACAGATGGAACAAGGGAGAAAGCAATATTCAATGTGTATAAAGTGTTGAAAGTGTTATAACATGTACTATGCACTTCGAACTATAGATGGCGCTGTAGTAATATACTGGTGTCTTTGTGTCTATATATGCTTGTGTATATGGCACAGGAAGGGCAGTTTTTTTCTCCCTGCTCTCTCCTGATATGCTGTTCTCACACACATTTCTTAAGATCTCAGTGCCTCATCTTATCACATAACCAACAGATTATAGGCCCAGGCCCTAAATAGAATACTACAAGCTGGCAGGTTCTTTATCCAAGCTGCTGAAAATGGTAAATTGCTCAGATGTGAGGTTAGAAATCGCAAAGCTAAACAATACCATCCACCAGCTGTGGAAGTTCAAGCTGAAGATGCTGCTAAGCAAAGATGACTTGTGGAAAGTACTGGATACAAACAGACCTACTAATGGACACAGGGCCATTTATCTCAGGGCAAAAGGGGTGCCTGCCCAGGGCCCAGTCATTGTTGGGGGGTCCCTTGAGCCTGCAAAAAGTTCGGCCACCTCTGGTGCTGGTCACATGCTGGCTTCTCGCTACTATCACTTGTAAATACAGAAGCACTGCTTCTGTATTTACAGGTGACAGCTCTCCCATCCCGGCGGCCGCTCTGATCAGAGGAGGAGGAGGGGGGCAGGGAAGCTGCGTCTGGAACAGGAAGGCTGCACGGACATCAGGCAAAATGCT
Organism: Pelophylax lessonae; assembly: GCF_965119305.1. Taxonomy (NCBI): domain Eukaryota; kingdom Metazoa; phylum Chordata; class Amphibia; order Anura; family Ranidae; genus Pelophylax; species Pelophylax lessonae. The sequence goes on from NC_138768.1 coordinate 650,201,515, forward strand.
GTGAGTAACATTTGGGAGAGAGGAAAAGTCTGTACTAGAACTAGGAGGGGGGGGGGGGAGCGGAGAGCCTTGTACTTGGGGGGAGTGGAGCTCTGTACTAAAACCAGGGGTGGAAAGAGAGCCCTGCACTCTGCACCTACCTCACCCCTGCACCTACCTCACCTCTGCACTCTGTACCTACCTCACCTCTGCACTCTGTACCTACCTCACCTCTTCACTCTGCACCTACCTCACCCCTGCACCCTGCACCTACCTCACCTCTGCACTCGTTACCTACCTCAGCTCTGCACTCTGCACCTACCTCACCCCTGCACCTACCTCACCTCTGCACTCTGTACCTACCGCACCTCTGCACTCTGTACCTACCTCACCTCTGCACTCTGCACCTACCTCACCTCTGCACTCTGTACCTACCTCAACCCTGCACCCTGCTCCCACCTCACCTCTGCACCCTGCTCCCACCTCACCTCTGCACCCTGCACCTACCTCACCTCTGCACCTACCTCACCTCTGCACTCTGTACCTACCTCACCCCTGCACCCTGCTTCCACCTCACCTCTGCACCCTGCTCCCACCTCAGCTCTGCACACTGCACCTACCTCACCTCTGCACCTACCTCACCTCTGCACTCTGTACCTACCTCACCCCAGCACCCTGCTCCCACCTCACCTCTGCACCCTGCTCCCACCTCAGCTCTGCACACTGCACCTACCTCACCTCTGCACTCTGCACCTACCTCACCTCTGCACTCTGCACCTACCTCACCCCTGCACCCTGCACCTACCTCACCTCTGCACTCTGTAACCTACCTCACCTCTGCACTCTGTACCTACCTCACCTCTGCACTCTGCACCTACCTCACCCCTGCACCTACCTCACCTCTGCACTCTGTACCTACCTCACATCTGCACTCTGTACCTACCTCACCTCTGCACTCTGCACCTACCTCACCTCTGCACTCTGTACCTACCTCAACCCTGTACCCTGCTCCCACCTCACCTCTGCACCCTGCTCCCACCTCACCTCTGCACACTGAACCTACCTCACCTCTGCACTCTGCACCTACCTCACCTCTGTACTCGGCACCTACCGCACCCCTGCACTCTGCACCTACCTCACCTCTGCACCCTGCTCCCACCTCACCTCTGCACCCTGCTCCCACCTCACCTCTGCACCCTGTACCTACCTCACCTCTGCACCCTGTACCTACCTCACCTCTGCACTCTGCACTTACCTCACCCCTGCACTCTCTACCTACCTCACCCCTGCACTCTGCACCCACCTCACCTCTGCACTCTGTACCTACCTCACCCCTGCACCCTGCTCCCACCTCACCTCTGCACCCTGCACCTACCTCACCTCTGCACTCTGCACCTACCTCACCCCTGCACTATGCACCTACCTCACCTCTGCACCTACCTCACCCCTGCACTCTGAGCCTACCTCACCTCTGCACCCTGCTCCTACCTCACCTCTGCACACTGCACCTACCTCACCTCTGCACACTGCACCTACCTCACCCCTGCACTCTACACCTACCTCACCCCTGCACCTACCTCACCTCTGCACTCTGTACCTACCTCATATCTGCACTCTGTACCTACCTCACCTCTGCATTCTGCACCTACCTCACCTCTGCACTCTGTACCTACCTCAACCCTGCGCCCTGCTCCCACCTCACCTCTGCACCCTGCTCCCACCTCACCTCTGCACCCTGCACCTACCTCACCTCTGCACTCTGCACCTACCTCACCTCTGCACTCTGTACCTACCTCTCCCCTGCACCCTGCTCCCACCTCACCTCTGCACCCTGCTCCCACCTCACCTCTACACACTGAACCTACCTCACCTCTGCACTCTGCACCTACCTCACCTCTGCACTCTGCACCTACCACACCCCTGCACTCTGCACCTACCTCACCTCTGCACCCTGCTCCCACCTCACCTCTGCACCCTGCTCCCACCTCACCTCTGCATCCTGTACCTACCTCACCTCTGCACTCTGCACCTACCTCACCCCTGCACCTACCTCACCCTTGCACTCTCTACCTACCTCACCCCTGCACTCTGCACCTGCCTCACCTCTGCATTCTGTACCTACCTCACCCCGGCACCCTGCTCCCACCTCACCTCTGTACCCTGCACCTACCTCACCTCTGCACTCTTCACCTACCTCACCCTTGCACTCTGCACCTACCTCACCTCTGCACTCTGCACCTACCTCACCCCTGCACTCTGAGCCTACCTCACCTCAGCACCCTGCTCCCACCTCACCTCTGCACACTGCACCTACCTCACCTCTGCACTCCGCACCTACCTCACCCCTACACTCTGCACCTACCTCACCCCTGCACTCTGCACCTACCTCACCCCTGGACTCTGCACCTACCTCACCCCTGCACTCTGCACCTACCTCGCCCCTGCACTCTGTACATACCTCACCCCTGCACCTACCTCATCACTGCACCCTGCACCTACCTCACCCCTGCACTCTGCATCTACTTCACCTCTGCACTCGGCACCCTGCACCTACCTCACCCCTGCACCCTGCACCTACCTCACCCCTGCACTCTGTACCTACCTCACCCCTGCACTTTGCACCTACCTCACACCTGCACCCTGCACCTACCTCACCTCTGCACCTACCTCACCTCTGCATTCTGCACCTACCTCACCCCTGCACTCTGTACCTACCTCACCTCTGGACCCTGCACCTACCTCACCCCTGCACTCTGCACCTATTTCACCTCTTCACTCTGCCCCTACTTCACCTCTGCTCTCTGCACCTACTTCCCCTCTGCATTCTGCACCTACCTCACCTCTGCACTCTGCACCTACCTCACCCCTGCACTCTGCACCTACCTCAGCCCTGCACTCTGTACCTGCCTCACCTCTGCACTCTGTACCTACCTCACCTCTGCACTCTGCACCTACCTCACCCCTGCACTCTGCACCTACCTCACCCCTGCACTCTGCACCTACCTCACCTCTGCACTCGGCACCCTGCACCTACCTCACCCCTGCACCCTGCACCTGCCTCACCCCTGCACTCTGTACCTACCTCACCCCTGCACTTTGCACCTACCTCACCCCTGCACCCGGCACCTACCTCACCTCTGCACCCTGCACCTACCTCACCTCTGCACTCTGCACCTACCTCACCCCTGCACTCTGTACCTACCTCACCTCTGGACCCTGCACCTACCTCACCCCTGCACTCTGCACCTATTTCACCTCTTCACTCTGCACCTACTTCACCTCTGCACTCTGCACCTACCTCACCTCGGCACTCTGCACCTACCTCACCCCTGCACTCTGCACCTACCTCAGCCCTGCAATCTGTACCTACCTCACCTCTGCACTCTGTACCTACCTCACCTCTGCACTCTGTACCTACCTCACCTCTGCACTCTGCACCTACCTCACCTCTGCACTCTGCACCTACCTCACCTATGCACTCTGTACCTACCTCACCTCTGCACTCTGTACCTACCTCACCTCTGCACTCTGTACCTAATTCACCCCTGCACCCTGAACCTACCTCACCTCTGCACTCTGTACCTACCTCACCCCTGCACTCTGTACCTACCTCACCCCTGCACTCTGTACCTACCTCACCTCTGCACTCTGTACCTACCTCACCCCTGCACCCTGCACTCTGCACCTACCTACCCCCCGCACTCTGTACCTACCTCACCTCTGCACTCTATACCTACCTCACCCCTGCCGCCTGCACCTCCCTCACCTCTGCACTCTGTACCTACTTCACCAGTGGAAGATGATCAGCTATACAGCTAAAGGTATGTGGACCACACTACAAAAAATTGCATGGGCATTCAAACCTAAACAGTAAACTATATTTGCTACCAGACTATAAAGGATGAGGCTATAAAAAAAAATAGGAAATGTGTGAACATGTCAATACCATGCTAGTAAATCATAGAACAGCTATCTGCAATTGTAGAGGAAATTAAAGATGAACATGTGGTAGCGCTATTGCTATTGCTATTCTGCCTTCCAGAGTCATATAATGTCCTTATTAATGTTTTAGAAGCCAGACCCGAGTCAGAATTAACAATAGAATACAGCAAAGGAAAAATGATTGATGAATATATCAGAAGAAATTGCTTGTGATAGTGCAACAGACAACCAAATAATACACTCCCAAACAAAAAGGTGTAGCTGAAAGGAAAAATTGCACTGTTATTGACATGGCCAAGTGCAAGCTTTCAGATGCCAACTTACCTAACAAGCAGACATGGGAGTAAGTCACACATGTGCAAGTCACAAGCAAGTCTCAAGTCTTAACCTTCAAGTCTCAAGCAAGTCCCAAGTTTCTGTGGCGAAAAGCAAGCAAGCAAGTCAAGTCGAGTCCCTGCTAGAAGTCAAGCAAGTCAAGTCAAGTCATTTATTTTGGTCAAGTCACAAATCAAGTCAAAATACTCATCTACCCCAATTTTCACCTTTAAATCAGTTAAAAGTCAGTGGTCAGGAAAGGTTTTGTTTAATTTTCAACATTAACAAAACTGCTTAGTGCTTTTTTCTTGGCATATTAAAGAAACACTTTGAATGCCCAAACAGCTCAAAATCCTTCATCCGGTCATGTTTCAACACCACAGTCACTAAAAACATGTTAAAGCGGAGTTCCGGCCTCAAAATGCACTTTGGGCCATCCGCTTGCTCAGTGTCACCTGTAAAAGAAATGGATAGTCACGATTTTTTTTGTTTACTTACCTTGTTATTGAATAAAATATACTTATCTTTCTTCCTCTTCCTCCCTCGGCGGCCGCGCCGTCACTTCCTCCTTGATTCCTGGGAGCTGAACGTAATCGCTCCCAGGAATCAATGTGCCTGCACCGGCCCTGCTCGTCAGTTCCGGTGCAGGCGCGTCATTCCCATCTAAACAGCTTCTGGGCAGGCCCAGAAGCTGTGCAGGGATGACACTCCTGCCCCGGAAGTGACGGCGGGGCCGGTGCAGTGTATTGTGGGACCGAAAAGGACACGGAAGAGGACGCAGAAGAGGACTCGCTGGCTTCAGCTGCCTACACCTGAGATGGCAGCGCTGGACAAAGACATTTTCAAGGTAAGTATTTCTTCTAAAAGGTAAGTGCGACCTGGGACAGTTCAGAGGCTATCCATTGTGGAATGTACTAGCCCTGACTGTCCCGGGGGTATTTTTATTGAAAAATACTTTCAGAGGCCGTAACTCCTCTTTAAGTATTTCCATTGTTAAACAGCCAGTGTTCGAAAAATTAGAACACACTGAGGTGTTTTAAGTGACTGTGGTGTCAGAAACATAACAGGCACATTAATTTTGCTTTAACACATCTTGAGAAAATGCAAATATTTAATAACTTAAAAAAGTAAAGTCATTTCGAGTCATATGTCTCAAGTCAAAGTCAAGTCTCAAGTCATGAATACCAAGTCAAAGTCAAGTCGAGTCTTTTATTAATTTTAGTCAAGCAAGTCTCAAGTCCTCAAACTGGTGACTTAAGTCTGACTTAAGTCAAGTCATGTGACTCAAGTCCCCCACCTCTGCTAACAAGTACTGGGGAAAAGCAGCCATGACTGCAACATACCTACAGAACAGACTACCATTAAAAGCCACTAAAAAACAACAACAAAAAAGGGCGCACCGACCTCGTGCAATACCACTAAAAGGTTATTTTGAAGACAACAAGTTCCATTGTGTTCTATGTGTGCAATCATCATTTGTTTGTCAGTACAATGTATGTTGTCTTCGAATTTTAATAAACCTTTTTAGTGGTAACGCACGAGGTCGGTGCGCCCTTCTTTTGTTGTTGTTTTTCAGTGTATTTTGGTCCTGAAGGGGCAGCAAGACCTAAGTGGTGCATGCAAAGACCATATAAGAACACTTATCCTTTGTTACATACCACCCAAGCGCAGGACAATTTTTGTTTTCTACCATTAAAAGCCACTGGAAGCACCAAAGTTGAAATGTAACATGGGTCAAAGCTGAGCATAGGGCATATTAGAGTGTTCAAATGTAAAGCATATGCTTTTATTCCAAGTGAGAAGTGATCCCACTTAGCGAACACAGCCATGGAGGGCATTCTGGCGGGCTACAGCAAACAAAGTAAGGGATATAGAATCCTCTACTCAAAGGCTGACAAAGTGGCAATAAGCAGCAGTGTTTATTTCAATTAGAGCTCATTATTAAAAACAATGGTCCCTGAAAGCTGTGAAGTGAATCTGCCCAGTGAACCAGCAGGAGAAGTGGGCCAAAAAGAGGTTGCGCAGGAGTCAGAGCAAGAGGTGAAACTCTCAGCAGATAAGTTAAGTTCCCTACTAGATCCTGCTGAGCAGCCTGAAATGAGAAGATCCACTCAGGCAACAAAGGAGATACCACCCTGAAAGCTGCCAAATGCTGCTAAGACACATAACATACTTCTACCAGCATCCTGGGAAGATAAAGCAAAATTACCAAAAAGTGAAGCCAATAAATGGAGAAAGGCAGCGAAGAAGAAATGATTCGCTTCAGGAAAAAAAAGAAAACTGGACACTCAGCTGAGGGCAAGTAAATTTCGCACTATCCTCAAGTGAAGCTGAGTACATTGTGGCACATACATGTCAAGAAGTGATATGGATTTGCCAACTTTTAATGGACACGGGCTTAGACATGGCAACAACTATTTCCATTTTCAAAGATAACCAAGGATGTATAAAGCTAACACAATCAGAAATGGTCAATCTTAGGACTAAGCACATCATTATGCTTAGGGACACTCGAGAGAAAGGTCGTATTGACATTCAATATTGCCCATAAAAAGAGATGACTGCAGATGCAATCATCAAGCCATTGTTAAAGGATTGCCATAGTCTTGTCCAGAAGAACCTCAAGATCATATCGCAAAGCACATGCTGTTGAGGAGTGTTGGAAGTGCGCTATGCACGCCGGACTATAGATGGTGCTGTAGTGACATATTAGCATCTGTGTGTTTATATGTGCTTGTATATTCTGCACAGGAAGGATTTTTTTCTCTGCTCTCCCCTGTAATGCTGTTCTCACACCTGTATGCTGAAAAGAAGAAGAAAAGAAAAGCTGAATTCTACAGAAGATACTGTGCAAGATAAAATAAAAACACCACAGTGTTACAGTATACATATATGAAAGCAAGATAAGCATTTTTATAAAAGTTTACAGTGATTTGTTACATGCATGGATGTATAGATGTTTTTACATATGGAGCCAGGTGCTGGTCTACAGAAATATGGAGGAGACATTTCCCTCTTTACAGTCAGTTTACCTTCACTTTCTGCAGTTATGCTGAATGTTGCACTATCCCCTCATTTCAGCAGAGGAAGAACTATAGCCAGAAAAGCCTATGGACTTTCTAAGCAGAACGCTCATGGTAAATTTAGTCTGAAATATTAATCACAGAATGGGACTATACAATAAAGTTATAATAGGACACAGAGGAGGAAGGGGAGTGGTGGAACAGATTTTACCAGACTGTACTGGAAACTTCTTCCACTTTGCAGCACAGAAGTGGAGGTGTGCACTTCGGTCCTGGCACACACGGATCATCCAGGGGGCGAGTGACAGAGAATGAGACCTGGGGGCGGAGACATACATCTGGGGCAGCACAGCACAGACCACGGCCATCACAGCTGCAGTGTTGCCACAGGGAGAATGGAACATCACTGTAGAGAGACTGAGGGGCCCCCTTCTACAGCAAGAGTTCACAGTCACATCACAGGGACTGGTGAGATGGCTCACTGCCCATTGTTCACACTGCTAGTAGAAACAAAGTTACTGGAGGCAGGAAATTAAGTATGTGTACCGCACCTTTACTGCATGTTTACTGCACTTATACTGCATGCTGATTTACTAAAACTGTTGTTAGGTGCACTAATGCTTCTTAAAGAGCCCCAACAATACCTGGCAGAAGGACTGCCCCTTCCACAAAACGGTAGACCAAGCTTTATTATTGCTCACTGTTGCACTTTAGGGGACTTGGCTACATGAGCGTACGAAAGGGGGATTCCCCCTTGAATCAGGGATCGGCAAGGTGTCTGCACACGTACACTGGTGTCCGTGAGCGGCCCTTACAGGGTCCATCGCAGCCTCCACTAGCTTTCTTTTGAGTCTGCTGCTCTCTGACTCACTGAGACCATCCCTCCCTCACCCCTAATGCGATGGCTCGGGCCTGGGTTTGGCCGCTTTGTTCCAGTCTCTCCTGTGTACTGTGTAGAGAGAAATGTAGATTCAGCCGGTGCTGCCCACTCAAGGGGAGGGGTGGTGGAGACTCCTGCCTGCATGCAGAGTGATCTGTGGAACTCACTGGGGGAAGGACTGTGCTGTGCAGCGGCCGCCCAATGTGGGATAGAGAACCAGAGAACAGGCAGGCAGCCTGAGCCGAAGAGGAGGAGGAATCAAAGAGGGCTTGTGGAGTGGAATATATATATACATATATATATATATATATATATATATATATATATATATATATTCTTTGCAGGGGGGAGGCCAGAGAGCCTAGAGTGTGGTGCTGCAGGAAAATCTGGGGATTCTATTCTATATACAGGTGAAAATAAAGGTAAGAGTAAGAAGACTAAGTATAGGGCGATCTATTCTATGGGAGACCTGCCCTGGCCTAAGTAAAGGGGATCTCTATGGGGGATCCTGGCCTGGCCTGCTCTAAAGGGGGATTTATATGGGGGACACTGGCCTGTTCTGCTCTAAAGGGGGATTTTTGGGGGACCTGCCCTGGCCTGCTCTAAAGGGGGATCTATATGGGGGACCTCCCCCGACCTGCTCTAAAGGGGGGTATATGGGGGATCTGCCCTGGCCTGCTCTGAAGGGGGATCTATATGGGGGAACCTTGCCTGGCCTGCTCAAAAGAGGTATCTATGGGGGACCCTTGCCTGGCCTGCTCTAAAGGGGGATCTATAGGGACCCTGCTCTAAAGGGAATCTATGGGGGACCCTGGCCTGGCCTGGCCTGCTCTAAAGGGCGATCTATGGGGACCCTGGCCTGCTCTAAAGGGGATCATGTTGGCTAAATATATACAGTGGGTACGGAAAGTATTCAGACCCCCTTAAATTTTTCACTCTTTGTTATATTGCAGCCATTTGCTAAAATCATTTAAGTTCATTCTTCTTCCTCATGAATGTACACATAGCACCCCATACTGACAGAAAAACACAGAATTGTTGACATTGTTGCAGATTTATTAAAAAAGAAAAACTGAAATATCACATGGTCCTAAGTATTCAGACCCTTTGCTCAGTATTTAGTAGAAGCCCCCTTTTGATCTAATACAGCCAGGAGTCTTTTTGGGAAAGATGCAACAAGTCTTTCACACCTGGATTTGGGGATCCTCTGCCATTCCTCCTTGCAGATCCTCTCCAGTTCTGTCAGGTTGGATGGTAAACGTTGGTGGACAGCCATTTTTAGGTCTCTCCAGAGATGCTCAATTGGGTTTAAGTCAGGGCTCTGGCTGGGCCATTCAAGAACAGTCACGGAGTTGTTGTGAAGCCACTCCTTCGTTATTTTAGCTGTGTGCTTAGGGTCATTGTCTTGTTGGAAGGTAAACCTTCGGCCCAGTCTGAGGTCCAGAGCACTCTGGAGAAGGTTTTTGTCCAGGATATCCCTGTACTTGGCCGCATTCATCTTTCCCTCGATTGAAACCAGTCGTCCTGTCCCTGCAGCTGAAAAACACCCCCACAGCATGATGCTGCCACCACCATGCTTCACTGTTGGGACTGTATTGCACAGGTGATGAGCAGTGCCTGGTTTTCTCCACACATACCGCTTAGAATTAAGGCCAAGAAGTTCTATTTTGGTCTCATCAGACCAGAGAATCTTATTTCTCACCATCTTGGAGTCCTTCAGGTGTTTTTTAGCAAACTCCATGCGGGCTTTCATGTATCTTACACTGAGGAGAGGCTTCCGTCGGGCCACTCTGCCATAAAGCCCCGACTGGTGGAGGGCTGCAGTGATGGTTGACTTTCTACAACTTTCTCCCATCTCCTGACTGCATCTCTGGAGCTCAGCCACAGTGATCTTTGGGTTCTTCTTTACCTCTCTCATCAAGGCTCTTCTCCCCCGATAGCTCAGTTTGGCCGGACGGCCAGCTCTAGGAAGGGTTCTGGTCGTCCCAAACGTCTTCCATTTGAGGATTATGGAGGCCACTGTGCTCTTAGGAACCTTAAGTGCAGCAGAAATCTTTTTGTAACCTTGGCCAGATCTGTGCCTTGCCACAATTCTGTCTCTGAGCTCTTCAGGCAGTTCCTTTGACCTCATGATTCTCATTTGCTCTGACATGCATTGTGATCTGGAAGGTCTTATATAGACAGGTGTGTGGCTTTCCTAATCAAGTCCAATCAGTATAATCAAACACAGCTGGACTCAAATGAAGGTGTAGAACCATCTCAAGGATGATCAGAAGAAATGGAAAGCACCTGAGTTAAATATATGAGTGTCACAGCAAAGGGTCTGAATACTTAGGACCATGTGATATTTCAGTTTTTCTTTTTTAATAAATCTGCAACAATGTCAACAATTCTGTGTTTTTCTGTCAGTATGGGGTGCTATGTGTACATTCATGAGGAAGAAGAATGAACTTAAATGATTTTAGCAAATGGCTGCAATATAACAAAGAGTGAAAAATTTAAGGTGGTCTGAATACTTTCCGTACCCACTGTATATTCTTTGCAGGGAGAGCCTGGAGTACCTGGTGGTGCAGGAAACCTGGTAGCACGGGTAATATAGGTAAAAAGGTAAGACTAAAGGGGATCTATGGGTACCCTGACCTGCTCTAAAGGGGGATCTATGGGGAGACCCTGGCCTGCTCTAAAGGGGGATCTATGGGGACTCTGCTCTAAAAGGGATCTGTAGGGGACCCTGGTCAGGCTTGCTCTAAAACATGTTATTAGCAGCACAGCACTTTCAATAGTATAAAGAACAGAGGACCCATCCTAATCAGCAGCCCTGTGTGTGTAGCACTACATGTAGATAAGAAAACTTTGTCTAAAATTTTTGTGCCGGCATATAAAACAGAGGTTTCATATAACATACAACAAACAACATGTTTCAACAAAATGACTACCCCTTGGGTAATAAATTCTCAAACAGAATAAGGCTACATTCACATAGGCGTAATAATTTTACTGATCTTAATAACCATGTTTTTTTCTAGCTCAAAAGTTTCTGTGTAATGATCAGTAAATACTTCCGTAGAATCGTCCTGTTTTTTTTTTTTTTTCACTACCTTTTTGCTGCGATTACAGCTGTAAGTCGCTTGGGGTATGTCTCTATCAGTTTTGCACATCGAGAGAATGAAATTTTTGCCCATTCCTCCTTGCAAAACAGCTCGAGCTCAGTGAGGTTGGATGGAGAGTGTTTGTGAACAGCAGTTTTCAGTTCTTTCCACAGATTCTCGTTTGGATTCAGGTCTGGACTTTGACTTGGCCATTCTAACACCTGGATATGTTTATTTGTGAACCATTCCATTGTAGATTTTGCTTTATGTTTTGGATCATTGTCTTGTTGGAAGACAAATCTCCGTCCCAGTCTCAGGTCTTTTGCAGACTATATCAGGTTTTCTTCCAGAATGGTCCTGTATTTGGCTCCATCCAACTTCCCATTAATTTTAACTATCTTCCCTGTCCCTGCTAAAGAAAAGCAGGCCCAAACCATGATGCTGCCACCACCATGTTTGACAGTGGGGATGGTGTGTTCAGGGTGATGAGCTGTCTTTTACGCCAAACATAACGTTTTGCATTGTTGCCAAAAAGTTTGATTTTGGTTTCATCTGACCAGAGCACCTTCTTCCACATGTTTGGTGTGTCTCCCAGGTGGCTTGTGGCAAACTTTAAGCAACAATTTTTATGGATATCTTTAAGAAATGGCTTTCTTCTAGCCACTCTTCCATAAAGGCCAGATTTGTGCAGTATACGACTGATTGTTGTCCTATGGACAGAGTCTCCCACCTCAGCTGTAGATCTCTGCAGTTCATCCAGAGTGATCATGAGCCTCTTGGCTGCATCTCTGATCAGTCTTCTCCTTGTATGAGCTGAAAGTTTAGAGGGACGGCCAGGTCTTCGTAGATTTGCAGTGGTCTGATACTCCTTCCATTTCATTATTATCGCTTGCACAGTGCTCCTTGGGATGTTTAAAGCTTGGTAAATCTTTTTGTATCCAAATCCGGCTTTAAACTTCTCCACAACAGTATCTCGGACCTGCCTGGTGTGTTCCTTGTTCTTCATGATGCTCTCTGCGCTTTAAACGGACCTCTGAGACTATCACAGTGCAGGTGCATTTATACAGAGACTTGATTACACACAGGTGGATTCTATTTATCATCATTAGTCATTTAGGTCAACATTGGATCATTCAGAGATCCTCACTGAACTTCTGGAGAGAGTTTGCTGCACTGAAAGTAAAGGGGCTGAATAATTTTGCACGCCCAATTTTTCAGTTTTTTATTTAACAAAGTTTGAAATATCCAATAAATTTCGTTCTACTTCATGATTGTGTCCCACTTGTTGTTGATTCTTCACAAAAAATTACAGTTTTATATCTTTATGTTTGAAGCCTGAAATGTGGCAAAAGGTCGCAAAGTTCAAGGGGGCCGAATACTTTTGCAAGGCACTGTATTTTGCAACATCAGCTTGTGTCAGTTAACTAATCAATTACTTTTACTTATTTGCACATATACAGTTTTTATTTGGTGCACTAATAAAAAACATGTTCTAATAGGTTGCCAAAATATTTTTTTTTTTTTTTTACAGTTTTTCTATTTTTTTATTTATTTATTATTATTTTCCACGGAGCAGCTGTATCCGACAGTTACCCTACTAGAGCAAGTGCATTGTAGATGAATGATGTACCCTGAAGGTGGTAATTTTCGTTTGCAAGCTGAAGGCTTTCTTATTTTTGTCAGTAGAGCCTTCAGCTTGTATGTAATGCACTCAATGCCATAGCAGACATAGTTATCACATGACTGGGAAGCACTATAAATGTTTTCTAATCATCATTGTGGACCTCAGCTGTCACTTCCAGACAGGATAAACAGTCAGCAGCAATGTGAATTGTTGACTCCTGTCTCCTGGTTTACCCCTATGCAGGTTGTAGTTGATGGGTTTTCCGGGGGGTTTTTCACACGTGTTCAACGCATTTTTCATGCGTCTTTGATTCGTTTTGCGTTTTTAAGAGGTGTTCTGTTTTCTTGCAGAAGAATCCAGCACAAAATGCAGCAGAAATCCAGCAAAAATGTAGCAGAAATCCATCAAAAATGCATTTCAGCTGTGTTTCCATTGAATTCTATGAAACCAAAAATGCAACTTGCCGCAGAAATTAAAAACACACTGAAAAATGCATAGGTGTGAGATCCCCCACCAGCAACAAAAGACCCTCACACAAAAACAGATCCCTGTCAGTGGCAATAGATCCCAAAGCAGCCAGCATCAATAGACCTTCCAGCACACCCCACACTCCTTGCTATTAAATACATTCAGTGCTGGAGGCGCCAGGACTGAGCTCCCCCGTGTGCCCGCTGAAAAAAATCTCAGGGTATCAGCAACCCCCTTCACCCCCCCTTTTACTTACCTGAGCCCTCATTTGATCCCGAGCCATGCATGTCTGCAGCTCTTCTCTCCCCTCACTTCCGGGTCCCACTGGCTTTGTTAGAGCACCGGGAGCCATTGGCTTCCTGTACTGTCAATCAAAGACAGTGACAATGGAGCAGGGGCTGGGCCGAGTTCCGCTGTCTGTGTCAATGAACGCAGCAGTGGGACTTGAGAGCGAGCATGTATGAGTGCTCCCTTGGGAAGCAGATTCCCATGGGGGCACAGAACAGAGGGGCCAGGAGTGCCAGCGAGGGACCCGAAAAGAGAGGGTTTGTAGCCGCTCTGTGCAATTTCATTGCACTGAGCAGGTAAGCATAGACATGTTTGGGTTTTTTTGGGTTTTTTTCATGTTTACCTTTACAATCACTTTAAGTCCATGCTGTTCCTGGTGCTTGGGCTAGGTGCTTAGGCTAGGTACACACCCCAGGGGGCTGAACAAAAAAAAACTGAGAGGTCGCTGTACTAAGCGATGTTAGTGCAGCGATCTCCCCCGCTGTGCTATTGGATTCTGATAGGGGTACTGCCCCCCTGCCAGAACACACAGATCAGTGCTTGCAGCCATTGGCTGCCAGCGCTGGTTGGATGCTAGTTTTCCAGTATGCCCATTCGACAGGAGCTGGGCGGGAGACTGGCTTCTGTTGGACAGGCAACTGTATACACTGTCCGAATGTTGGCCGGTTCCTGCTGAACTAGCCAATATTCGGAGTGTGTGTACCCAGCTTAATTCTTGCTGTGTTTTTTAACAGTCAAATACTAGCACCACGATTGAATGACAAGGAGTGGGGCGCGCACCCGAAAGTGTCTGTGATTGCTGGGTCCTCCAGATCCAGTGCATTACAGATCAGGGTAAAGGGCCAATGACAGCAGCCCTTTACCACGTGATTGCTCTGTACAATGACGGAGCTATCACTTGTCAAAAAACCGGCACTTGTCCGGTTCAGTTCTCTCCTGTCCTCACACTGATCAGTACAGCGTGTGAGGAGAGGAGGCAGCCAGTGCCGCAGCGCAAGTGCGCTGGATCTGGAGTGCCCACAGTACTGATTCATACCTCATCACTGCACATTCGTGCCTCATCAGTGCTCATCTATGCCTCATCTGTGCTCATTCATACCTCATCAATGCTCATCTATGCCACATCAGTGCTCATCCATGCGCCCGTCCATGCCACATCATTGCTCATCCGTGCGCCCATCCATGCCTCATCCGTATTCATCCATACCTCATCCGTGTCATCCATGCCACATTCGTGCTCATCTGTGCTCCCATCCATGCCTCATCGTTGCTTATCCATACCTCATCTGTGCTCATCCATGCCACATCAGTGCTCATCCGTGCTCATCCATACCTCATCCATGCTCATCCATGCCACATCAGTGCTCATCCGGGCCCATCCATGCTTCATCCATGCCTCATCTGTGCTCATCCATACCTCATCCATGCCCATCCGTGCTCATCATTAACTCATCCGTGCACATCAGTGTCTCATCCATGCCACATCTGTGCCCATCTGTGCCTTATCCGTGCCAATCCATGCCTCATCAATGCCTCATACATGCCACATCCGTGCTCATTTGTGCCTCATTGGTGCCTCATCTGTGCCCATCCATGCCTCATCCATGCCACAACAGTAATAATCCGTGCCCATCCATGCCACATCAGTGCTCATCCGTGCCCCATCCATGCCACATCAGTGCTCATCCGTGCCACATCCATGCGACAACAGTGCTCATCAATGCCACATCAGCAGTCATTTGTGCCACATCCATGCCACATCAGTGCTTATCCATGCCTCATTCATGCCACATCAGTGCTCATCTGTGCCACATCAGTGATTATCCATGATTTATCTATGCCACATCCATGCCTCATCCATGCTTCATCCATGCCTCATCCATGCTCATCCACACCTCATTCATGCCCATCCATGCCTCATCCATGCCCATCCATTCCTCATTTGTGCTCATCTTTGATGGGAGTCACTTTGGTTGGAGGGGCCCGTGAAACACAGCTTACCTTAGAGAGGTTGGGAAATCCCTCTCTCAGCCCCCTAGGCCCCTCTTATGTGGAAGTCACCCTGTGTCTATTAGGGACACAGGGTGACCAAGGAAATGATGGACAGGTACATGGACACTAATATTATGGTTTGGATTTCTTCAAATGGGACAGTAATATTTATCAACCATATATCTCAAGAAACATATGAAGACTTCTTCACGCAGTCAGACTCCTAGCAGAAGCTAATATCAGCTCAACCACCTGTCTTCCACACATTGTTGAATATGCTGATTTACTCACCTGTGATCTACTGTGGGTTCTGTGTTTACACTTATGATAATGTGTATTGTACTTCAGGAGCTTGAGGATGGCAGTCTGCTAGTTAACTGGCTCAGGTTGATTGAATCATTGTCATCTATTACTTACTGGTGGAAAAGTAGAATACTGTTTGTGTTGGTTGTTCTTTAGATAATTAGTTCAGGTAATTATATTTCTGCGCACAATTACATCTGCATATGATAATGTAATCAGGCACCTGACCTTGTGGGGTAATCTGATCAGGAGGGGATGTCCATCCTGTATATATTCAGTGTGAGTTTGTTCAAATAAAGGTGCCAGTTCTATGCAAGCTAGGTTTTATCTAGGTTTGCATAGGGGGTGGCTAGAATATCTGATATCTATGTTCAGACTGGAGGAAGCGGTATGATTTATTCCACTTGGGATTCTGGAAGGAAACGTTAGCCCGTGAGCAGCGACACTAGGGAAAAATCCTCCCCTTAATCCAGGAAAGGTACTGGTCACAGTATGGATTGTGGGTGCTGTTTTGGGAGAAAAAACGCACAAGGTGCAGACAGCTGAGTTAAGCAGGCTGGTCTGGGCAGAGATGCTTTTGGAAGAGAGCTATAGAGCCCTCCGGTGGCATGTATCCCAAGCATGCCCTTGGTGAGTGGATGACAGCCCAACTGAGGGCTTTGGTTATGGCGGCCTGCAACTGTTGTACGGAAAGCTATTAGGGGACCCTAACTTTGGGAGCGATCTAGAGTGGCGGTTAGAGGAAATTATGGATTATAGAGAAGAGATCCTGAATATCTCTGAATTGTTCTGGGCACTGTAAGATATGGAGTTTCTAGCCGTTAAAGAATGGGAGCTGGAGATCACCTACAGACAGCTGCTAGACTCTGCTCAGCGCCAGGGCTGTGCTCCCCTTGCCTGGGAATATCCATAAGTATGAGGTGACAGTCCCGAAATTCTGACTGAAGAATCACAGTTAGAGTGGGCACAGTTAGAGTGTGCTTTGCTCACCTGCACCCGCAGCTTTGGATGTGGAGGTCTTATGGCGGATGCAGCAAGTGTTGACTGACCTTGACGATCCTGTTTCTGCACGGGACGATCTTGGATGGAGGAATGCATGTGTCCAGCAGCTGGGTAAAGGTATGAGAGAAAGAGCAGCCAGCTCATCTTCCCAGCTGCAGTTCAAGGGCTCAGGAGAAGAGGAAGCTGCCCCCATTCCCCAGCCACGGATCACAAATTTAATTGATTTTTCTTCGGAGGATTATATGGATGATAGGTCACCTGCCAAAGTGCTGGCACTGGGCCCAAAGGCCACCAGCCGTGCCCTGGACTTTCAGCAATTCCAGAGACTGGGGATTTATTAGACCTTTCTGCTGAGGAAGATGTGTGCAAGACCACTGACTTTTCAGTTTACTTCCTTGCGGGCATCAGGGCCTAACATCAGGGCCTAACATCACTACGCTCTGCCCAACACCAACAGCAGCTTCAGCCTCCCTGAGAGAAGAGGCAGCTGACCTTTCTGCTACACCACTGACAGAGACATGGGATTTCCTGCCAGAAGTATCTGTGGAGGTACAAGAAACTTCTCCAGCTGAAGCGCTGACAACTGGACAGAGTATCCAAGACCTCTGCCCCACACTTGCGGCAGTTCCAGAGGCCCAGGGTGAGAAGGGAGAGGAGGTTGTTGTCCTCTCTCCTCAACATGAAAGTCAGTGATGACATGGTGCTCTCTGATGTTGGTGGGTGGTACACCTAAAAAAAGGTTAAAAAAGGGTACAATGGGGTGGAAGGGGGCGGGAGCGGCTGCCAGCTGGAGCAAGGAGTGGCTCTGAGGAGTATAAGCAGAAGAAAGCAGTGCCGGCTTAGTGAAGCATAAGATTTATTGGTACATAAGACACTATAGTAACTTACTCTGAGGTAAGCATGGGTCGGTACGGTAGGTAAACAAGGTCATCCGTCTTCTTCTCCTGAATACCGTGTGGTGTAGGAGGGTGGCGGGGTGCCGGTATTTCACGTGGGGGCTGTTATATGGCAGCCTGTCTGTTGGTACTGCAGCGGTGGAGGACTCTCGGTGGGGCTCCGACTTCCTACTTACGGTCTGCCTGATGTCACTTCCGGTGAGAAAAGAAGATAGGGGTTGCTAACGTTCGGAGCATCCGTGCTCCTTCGTTAGGCACCCCGCCACCCTCCTTCACCACACAGTATTCAGGAGAAGAAGATGGATGACCTTGTTTACCTACCCTACTGACCCATGCTTACCTCAGAGTAAGTTACTATATGTCTTATGTACCAATAAATCTTATGCCTCACTAAGCCGGCACTGCTTTCTTCTTGCTCTCTCCTCAACAGTCAGTCAGAGCGGAGGAAACTGTCTTCCCTCTCCAGCCAGGATATGTGCACCTGGGAGACTGTACCAGAGAAAGGTTGTCCCAACAGCCAGATGAGGGTTAGGAAGATGGAGCAGCTGACTCCCCTTCCCAGCAGCAGACGTCGCCCCAGAATGATGACACCAACCCAGCAGAAGAGCTGGCAACAGAGTGCGGCTGGCCTCTGCCCTAAACTGCTGGGCCGTCGGCCCAGATCCCCAACGGCCTGACGAAGTGAACCCCGCCACCCTGTCTTCTCTCCAGTGGCTGAAAGGACACCCGGGAGAAGGGCCAGTCCACGCTTCTCCCCAGCGGGGGGTATTTTCTACGAGAGAGGCAGAGGTTGGCTGGATGAGTAATGCTCCGTTTGGAACAATTTTTTTTGGGTTACTGTGTGGGTACAAACATTGGAGGATGGGAACTATGGACTAACTTCAAAGTCAACCTGTTTAGGGTATGCTCATGTGTTAGTCTCCTTCCGAAAGGGGAGAGATGTGACGGGAGTCACTTTGGTTGGGGGGCCCATGGAATACAGCTTACCTTAGAGAGGTTGGGAAATACCTCTCTCAGTCCCCTAGACCCCTATTATGTGTAAGTCTCCCAGTCCTATTAGGGAAACAGGGTGACCAAGGAAATGATGCACAGGTACTTAATGGACACTGAGAATATGGTTTGAATTACTTCAAATGGAACAGTAATATTTATCAACCATATATCTCAAGAAACATATGAAGACTGCTTCACACAGTCAGACTCATAGCAGATGCTAATATCATCAGCTCAACCACCTGTCTTCCACACATTGTTGAATATGCTGATTTACTCACCTGTGTTATACTGTGGGTTCTGTGTTTACACTTATGATAATGTGTATTGTACTTCAGGAGCTCGAGGAAGGCAGTCTGCTAGTTAACTGGCTCAGGTTGATTGAATCATTGTCATCTATTAGTTACTGGTGGAAAAGTAGAATACTGTTTGTGTTGGCTGTTCTTTAGATACTTAGTTCAGGTAATTATATTTCTGTACACAATTTCATCTTCATATGATAATGTAATCAGGCTCCTGACCTGGTGGAGTAATCTGATCAGGAGGGGATGTCCATCCTGTATATATTCGGTGTGAGTTTGTTCAAATTAATGTCCCAGTTCTATGCAAGCTAGGTTCCATCTAGGTTTGCATGGGGGGTGGCTAGAATATCTGATATCTATGTTCAGACTGGAGGAAGCGGTATCTTGACGGAAGCCCACAAATGCAGTGTGGGTCTCGGGTTCCGTTACATTCATCTGTGCTCATTCGTGCCCCATCTATGCCACAACAGTGAACATCCGTGCCCAACCATGCCACATCAGTGCTCATCTGTTCCACATCAGTGCTCATCCGTGCCTCATCCATGCCACATCATTGCTCATCTGTTCCTCATTCATGCTACATCAGTGCTCATCATTGTCTCAGTGTCTCATCCATGCCGCATCAGTGCTCATCTGTGCCACATCAGTGCTCATCCGTGCCATATCAGTGCTCATCTGTGCCACATCAGTGCCCATATGTGCCACATCAGTGATTATCCATGATTTATCCATGCCACATCCATGCCTCACCAATGCTTCATTCATGCCTCATCCATGCTCATCCATACCCATCCATGCCCATCCATGCCTCATCTGTGCTCATCCATACCTCATCCGTGCCCTTCAGTGCCTCATCAATGCCACAACAGTGATCATCTGTGCCCAACCATGCCACATCAGTGCTCATCTGTGCCACATCAGTGCTCATCCATGTCTTATTCATGCCACATCAGTGCTCATCTGTGCCACACTCATGCCACATCAGTGCTTATCCGTGCCACATCAGTGCTCATCTATGCCTCATCCATGCTACATCAGTGCTCATCAGTGCCTCATCCATGCAGCATCAGTGCTCATCCATGCCACATCAGTGCTCATCTGTGCCACATCAGTGCTCATCAGTGCCCTACAGTGCCTCACAAAAGTGTAATAGGTAGTCAGGAAATTAAATGTGTAATTTATGTCCCTAACACCTGACTGTACTCCCTGCATGTTGGGTCTCGTATGTGGCCAGGCCAGTGTAAAAGTCTCACATGTGGTATTGCCACACTCAGGAGGAGTAGCAGAATGTATTTTACAATGAAAATGTTGCTATGTACATGCTATGTGTTAGAAATATCTTATAAGTTGACAAACTTTGTGTAAATGTGTTTTCATTTTCTTTCTACATTTTTCAAAAACCTATGGAAAAAAAAATTACATGTTCAAAAGTCTCATTATGCCTCCTAGATTATGTGTTGGGGTGTTTGTTTTCCAAAATGGGGTCATTTTTTGTGCGTTTCTATTGTCCAGGTGCTCCAGGGCCTTCAAAAGTGTAATAGGTAGTCAAGAAAATAAATGTGTAATTTATGTCCCTAGAAAACCTGACAGTGCTCCCTACATGTTGAGCCTCAGTATGTAGCCAGGCTGTGAAAAAGATTCACACGTGATATCGCCATACTCATGAGTAACAGAATGCGTTTTGGGGTGTAGTTAAAAGTGCGCCTATGCCATGTGAGAGAAGTAACCTGTTAACATGACAATTTTGTGAAAGAAAAATCTTTTTGCAAAGAATTGTGGGGAAAAAATGCAACTTCACAAAACTCGCCATGCTTCTTACTAAAAATCTTGGAATAATTACTTTCTAAAAAGGGGTCATTTGGGGGGTATTTGTACTGTCCTGGCTTGTTAGTGTTTCAAGGTGTGAATGGGGAGCAGGTGTGTTAAATTTGGTGTTATCGCTCTCACTCTCTCATACTGGTCATTGGAAGTTCAACATGGCACCTCATGGCAAAGAATTCTGGATCTAAACTGAGGATTTAAAAAAAAGAATTGTTGCTCTACATAAAGATGGCCTAGGCTATAAGAAGATTGCCAAGATCCTGAAACAGAGCTGCAGCAAGGTGGCCAAGACAATACAGCCGTTTAACAGGACAGGGTACACTCAGAAAAGGCCTCGCCATGGTCGACCAAAGGAGTTAAGTGCACATGCTCAGCGTCATATCCAGAGGTTATCTTTGGGAAATAGACGTATGAGTGCTGCCAGCATTGCTGCAGAGGTTTAGGAGGTGGAGGTGGGGGGTGGGGGGGGGTCAGCCTGTCAGCGCTCAGGCCATACGCGACACACTGCATCAAATTGGTCTACATGGCTGTCATCCCAAAAGGAAGCCTCTTCTAAAGATAATGCACAAGAAAACCCGCAAACAGTTTGCTGAAGACAAGCAGACTAAGGATATGGATTACTGGAACCATGTCCTGTGCTCTGATAGACCAAGATAAACGTATTTGGTTCAGATGTTGTCAAGCGTGTGGCGGCAACCAGGTGAGGAGTGTGTCTTGCCTACAGTCAAACAGGGTGGTGGGAGTGTCATGGTCTGGGACTGCATGAATACTGCCGGCACTGGAGAGATACAGTTTGACGGAAACCACAAATGCCAACATGTACTGTGACATACTGAAGCAGAGTGATCCCCTCCTTTCGGAGACTGGGCCGCAGGGCAGTATTCCAACATGATAACGACCCCAAACACACCTCCTTGGAAAAGAAGCTGAGGGTAAAGGTGATGGACTGGCCAAGCATGTCTCCAGACTTAAACCCTATTGAGCATCTGTGGGGCATCCTCAAACGTAAGGTGGAGGAGTGCAAGGTCTCTAACATCCACTAGCTCTGTGATGTCATCATGGAGGAGCGGAAGAGGACTCCAGTGGTAACCTGTGAAGCTCTGGTGAACTCCATGCCCAAGAGGGTTAAGGCAGTGCTGGAAAATAATGGTGGCCACACAAAATATTAACACTTTGGGCCCAATATAGACTTTTTTACTTAGGGGTGTACTCACTTTTGTTGCCAGCGGTTTAGACATTAATGCATGTGTGTTGAGTTATTTTGAGGGGAACAGCAAATTTACACTGTTATACAAGCTGTACGCTTACTACTTTACATTGTAGCAAAGTGTCATTTCTTCAGTGTTGTCACATGAAAAGATACAGTATAATAAAATATTTACAAAAATGTGAGGGGTGTACTCACTTTTGTGCGATACTGTATAAGAATATGTACTCTAAGAAAAAAAAAAAGATAATGCTCTTAGGTTTGTACAAACTGTCCATAATATGGTTTGTGAGCTCCTTTTTTCACAATACCCCACTGCATTATCTTAAGGGTTTAATAAAAATGTAAACACTTGAAAACCACAACCCTACATTCTCTGAATCCCCTACCATCCCAGTAACCCCAATTATTCCCCGATTTTTCAAAATATAGACTTCAGGTTTGTATTTGATAGAAATGGGCTAGTACCAGGACAGTATGCAAGTACTTAATAACCACTTCAGCCCCGGAAGATTTTACCCCTTTCCTGACCAGGCCCTATTTTGAGATTCGGCACTGCGTGACTTTAACGGACAATTGCTCTGTCGTGAGACGCTGTACCCAAATGAAATTGATGTCCTTTTCCCACAAACAGAGCTTTCTTTTGGTGGTATTTGATCACCTGTGCGATTTTTACTTTTTGTGCTATAAACAAAAAAAGAGCGACAATTTTGAAAAAATAACAATATTTTTCACATTTTTTTATATGAAATTCCCCCAAAAAAATTAAAAAATTTAAATTTTTTAACATATTAGGCCAATTTGTTTTCTGATGCATATGTTTGGTAAAAAAAATCGCAATAAGGCTCCATGTACACGGGACGTTGTTAAAAGTCCCTTTGAATGCTGGAATTTTTAGGACGTTTGAAACGTCCGTTCGGTCGCGTTTGTACCCGCGTTTAGCGGGCGTTTAGCAGCGTTTGCGGGCGTTTGCGTTTAGAAGCGTTCCTAGAGGTCAAAAAAATTATTCCCCTTTAAAATGGAAAAACGCGAACGCTAAACGCGGGTCATCGCGTTCAGACGCGTTCGGACGCGTTTGTGTGTTTGAAACGCCGGGAAACACACGTTCGAACGCAAATAATTGCGTTCTAAAGACAGTCCCTGAACGCAACTGCCTGCAAATGACTGTAAACGACCTGGTGTACATGGACAGATAAGATAAAATGTAGATGGGTTCAGGGGCTTCTGAAAAAAACGCCCAACTGCTCCTAAACGGCCATTTCCAGCGTCCCGTGTACATGGAGCCTAAGCGTATTTTGATTGGTTTGCGCAAAAGTTACTAAGGGAAAGATTTTTGTCATTTTTATCGGTTTTTTTTAATGAGTAATGGTGGCGACGATCTTCGATTTTTTTTTGGTGGGACTGCGACATTGCGGCGGACTGATCAGACCCTTGACTGACATTTTTGACACTTTTGGGGGTACCAGTGACATTACTACAGTAATCAGTGCTATACATATGCACTGTTACTGTAAAAATTACACTGGCAGGGAAGGGGTTAACTTTATTAGTGATCAAGGGGTTAAGTGTGTCCCTAGGGGCGTGCTTCTTACTGTAAAGGGGTGTGGCTAGTGATGTAACCACAGAGACATACGATCCTACATAGCAGGATCGTATGATCTCTGCAGTTAGATCAGGGAGAATGACAGGTGGCTTTGTTTACATTAGCCGCCTGCCTTTCTCCCTCTCCACCGGGAGATCGCGAGTGACCGGCGGACATCGGGTCCGGCGGCACGCGCTCGCACCCTAGAGGCTCGCAGGCAAACGACGTAGTACTACGTCACTTTGCCTGTACGGGGCTGACTGCCGCAGTAAATGTACTTGCGGCGGTCGGCAAGTGGTTAAATAGGCAACAAATAGAAAGTAACAAGGTAGGTTTCATTTTTCAATAAAAATGAAAGTGAATTATCTGACTAACAATAGCCACAAATATTGCACAATGTCTGAACAGTTTGTAAATAGCTTGGTTAGGCCACAATATAGGAGGGAGAGATAAGGTAGTTTTTTTCTTGAAACAAAGAGTTTATTATTTGAGAAGCATAGCCTACAAATTATGTACAGTGGCTTGACACTATGTAAGCAGTTTTGTTAGGCTGAAATATAAGAAAAAGAGACGAAAAACTATAATTACCCCCAAGTTCAGCAGTCTGAGACCCATTTTTCCAAGATCTTTGCACTATAATCAGTCCCCAACATAACTAAGTGGGTATTTCCTAATCTATAGTAGGTTGTCCCAGAGTGGCAGATTTCCATTTACATATTTTTACTAATGCTATTTTTTTTGGGGCGGGGGGACACCGAAAGTTGTTTATATATTGTATTCTGTATTTTAAGTTAACCAAAGCTTGCTGATGTTGCTAAATTTGGCCTGGGCATCTAGGAATTACTAGCAATGCAGCCATCTCCTTGCTAGTGCAGTGTCTGACTTCTGTGTGCCATGAGGGGGGCACCCTGTATGACATCACAGTTAGAGCTACAAAGTACCTAGGAAGATGGGACAAAGTAGTACATGTAATTTGTCCCATCAGGGACTGAATACTGTAAAAAGTGATACTTCTTTAAAGGAGAGCTTCAGAAAATGGCTGGAAAATACATATACTGTAGTTCCTGGAGCTCTCCTTTAAACAGTTCAAGAAATAAGAAAAGAAATCCTAAAGCAAGGAATTTAGATTTGATTTCTAACTCTAAGGGAATCTATGCCTTTTTGCAATAACATATTTATGGTTGGCATGTAGAGCAGTGAAAAATAATTCTTAAAGTTTGCAACTATAGAGTTGAAAGTTGTGTGGTAGTTATTAAAGGGTTTTTACATTCTCCTTGGATAATTGAGAAATCATATTTATCACATTTTTTCAAAGATAGCCTGTTTAGAAAAAAATAAATCACTTAAAGTTCTTTCACAAAAGTACATTTTGTACTGAGCATTATCAGAAAGCCATTCACAGATGTTTTTGAGGGAGAAGGGTCATTGAGATAACATGTTTCTGACTGAAGCACCATTTCTCTCAATTGGCTCTCTTTAAATTTTGGTTCATTCAAAAGCCATAAAAGCTGCTTGTTGAAATAACCCTGACATAATGTTTTAAAGCATCCTATACAGTCAGGGGATATAAAAAAATGTATTCCACTGAGGATTTCAATCAAGGTCAGGGCAAGAGGGTGAACTAAAGTTAAACATATATGGTAGGTGGCTTACAGTGTCTACTGTATCACTAAATGTAAAAGATTATGGTCAGAAATAATTAGGCATTAACAAACATTACTAAGAATAAAGGACAAGACAGTACAAAAGTGTATCATATAACTTTGGAGTAAATAATAGGAAATTCAGTATACTGTCACTAGAAAAAATGATTTGAGAGTCTAGTAATTTACATATTATGGGTTATATAGCACAACAATTTACCCAATACTTTACATATATTGTACATTCAGATCAGTCCTTAGCTTTAAGGAGCTTACAAACATGGGTCTCTACCACACATGCATACATACACAAACTAGGGTCAATTTAGACTGGATGTCTTTGACCTGTAGGAGGAAACAAAAGTACCTGGAAGAAACCCATGCACGCACAGGAAAAACATGCAAAATCCATGCTTCTCGTTTGGATTTGAACGAAGGACTCTAGTACTGAAAGGCAGAAGTGCTAACTAGATAGCCACTTTTCTGCCCTTGTGGATATCTGAAACTTGGTATTTGACACATCTGAATATCATTGATCTCTTGGCCCTATCAATAAGACCTTTCCAAATGATGACAGATAACTGTGAGTTTGACATATTTAACAAGAGGGAGAAACAGAGGAATGTTAGGCACGTATGGTGAAGATTTGAACGTTGTGGAGGCCACTCTTGCATCCCTGGCCCAACACTCCTGAAGGTGGAGACAGAGAGTGTAAGGGCAAGGAGTGGCACAGATGCCTTAGTAACTGGCTCCATAGGTGGGTAGAGATTGTAGTTGCAGTCCTTGGTACAGGAAGCAGGAGCAGCATAGCACCAGAGCAGGAGACGGAAGCAGGGTCAGGACACAGGAAGCAGTCAGCAACAACTGGGCAGCAAGGGACTGAATCAGTAGGCAAAGCAAGTCCAGAAGGAAGGCCAAGGTCAGTAACAGCCAGGCAAAGCGGTATAGAATCAATAGGCAGAGACAAGTCCAGTAAACAGATCAAGTTCAGAGTAATCCAGTAAACAGAGTTTAAGTGGAAGCAGAAGTCCAAAGGCAAGCCGGGGGGACGTGGCCAAACCAGGATGGTGTGAGGACGCATCTCGTGTGGGCTCCTGCTTTCCTGAGCCCAGCACTTGACCTGCAGCGGCCGAATCTCGCTTACTTACCCACTGGCGATGCCACCGAAGAAGCGACCATCCTCCCAACCTCCCGGAGGGCTTTCGGCTTGCTCCACGGACCTCCGCAACCTCTTTCCAGCGACTCCTCAGAGCCGCCGCGAGGCGGCCAAGATGGCGGCGCCCTGTTCTTCTCTGAGCTCCACGCTGCTCCCAGGACCGCCTTCCTCCTCCGGATTGTCACTGTCTCAGGTACAGGGGCGCAGCCCCAACCCCTTCTTGCCGTATGCTGCGGTTTCACCCCATTCCACTGACTCTGGGGACACTGAGGAGGACTGGGACTGGAAGGCCCACGTTAAAGCCTTGCTGACTAAGACAGAGATCGTTCATCTGATTACCACTACAGTGGAACAATCGGTTACTCAGGCTTTGGAGGGGCTGCGGGCTGATACTGAGGCCTTAGGTCACAGGGTGGCCTCTCTGGAAAGTGGCCAAGATGACCTTTTGCATTCCCTATCCTCCTTCCAAGAGACTGCCTTTACACATGACACTGTCCTTAATACGCTTATGGACCAGCTTGATGATTATGAGAACAGGGACAGGCGCCAGAACATCCGTATTAGGGGCCTCCCTGAAGCTACTGGAGCCCCTGACCTGATCCCCTCTGTCCAGGGTATATTCCGCCAGATTTTGGGAAACAGAGCCCCGGACGTCATAGATATTGACAGAGCACACAGGGCCTTGCTCCCTCAGCCGCAGGATGGGGAGCCGCCCCGGGATGTCATTTGTAAGCTCCATAAATATGCTTTGAAAGAGGACATTATGAAAGCTGCTAGACCTATGACTGTGATTGACTTTGATGGTGCCCAACTTTCTCTGTTTCCTGACCTGTCTCGTCGGACACTCATGCAACGGCGCTCCCTGCGCCCCCTGTTGGAGACCCTGCGCTCTCATCAAGTGGTGTATCGATGGGGCTTTCCCTTCCGCCTTACTGCTTCAAGGAATGGCAAATCGGCTGTTCTTCGCACCAAGATGACCTTCAACGCTTTTGTGCTGCCCTGGATGTCCCCTTGATGGATTTCCCCGACTGGAGGCTGCAGAGCGCCATCCCATTGCCGCAACATCCTGAACGGTGGCAACAGGTCACCCCGCAAAAGGGGAAACGTTGCAGAGGCTCGCGGCGTGGTTCCACCAGGGCCTCCCAGCAAGACTAACCCTTATTTGCCTCCATTGGGGTCTTGCCGGATGGCGGGCCCTGCTACCTTTTGCTGCTCTGGGGGGCTCGGACCTGTCCCTATGCCATTACGGTGGTGTTTGCACTATTGTATTGAATGTTTTTGACTCATGTTTTGTTGGTTTACATGCGGGGGGTTCCCCCTTTGCGGTCTGGGGCAGGCCCAGGGTTCTTCGTGGCCTTGGGTCTCCTCCAGCCCAGCTGCAGGTCATGATTACTCAGTTATTGCTATTATAGGCTTGGAGATGCATTGCTCCTCCCACTGGTGGTTCAGTCACTACCCCACAGTAGGTGGCCCCGTGGGTGTGGGTGATTCCGTGTCCTCGATTGTTTTTTGGTTATTTGGAGTAGCCTTTTTTCTGTGGCTATGGGGGCACATCCCTTTGGGATGTTTCCCCATAGTGGGGGCGGTTTTTGTCTCCTCTTCCCTTTTTTCTGCTCTTTGCTTCTTCTCTCACGTTCTTTCTTTCTTGTCCTTCTCTGTGTCGCCTCTCTTCTCCTCTCCCTCCTCCCCTTTCCCCCCCCCCCTCCTCCCTGGTGGTTTGGCTGTGGGGCCTAGGACCCATGGTAGGTGTGTGGAGCAATGTGTCTTGGAGATCCTTTTGATTGCCTTGTTCCCTGGGAAAGTGTTTTCCGGTTATCCGGGACCTGTGTGTTCTCCTATTCCCTACTGACGTACTATGGCTGACGTGCTACGTGTGACCTCGTACAATGTGCGGGGGCTTTGTTCTCCCAATAAGCGGGGACGGATGTGGCAGGAACTGCGTCACTTGCGCCCTGATGTACTTTATCTGCAGGAGACGCACTTTACTGCTTCCTCCACTCCCCGCTTACCTACCCAGATGTTTTCCCAATGGTATCATAGCGTGTCTCCAATTGCCAAGGCCAGGGGGGTTGCCATAGCTATCCACAAACTGTGTCCCTTTGTGCTTACTGATTCCCTCACGGACCCCCGAGGGGTGTTTTATTTTTTTTAAGGGTACGGTCCACAGCCACGCATATACTCTTGTTAATGTTTATGCCCCAAACTCCAGGACAGTCTCCTTTTTGTCCTCCACCCTCACTAAACTGAAGGGTTTCCGGGAGGGTATAGTTGTTCTTGGGGGGGATTTTAATGTGGTTCTTGACCCCACCCTGGACTCCTCCTCAGGCTGCTCTCCCCTCTCTTTTCGGGCTCAGAAGCACCTCCGGAGGTTGTTCAGGGCCCTGCATTTGGTGGACTGCTGGAGGGTCTTCAATCCAGGGGTCAAGGACTACAGTTACTACTCCAAGGTTCACAATATGTATTCTAGGTTGGATTTGCTCATGGTGGATCAGTTCCATTTGGACTCTGTCCGTGCCGCTTCGATTGGGTCTATCACCCTCTCTGATCACTCCCCGGTCTCCTTGTCATTCGCGCCCCCCGGTGCTCATCGGGTGACCCGGTCGTGGCGCCTTAATGAAAACCTCCTGGATGATCTCTCCATTCTGGGACAGGTCACTGAGGCGGTGCGCTCTTACTTCGAGCTCAACTCCTCGTCGGAAGTCTCACCGTCCGCCGTTTGGGAGGGTCATAAGGCTGTGATCAGAGGGGTTCTTATTTCACATGGTTCCCGATTGAAGCGGCAATGACAACAGGAGATCTCTGATTTGCTGGACCGGATCCACGATTTGGTAATCAAGCATAAGCGTGCCTTGGCCCCGGAGGATGCTCGTTCCCTGGAGAAGCTAAGGAGCACCTTGACGTCTTGTCTGGACAGGCGGGCCCGGGACAAGTTGCGTTTCTGGGCTCACTGTTTTTACGAACATGGGAACAAATGTGGCCGTCTTTTGGCCCGTATGCTGCATAAACGTACTGAGGCCCGTCATGTCCATGCCTTGGAGACTCCGGAGGGGAAAAATGGTTAGTTCCCCTCGGATCGCCAAATGCTTCCAACGATTTTTGAATCCCTGTACCATCTCCCGCCGTCGGGGGGGGGGGGGGGTCGGTTGCTCGACATCCGTGACTATGTGTCGGACTCCGGTCCTGGTGGAGCTGGAAGCTCCTATTTCTGAGGCCGAGGTGAGCAGGGTGGTATCTGGCTTGCCCGCAGGCAAGAGTCCAGGCCCAGACAGTTTCACAAATCATTATTATAAGGCCCTGCTCCCTGTCCTTGGTGCCCAGATGTGCACTTACTTTAATGCGGTGTCGGATGAGCGGCCACTCCCCCCGGAGGTGTTGATGGCCCATATCGTGGTTCTCCCTAAACCGGACAAGGACCCCCAGCACTGTGCCAGTTATAGGCCCATCTCTCTCCTCAATACTGACACCAAGCTTTTGGCCAAGATTTTGGCCAAGATTATGGCGCTTTGCCTCCAAGACCATGTTGCGGCCTTGATCCACCTTGACCAGGCGGGCTTCATGCCCCTCCGGGAGGCCCGTGACAACACTGTCAGGGCTCTTTATGTTCTTCACTGGGCGCAACACGGACCGGATAGACATCCATGTTTGATCCTCTCCTTGGATGCGGAGAAGGCCTTCGACAGAGTGGCCTGGCCATATCTGTCGGAGGTCCACCAATCCTTGGGGCTTGGGGCTCGCATGTTGGGGTGGATCTTGGCTCTATATCATGGGCCGAGTGCCAGGGTCAGGGTGAACGTATTGTTGTCGAATCCCTTCCCTATTTTTAATGGTACCCGGCAGGGGTGCCCGTTGTCACCCCTTCTCTTCGCCCTGGTCACGGAACCCTTTTTGAGGAGAGTGAGGGGGACCTCGGACATAGCTGGCATCACAGTGGGTTCCACGGAACACAAGTTATCGGCTTATGCCGATGACCTGCTGTTTTATCTTTCCCGACCGCAGCTCTCTCTCCCAGTGTTGGTGCGCGAGTTGGACTTGTTTGGCAGACTTTCCAATTTCAAGATCAATTGTGACAAGTCTGAGTTGTTACTTATTCATGTACCCCCGGATTTGTCTCAGACACTGCGACGATCTTTCGGCTTTAGATGGCGGGAGGACTACCTCCCATACCTTGGAGTGAACATCTCTCCCGACTTGAAAACCCTATATGACAAAAACTTTGGGGACTTGCTGGCACGCATTCATCTTGACTTGGACTCTTGGGCGTCCGACTCCATTACGTGGTTTGGCCGCATCAACGTTCTTAAAATGACTATTCTCCCTCGGTTGATATATTTATTTAACACGGTTCCAATGCATCTGCCTGTATCCTTCTTTAAGCGCCTGCGTCTGGCTTTTTTGAAGTTCGTCTGGAGGGAAAAGAGCCCCCGCTTGGCCTACTCTATCCTTCGGAGGACGAAGGCCGATGGTGGCGTGGGTCTACCAGACGTCGCTTTGTATTATAAAGCGATGGCCTTGGTTCGTATGCTGAACTGGGCGCACGACGGCCAGACTAAACCCTGGGTCCCCTTAGACAAAACACTGGCGGTACGGAAACTAGCTGGAGCTCCGTGGATTCCGGCGGGTGAGCGCAGGCTTTCGGTCTGGACGTCGCCCCTGACAAAGGCTACACTTCGCATTTGGGATAGCCTTAACGTATCTGGCGATTTGTCCTCGGGCGTGTCCCCTTTGGCCCCCCTAGGGGGGTTTCCCTGGTTCTCTCCGGGTGAGGACAGCCGCTTCTTCCACTCTTGGAGTGCGGACGGCAAGTTGTACTGCGGTAAGTTTGCTCCTTCGGGCAACTTGCTACCCTTGGCGACTTTGCGTGACCGCTTCGGCGATTTTCCGATGTCCGATTGGTGCTACAGGCAACTGACTGACTTTTTTGCTACACTCCCGACTGCTCCCCGCCCGATTACTGGCCTCTCAGCCTTTGAGAAGTGGTTTGTAGATCCCCCAGACTCCCGCCATCTATTGTCGCATATGTATAAGTTGCTTCTGAGTGGAGTTTCCTCCTCGCCCCCTTACTATGTGAGGGAATGGGAGAGAGAGCTGGGGGTGGAATTCTCTCCCCCGCAATTGTCTCGAATCCTACGTCTGACTCATGTCTCCTCCATTAGTACTAGGATGCAGGAGTCAGCCTATAAGTTTGTGGCTCGATGGTACAGGACCCCTGCCAAACTGTCCCGGATTTTTCCAGGCTCGGATCCCCATTGCTGGAGGGGCTGTGGACAGGTGGGTACCTTCCTCCATATCTGGTGGGAGTGCCCTCTGCTGCAGCCCTTTTGGGACGATATCCATCACTGGGTGTCAAAATTGTCCCTCACTCCTCCTGCTCGCACTCCCCTACAATGACCATGACACACACTCTTCGATCAAACGTTACAAATGCAGTGTTCTGCCCTTCCTGCTGAACGCCGACAAGTGCCTCATACCGAGGCACTGGCGAAGTTCTAACTGCCCCACGCTTTCTGAATGGAAGAGAGAGGTCAATCTGGTGATGGAACGGCGGGTTCTGACCTCGCAGGGTAGGCAGGAACGCTTCAAGGATACTTGGACGGGGTGGATGTTCTACTCTGATGAGATCTCAGATGTGTAACAGCTGATTGCAGCCGGGTGCCGAGGCTCCTGGCCAGCATCCTTTTCGCTAGGGTCCATACTTATCCTGTCTGTTCTATTCCCCCCTCTCTGTCTGTTTCTCTACACTGTTCTTTCCTACCCTTCCTGACCTTTGCTTTTCCTTTCTTTTCTTTTCCTAAGGCCTCTTGCTGCTGTTCTATGTAATATCCGTTGTATTCTGGATGCCTGAATTTGCTGTTCCTCTGGTTCTCCGTGGTGTCTGGCTGGCTATCCGACTCCCCCTACGGGGACCTTCCCGGATGGCGGTGACAGACATAACGTGTTGGGGGGTTTTTTCTTTGTTTGATGTTTGGCCAAATAGGCACACTCTTTCAATATGACCGTTTGTATGACCCCCTGTAGATGCATATGTTTCTCTCATGGCGTCCAGATTGATAGTTTTACCAATTGTGTCTTCTCTATGTATCTCTTATCTGCACTTTGCTTTCTCTTTTTGCTGTTTTGCATATACTTGTACTGTCTTGAATTTGTTAAATAAAGATTATTTAAAAAAAAACAAAGGCAAGCCGGGTCATGTACAGGTAAGCAGGTACAGCGGATCAGGTCTCAGGAACACAGGAACAAGCTGAAGACCATTCATCAACTGTTCATAATGACAGACCAGTTTAAATAGGCCTCTGGTAAGCAAGTTCACACAATAATTGATATGCGCACGACGAACTGGCACAATACACCTAATTTTGCCCCTTCCCTCAGGAAAATCGAGCATGTGTGCAATGCACATGTGCATGAGCATGAGCACAAGTCTGCACTGGTTTTCTGGTGCTAAGAATCTGGTTACACATGTGACAAAAAAGGTAAGCTACTAGGGATGAGTGAACTCGAAGAGGGTTTGGCAAATCCTGTTTGAAGTTTGACAAACCTGCACTTAGTAAATTATGGACATTTTTAGCAAGGAAACTACTTTTAAAAAGGCATGGGAATCTAGGGATTGGCATTGAGGACATGTATCAATGCAATAAAAAAAAAAAAAAAAAAAGAATTTTAAAAATACTGCACAGCTGAGAGCAGGCATTTTCAAGTGACCTTAACCACTTTACCTCCGCTTACATGGAGGCTACTGCGGCAAAGTGCCGCGATCCCGTCCAGCGACGTAGACCTACGTCGCTGGACTCCGCCCCTTGTGGGCGGCGCTCGCGCGCCGCCGGAGGCTCGCTCCCGCTGTGTTCATTCACAGCGGGAGTCGGGCCAGCGGAGGAGCAGCGGCGATTGCCGCTGCTCTGCCCCGATCGTCGGGGATCGAGTCTGGAGATCCGCCCGCTGTATGTAAACACAGCAGGCGGATCTCCATAGTGACAGGGACTGACAGATCGGAGTGTTCAGCATAGCTGGACATCCGATCTGTCCTTCTGTCACACAGTCACCTCCCCCCCCACACGTCAGTAAGCACCAGGCATACATTAACCCCTCCCTCTCCAATAAAATTAACCCCTTCCCTGCCAGTGTCATTTTTACAGTAACAGTGCATATATATAGCACTGATTACTGTAGAAATGTCACTGGTACCCCCAAAAGTGTCAAAAATGTCAGTCAAGGGTCCGATCTGTCCGCCGCAATGTCGCAGTCCCGCAAAAAAAATCGTAGATCACCGCCATTACGCGTTAAAAAAAAACACCAAAAATGACAGAAATCTTTCCCTTAGTTAGTAAACGCAATAACTTTTGCGCAAACCAATCAAAATACGCTTATTGCGATTTTTTTTACTAAACATAGGTAGCAGAAAACAAATTGGGCAAAAATTTTAAAAAAATTTGATTTTTACATTTTTTTGGGGGGGAATTTCATATAAAAAAATGTGAAAAATATTGTTATTTTTTCAAAATAAACGCTCTTTTTTTGTTTATAGCGCAAAAAGTAAAAATCGCACAGGTGATCAAATACCACCAAAAGAAAGCTCTGTTTGTGGGAAAAAAAGGACCTAAATTTCGTTTGGGTACGGCGTCGCACGACCGCGCAATTGTCAGTTAAAGTCGCACAGTGCCGAATCGCAAAAAGTGGCCTGGACGGAAGACAGCAAAATCCTCCGGTGGTAAAGTGGTTAAGGGCAACATTGAAAATAGACAAATCCTGTAAATTGCATGCTTGGGGGTTTCTTAAAGCTGTATGTGGGATTACAGAACAGTATCATTTTCACAAAGTTTCAGCAACAGCAACAATTATCTTATGTTGTGCAACATACCGCAGCAGCACCCAATTCTGATCCATTTCCATTTTTAAAAATAGGCTTTTCTTCAGGTAGTAGTGACATATGCTTTGTCTCGAAGTGGCAATACGCCCACGTTGGCAGGGAGGATTGGCTAGTAGTTCACTGAGGCTATCCCTGTCCTCACTGGAGGAGTTTGTCATCTTTCTCTATCCTCTACCTACAACAGCTTCCAATGTAATAACCTTAGAAAAGTACCATTTCAAAATGTTTTACATCTGAAATATACACTAATATGGAACCTCACTGAATAATAATATACAGTAACTGGAAAAAAAGAAATGGTTCCCATCGTATTATCAAAAATACAAAGCATTTTTATTATTTTTGTATTCTTCATATGGGAACCATTTATTTTTCCCAGTTATATGACCGCATCCAATACACTGTCATTAAGGCTGCTCCCCCCACCCCCTTTAATAGTGAAACGCTGGATATTGACACACCCAGAACTTAATTTTGGAGTACATAAGTAAAATGTCAACTGTAACATTCACAGCCAGCTTCCAACCCATTATAAACAAAGCAGTTCAGCATAGCACTGGGCCTATGGATTGAAAAAGAAGTTATTAAATACAAAAGGATTGCATTAAGGACTCGCAGAAAGCATAAAGAAGGCAAATAAGGTTTTAGTATGCCTTTCATTTATAGATGAGATTGTAACCACTAACCTAATCAAAATGAGCATACTTAGAATGCTGGAGTGGAGCTTCTATCGAAATGTGAGCTTCATCTGAAGTTTAAAAGAAGAACAAGTGGCCTCTGTCAGTCGTTTTGCCAGGAAAAGCATTTCACAAGGTAGATTTGGTTCTCTTTGCTGCCCCTTGATAGAAAATTCGATCTCTAGAACTGTTCTTCCAGGAAGAAATCTAGATAGAGCAAAGTGATGGCATTTTAAATCCAGGTTGCCTTTCTTTCATACATCTTCTCAAGCAGCATTTGTGTCTCAGTAATGAAGAATGTTAGCTATTACATGAAGGAGCTCCAGGTGGTGGTGCCTTGGGAGGAATACTGTATGTTTCTGCACAGTGAAGGTTTCAGAGGAGCACAACTGCTAAAAAAAATCAAACTAGAAAGGATTTAATTAAAACTTCAACATGCCGTATCTCAGCAAATGAATAACACTAATGTAAGAATGGTTTTGGTTGTTTTCTTGGTCATCCTAATTTCTCTGAAGAGAGATGAGTTAACACATTCACCACTATAATTTTGCAGTTAGGTATAATTTGCATGTGGCATTAACCCTGAGAATTGTTTTTATATCTTCTTCAGAACCTGCTGAATGATACAATAATAGCTGATCATCTCTTTTATCTGGTAAGATTTTTTTTTAACTAGGTAGGCACAGATGTTTTGCATTTAGAGGAGCCATTAAGTAGGTTGAAGAATGGAGGAAGGATAAATGCCCCAAAATAGCTGGATTACAGTGTCAACATCAACAGCAGAATTACTGTGGTATATAAGCTAATCAGGGCCTTGGAAATCCCTTGTTTTCTCATGAATGGCCTGGTCACACCCTGCCCTGCACTGCCACAATCTGTGCTCCATTAATTAAATTCCATACAGCCTGGAACATGAAAGCCTAAAAAGTAGTATATGTGACACCATAGCCCCTCCTGCAGTAAAATATTTTTCTCTGTGTGTTTTCGAGCTCTGAAAGTAAAATGACTACTAAACATCTGTAGCACCCTCCTAGGTAGGTGCTAGTGAGAAAGTATAATTTTGAGCTCTATATAAAAACAGCGACAAAGCAATATGTAAAAACATACAAATGTGACCAGTAGCGCAAAAAGTAGTAATGACCTCACACTGCCACAAGGATAAATAGTCCTTCTATACAACAGTAACACATGAGATCACTTAGGTAGACAAACAGCTATAAAAAGTCTATCATAACAACAGAATGTCCATCCATAAAAGTGTATCCACACATGTGAATCTTGATGGGATGTAGATTTAATCAGTGGATGTAATGGGTCACCTCTTATCACCACCACCGTGAAAGCAAGGGGGATTAGGTCACACTCACCGACAGTAATGGCTTAGCCACTCTCGTGGATAAGCGAAAACACCAAATGTCAGCAATTGTCCACCATAGATAATCCCAAAAGCTCGTCAGGATGAGGGAGGATCAGTGTACTCCGTACCATGTGGGAAAAACAAAGCACAAAGCCCCACTAGTGCAATATTGTTTAAACACTTTATTATTGCATCCACTTAAACAAAAGAAAGCCACTCACATTTAAACATAATCATAACAGCATATAAAATCCCATGGAGGATATACTGCACCGTTCGGGGACATTTCCCAGGCTCCACGCCGTGGTCCGTGCTCCTTCTGGGTCTATTATCACTCCAAGCAGTAATACTGTGTGATAGGTAGGTTGGTTGACGCCGACAGGTCACGCCTCGACTAGTTTCGTCTTACCGACTTCATCATAGGGGGCCCTATGATGTGAGTGGCTTTCTTTTGTTTAAGTGGATGCAATAATAAAGTGTTTAAACAATATTGCACTAGTGGGGCTTTGTGCTTTGTTTTTCCCACATGGTACGGAGTACACTGATCCTCCCTCATCCTGACGAGCTTTTGGGATTATCTATGGGGGACAATTGCTGACATTTGGTGTTTTCGCTTATCCACGAGAGTGGCTACGCCATTACTGTCGGTGAGTGTGACCTACTCCCCCTTGCTTTCACGGTGGTGGTGATAAGAGGTGACCCGTTACATCCACTGATTAAATCTACATCCCATCAAGATTCACATGTGTGGATGCACTTTTATGGATGGACATTCTGTTGTTATAATGGACTTTTTATAGCTGTTTGTCTACCTAAGTGATCTCATGTGTTACTGTTGAATAGAAGGACTATTTATCCTTGTGGTAGTGTGAGGTCATTACTACTTTTTGCGCTACTGGTCACATTTGTATGTTTTTACATATTGCTTTGTCGCTGTTTTTATATATTTATATTTTAAGTAGCAGCACGGGGATTGGCAGTTGGGTTGTCCTAAAGCGCTTGGGGTTGTTCACTTTTATTGAGGCAGGCCGAGTGAGCACTTCTTTTATAATTTTGAGCTCTGTCTGCTTTCCAGGGGGGCTGCAGGTAAATCTATGTTGTTCTCTGCCTACCAGAGAGCAGGATCTGTTAGTGAGGTCTGCTCATTGTGCTCAGTATGCGATTCATTCAGTCTAGAGAGTGTTTCACGCTGGTCCAATAGGGAGGCATATTGGAGAGTGGGAGGAAACCTGACGAATGGGTGCATAGGCTTTTGATACAGTCCTGATGCTTGGCAGAAGGCAGGCTGCCTCGTTGCATGTTGGGATACTGTATTTAGGCCAGGAGCACATGTGCTCAGAGTCTTTCGTTGGAGAGCGGAGTCCCGGAGGGGGGCGGCTGCCTCCTCCTCTGTAGAAGTGCCATGTGGTCTCAGGAGGTCGTTCTGAGGGCCGGAGAAGTGGTCGATAAGAGCTGAACCCAGAGGTCCAGGGAAGCTCACTGAGAGAGGACACTGGAGGTCCTGTTTCTGCAGTATCAAGAGTACAGGAACTCATGTCAAGGGGCCTGACCTGAGAGGGGCCCCCCCTGCTCATAGGATAGTCAGTGGATGGGTGTCAGCAGGAAGAGGGTGCTAGGGAGAATGTCCTGAAGATAGGTGATCGTCCATCAAGTCTCCTTGTTAGAGAGAGTAAAGAAAACAAGAGACTGAACACCATTCATTCCAGTGGCAGGGTGAATTAACAGCCTGGCTGTTCCATATCTATCAACAGAGAGTTGAAGATAGAAGTCCTCAAATGTTGTGAATAGTTCAATTGGAATATCCCACTATTCCCTTCTCCTATTCCAAATATCAACAGCAAAAAATAACAACACCCTTAGACTGTTTATTTTGTCACGAACCAAAAGGGGCAAGGAGGAATCCAGGAGCTTTGTCTAGTCATAGCAATGTGCTAGTAACCAGGGGAACCCACAGAGTCAGTATCCAGCAGTCCTTACGGGGGGAGTGCTACACGTCTTTATTCACTAACCCCTATGTAAATCAAGAAACAGGTTTTCTAGAGTATAAATTCACTGTGTCTACATGTTGTCAAAATATTTATACTGCTCTGAATATAACAGTGTCTATTTATGTCAATAAGCAAAGATCTGTGAGGTAGGAGAATCTTAACTTATTTCCACAAATCAATATGTAGCGAATTCTTTTTATCGATTAATTTCTTTTTAAAAGCATATACCAATCTTAGTGAAAACAGTCTACAGTATGGAATATATAAGTATATTTATTCACAAGACATGTTTTCACAATAAATGATCAGACTTGAGGTAACACAAAAAGGTAACTTTACATAAAATACAAACTTCAAACAATAAATGCAATGTGATGTTTAGCTCTATGATGAAAGTAAAAATAAAACAAGATTACGTTTTTCCCAGATGTAGTAGCATAAACCATAGATAAGTGTACTATACAATCAGACGACAATTGTCTGCAAATTGTGCGGCCGACAGTCACTCCACTGGAGCGAGAATAAGCCATGCAAAACGAGAGACTAATATGCCAATATGCGCTAAATCTGATATTAATAAAAATGTATAAAAAGCAAAAATCAGCTCTTAGAGAAAAATCTACATATGGTTAATATGGCTGGGACTGTAATCTCGTTACCCTTTAGCATGAAATGTAAAACATATAAGGAAAAAAATAAATGATAGTAAATAAGATCAAATAACACAGCAAGGTATATTTACCATATTTAAAATGGCTGCTAGCTTAGAATGGTCGTTACCAGAGTCCTTAAGATGGCTGCCTTCCCAATATGGTGGCCTGTTAGGGAGGAGTTTCGTTTGGCGTCCTTCCAAGTTTCAGATACATGATGGAGCAAAATGGAGTATGTATAGATGAGTATGTGTATGGATGTAAGTAGCGTGTGTGTTGTATGTGTAATGTATGTTGTGTAATGTAATGTGTTACATCTGGGTTCTCCTTTTATATGGTATTGAACAAAGGACTATTAAAATTACCATAAGTTAAACCCAGAGGGAGTAACTTCATCCCCATTGGTTGGGACATCGTATTCATTAACTGGTGATGTCATTGGTCAACACCTCTAAACAGTATATTAAAATTAAATGATGATTTCTTTATATTTAAGAGTAATCATCATAAAAACTTGTCCATACTCTCATAATACACATATCCATCTAATAATATCCATCATGTATCTAAGAAAGGATTAAATCTGGTAACACCATAATATATATCTATATATATTGGAAATGACTGTTTAACCTAAGACTTCAATTAGTAGCAGTCAGTCACCAGAGATGGCAGTATTGTGTTGCTCTTAGCTTCAGTATATAGCAATATAGCAGAATTATTTACCTACAAATAAACTTTGCACCTTATATTGACAAAGAGCTTACAATCCAAACCTTCTAGACTCTGGCAAGGACAGAAAAGTTTTATGACTAATTTCTTCAACTTACAAAGGTTTAACATGAAGTCTTTCTTAACATGCAGTGATGAGTCATCAAAATCAGTTAAAGCTAGAATTTAGCAAGAATGAAACAAAATATCATATATAACGTTTTCCTACATATCTATGTATGTTATTCATATACAGTATATATTTCATTGTTAATATTCTTTTACACATAGGATTATAATATATCTGTAAATCTTATTTTTAAATGGGTTTAAACACAGAATAAGATTACCTTGGTATAGCTTCAGCTAGACTTTATCTAAAGAAAGTCAACAGGCTATCTATTTATTTAACAGCATGTCTGTGTAAACCTTTTAAACATCTCCTGAATAGACACTTTTTCTAAAAGGAGGTTTGAACTTTCAGTGATCTTCTACAACATGGACGCCACTGCTCAAAATTTCTATACATC
This sequence comes from Pelophylax lessonae, assembly GCF_965119305.1. NCBI lineage: Eukaryota > Metazoa > Chordata > Amphibia > Anura > Ranidae > Pelophylax > Pelophylax lessonae. Next base: position 650,241,794 of record NC_138768.1, read on the forward strand.
ACATATTTCCATATTTCTTTTATTTAATCTCCCCCAATAATTCTGACATACCCCCCCCCCCCCCTTCTTCCCAGTATTCAGGTGAACAGCCTTAGAAATATCTGGGAAGAAGCTCAGGAGAAAGAAAAGAGAAAAAAAATGTCTTGTCCTCTTTTTATAAGAGAGTAGTTCATATTGGGGATTGTTCATCATAACTTTCAAGCAAGGTGGTGAAATGAAAAAGCAGTTTCAAGTGTAAGTTCGTAGCAACTTTGCTAGCGTTAGCTATGTCACAACTGTTCCTTGTTAGTCTTTTGAATTTCAATCTCCTAGTAAAGAAACTCAAATTTTCCTTGAAATCTCCATCTTCAGCTTGCAAAGTTTTGATAGATATAGAAATTAACTACTAAAGCGCAGTAAAACAATGTTAGCAAACAGGAAGCCGAGAAATCTCCTTTGAACGTTGGTTGGATAATGAATGGACTCAGCATAGTCTAGAGTGTCATACTCCTTAGACTGAGTTTTGCTCACATATGTAATGCACCATTCTCACATCTCCTTCAACTGAAAACAGGAGGTAGTGCGATTCCTCTTAGTGGATATCCTCGGATCAAATTCACAAAGAAATCTTCCTCTCCGTCAACAAGAATCTAGGGCGTCTCGCAGCATGATTCTTGAAGAAGGACCCGATTCAATGAGGGGTTCTGTTCTGAGCTGGGCTCCAAGGAGTAAGATGACCCATCCGATTGCCGCGTTTTTGGTAAACATCATCGTCTGTACCAATCAACGACCTGGCATGGAAGGTTAATCTCCCTCTATTGGATGAAATATACAGTATGAATATATATTCTCATCAATTGACATTTCAATGTGAGGTTGGTAAACTAAGCTTTAGTCCACCTTTAGTCCACTGTCTGATCAGCCCATTTATCTGACACCAGGGAAGGTGAAACTATATAAGTGACCTTTCCTAGGGGCGACTGACTTCTGGGGCTCATTAACATGGGGATGTATTTATCGCCATGAATACCATACATTGAACAATTGAACAATGATACAATATTTTGTTAGCATTTACCTACTACTTGGGAGGAAAAATATAATATCTCCCCCTTTGGGGCATCAATGCAATTTATTGTATGCAACAAAACTACCTGACATTGAGGATTCCTTTTTGGTTACCGTATACAACCTTTAACCTCTTGACTTCATTACGTCATTAGGGTTTGATCCTCCTTGGTATCACCATCATTGGCGATTTTTTGAAATGTGTTTGCTTTGAGCGACCTGTTTGAGTCAGAGGGATGAAGTGACCACTGAAAAATAGGAGGGTAGTTAGTATCTAACAACCAAGATCCCCTGGCAGGGATTTCAGGATCCTCAATACTGTGACCTGGGGATAAAATGGTGTTAGAACCTCTGTCTCCTATGCCTCCTGTCAGGGAATCCCTGTGAGACGTCTGGGGCGTGGCCGTGCACAGGCTATTCCCAGAAGAATGACTAATGGGCGTGGTGCCAGACAGGCTATTTAAAGGAAGTTCATTCCTGTTTCCTGTGCTGACTGATCTTCAGCTGTTTCCTGTGACCTGATGATACCTGTATGCTTCCCTGTTGCTGACCTGGCTTGTTCTGAACTTGGACTTGGATTCTGCTTCTGCTTCTCTGCTAAACCTGACCCGGCTCCGTCCCTGACTTTGGCTCTGCTTATGATTTGGTACCCTGCTGCACCGCCTGTTGATGACCCTGGCTTTCCTACTACTCTGACTCTGTCTCTCAGAACTACCCGAGTGCTTGCCTGGCTATCTGCTGCACATGTTCCATACAGCATTGCATGTTCCAGTTTCCAGGATCCTGACAAGCAGCCTATCCTGATCCATCAACAACCACAGGCACTCGTGTCCCTCCTGGCCTTTGACACCCTCTGTCTCACCTTCAGTGGGGTCTGGGCCGGAGATATAAGAGAGGCAGACCTCGTCAACTCAGACTCCTCCCAGGTACGTGACAGTATCAGTCAGCCAACTATGGAGTCTGAAAAGGAGGTCTCTCCACTGGAGAACGTTTGCCGATCGATCTCTGCACTATCCCACATGGTACAAAGCCTGCAAGGAAAATTGGATTGCATCGAAGATCAATTATCGGCCCGCAAAAATGACTCTTCTCTGACGGAGCCCAGCACATCCTGTGCGGCGGATTTCCACCCGGAACCTCGGGTTCCCATTCCTGAACGATTTTCTGGAAATCGAAGAAAATTTCGGACTTTTCGTAATTCTTGTGAACTATACTTTTCCCTGTTGCCTCGAACCTTCTCTTCACAAGATACCAAGGTGGGGTTCATTATCTCTCTCCTTCGGGATGAGCCCCAATCCTGGGCTTTCCATCTTCGGGAACAACACGATCCAGCCTTGACAACCATGGACTCTTTTTTTTCTGCCATGTCCCAGCTATACGCAGATCCTTTTTGTCATCGGACTGCTGAATCAAAGCTTAGCAAGTTAAAGCAAGGCCTAAGGCCTGTGGAGGATTATGTGACAGATTTCCGTGTATGGAGTGCCGATACTCTGTGGAACCATTCGGCCCTCCATCATCAGTTCCGTCTTGGTTTGTCTGATGCCCTAAAGGATGAACTTGCCAGGGTGGGGGTACCAACGGCCTTGGAAGACCTAGTGAACCTTGTCATCCAGATTGACCGGAGGCTACGTGAGAGGCAAGCCGAAAGAACTAACAAGGCTCCTTTGGTCCGCCCGGAGTTTGGGGCTGATACTCCTCTCATTACCGTTAACCCCCCAGAGGTACCTCGCTACCCTTCACGAAAAAGTTTCCAGAGATCCCCTCTGTCCACATCGGAACGTCTTCAATGGTATCGCTCCAATCTCTGCCTCTACTGTGGCGATGCCGGTCACCACATTCAGACTTGTCCTGTGAGGCCTTGCAGAACCTCCTCTAACTGGATTTCTATGATGCATCCACCCGGGACTAATCAAACACATCTCACTTTGCTTTGCCATCTGAAACTTCCTGAAAAGACTATCTCTGTTCCTGCTATTATAGACTCTGGGGCCTGTAGCTGTTTTGTGGATGTGACATTTGCAGCCCAACACAATCTACCTCTCTGTACCAAGAAACAAGGGTTTGTTGTTCACCTGGCTGATGGCTCTGGTATCAAGTCTGGTCCAGTGACACAAGAGACGGCTCCAATTTTCTGCTCTTCCTCCTCTGGTCATCAAGAATTCCTTTGCCTGGACGTTATAACATCACCCATGTTTCCTGTCATTCTTGGTATACCCTGGCTGAAGGCCCATAACCCTAGCATCAATTGGCTCACGGGTGAGATTTCCTTCTCTTCTCCCTACTGCCGGGCACACTGTGTTCCTGAGGAGTCTCTTACTGTTACCTCTCTCCTTGGTATCCACCCGGACCCCGAAGTCTTGAAACTGGTACCCACAGTTTACCACGAATACCTGGATGTTTTCAATAAAAAGAGCGCTGATTCTCTTCCTCCCCATCGTACATACGATTGCCCCATTGAACTGTTGCCAGGGGCTGAAATACCTTTTGGCCGGATCTACCCTCTCTCTGAGCTCGAATTAGAGACTCTCCGTAACTGCATTAATGAAAGCCTGGAAAAAGGATTCATCCGACCCTCCACTTCACCCGCAGGAGCGGGCATATTCTTTGTTGAGAAAAAGGACCATACCCTTAGGCCCTGTGTGGATTATCGCGATCTCAATAAGATAACTGTCAAGAATCGTTATCCTCTTCCCCTAATTCCCGAACTTTTCCAGAGGTTACGAGGGGCACAGGTGTTCTCCAAACTTGATTTGAGGGGTGCCTACAACCTAGTCAGAATTCGTGAAGGAGACGAATGGAAAACCGCATTTCGAACGCGCTTTGGGCATTTCGAATATCTGGTCATGCCATTCGGTCTTTGTAATGCCCCAGCCACATTCCAACATCTTGTTAATGATATATTTCGGGACTATCTTGATTTGTTTATCATCGTATACTTGGATGATATCCTTGTATGTTCCAGTTCTCTCGACCTACACAGAAACCATGTAAAGAAGGTACTGGACAGACTTCGCCAACACCGTCTTTACGCAAAGGCGGAGAAATGTGAGTTCGAAAAACAGGTTATCCAATTTCTGGGACTCATTATCTCTGCGGATGGCATTGCTATGGACCCGCAAAAGGTATCTGCCGTACTGGAATGGCCTGCCCCCGAGGACAAGAAAGCAGTACAGCGCTTTGTGGGCTTCGCTAATTTTTACAGGAAGTTTATAAAGAACTTTTCTGGCATCATATCCCCCATCACACAGCTGACCAAACAGTTTACCCCATTCAAATGGACTCCAGAGGCTCAAGCCACCTTTGAACTATTAAAGACTCTGTTTACTTCTGCTCCCATTTTAAAACACCCAGATCCCGCTTTAGCCTATGTACTTGAAGTGGATGCCTCTGAAAATGCGGTCGGGGCTATACTTTCCCAACGACAAGGAGCCAAGTCCCTACTCTACCCTATTGCCTTTTTCTCCAGAAAATTAAGCTCCTCTGAGAGGAACTATGACGTAGGAGATCGTGAACTGTTAGCCATAAAGGCTGCCCTGGAGGAATGGCGCTACCTACTGGAGGGGGCTGCACATCCTATCCTTATTTTTACAGACCATAAGAACTTAGAATATTTAAGAACCGCAAAAAGATTAAGACCTCGACAGGCAAGATGGGCACTTTTCTTCTCTCGATTTGTGTTCCATATAACTTTTCGTCCGGGCTCTAAGAATTGCAAACCTGATGCCCTTTCTCGCATGTTTCCTGAACCAGCTCCACCTCCTGAACCTGACACCATCTTGCCAGCTAAGAATTTCCTACTCTTGCAAACAGACTTGATGTCACAGATCAAGGGGACAGTTGCAAACTCCCCACCTCCTCTGAACTTGCATCTCCAGCAGAGGGATGGACTTTATTTCCACAAGGAACAAATTTTTATTCCCGAACAACTGAGGGTCACCATTCTTAAGAAGTGTCATGATCATCTTCTGGCTGGACACTTTGGTATCCATAAAACCTCTGATTTGGTCTCCCGTTCCTTTTGGTGGCCAGATTGGTTAAAGGACTGTAAAAACTATGTCAGATCCTGCTCTGTGTGTCTCAGAAACAAGTCTGATCGGGCCAAGACCTGGGGCCTGTTGGAATCCCTCCCCGTACCTGAAAAACCATGGAGTATGATCTCTATGGACTTTATTGTGGAACTTCCTCCATCTGAAGGGTTTACAACTATCTTTGTTGTAGTTGATCGTCTTTCCAAGATGGCACACTTTATACCTCTGAAAGGAACTCCCTCTGCCTCCGAAACTGCCTCCACGTTTATCAAAGAAGTGGTGAGATTGCATGGCATTCCAGCCAGCATTGTCTCTGATCGTGGGGTGCAGTTCACTTCCAAGTTTTGGAAAGCTTTATGTGAAGCATTAAACATTGAACTTTGTTTGTCTTCTGCCTACCACCCACAAACAAACGGACAGACCGAGAGGACAAACCAAACTCTTGAACAATATTTAATGTGCTTCTCTTCTTTTTCTCAAGACGACTGGGTGTTACTCCTCCCTTTAGCGGAATTTGCTTATAATAACTCCGTTCATTCCGCCACCAAGCAGTCTCCTTTCTATGCCAATTATGGATATCACCCCTCCTTCCTACCTGAGTTACCTATGGAATCTGCTGTACCAGCTGTACAAGAAAGACTAAATTTTCTTAATGCCAACAGTCAGCTTTTGCGGGAAACCATTTTGAAGGCACAGGCTGGTAATAAAAAATTTTTTGATAGAAGAAGGAGAGGGAATTTGAATTTAAAACCAGGGGATAAGGTCTGGCTATCTACAGCAAACCTGAGATTAAAGTGTCCCTCAAAAAAGCTTGGCCCAAGATACCTAGGTCCATTTTCTATCAGGAAGAAGATCAATTCTGTGGCATTCAAATTAATCTTACCAGGTAATCTGAAGATCCATCCCGTGTTCCACGTTTCTTTACTGAAGTCAGCCGTTCCCAACCCCTTCCCAGATCGTGGATCTGAAGTTCCTGCTCCCCTTTTGATCGAAGGTAATGAAGAATTTGAGGTGGAGTCTATTCTGGACTGTAGAAGAAGGGGTGGTCGGACACAGCTTCTTATCAAGTGGAAGGGCTATGGCCCTGAGGATAATTCCTGGGAACCTGCTTCAAACGTCCATGCTCCTCGATTGTTACGAGCCTACCTTCACAACATCCGGAAAAACGGTCTATGTTGGGCATCCGGAGGCTGCCCTTAAGGGGGGGGCAATGTCAGGGAATCCCTGTGAGACGTCTGGGGCGTGGCCGTGCACAGGCTATTCCCAGAAGAATGACTAATAGGCGTGGTGCCAGACAGGCTATTTAAAGGAAGTTCATTCCTGTTTCCTGTGCTGACTGATCTTCAGCTGTTTCCTGTGACCTGATGATACCTGTATGCTTCCCTGTTGCTGACCTGGCTTGTTCTGAACTTGGACTTGGATTCTGCTTCTGCTTCTCTGCTAAACCTGACCCGGCTCCGTCCCTGACTTTGGCTCTGCTTACGATTTGGTACCCTGCTGCACCGCCTGTTGATGACCCTGGCTTTCCTACTACTCTGGCTCTGTCTCTCAGAACTACCCGAGTGCTTGCCTGGCTATCTGCTGCACATGTTCCATACAGCATTGCATGTTCCAGTTTCCAGGATCCGGACAAGCAGCCTATCCTGATCCATCAACAACCACAGGCACTCGTGTCCCTCCTGGCCTTTGACACCCTCTGTCTCACCTTCAGTGGGGTCTGGGCCGGAGATATAAGAGAGGCCGACCTCGTCAACTGAGACTCCTCCCAGGTACGTGACACCTCCATTCAGTGTATCCCTCTGATTCCTGACCATTTGGGCATTTAAGGATTTTGTGGCCTTTGGCTGGCCACAGCATTTGTTCCTAAAGAGGAATTATTTTGGTTCTGGGATGCAGTGCCCTGAGTGAACCAAGTGATCATTTGATCCAACTTGGCATCTACTCTACTTAAAAATTCTTCATAATGGGATTGTTGGCTCCGCCTCCTGCGGTGCCTATGTCTCTCGGGTACAGACAGATGGGACAGATCCCTATCAGAACCACTTGCTCGGTTCTGGCGTGGGGTCTGGGCCTTAATGTCTCTTGATCTTCCCGAGGATTTTGAGGAGCCCTAAGGTGGGGCAAATCCCTATTTATTTGTGGGTATCACCCCCTTATTGAGGATATTGGGCATAGCGAGGGTTTCCATTCTCAAGGGTAAATTGGGCTCTTTGGGGATACTCCCTAGAGATTCTTTTAAACCTTGGGCCCTGTCCCCTTGGAAGGAAATCCTAAAGTGGCCTCTGTCCCCCCCCCCCTCCTAATTGGTGGGAGGTCCGGTGTCCTTCTTGAAGTATCCGGTATAAAATCTTGCTCCTTTTTTTTTTTTTTTCAGTGTGAGGGTTGAGAAGAAAGATGCGTTTCTGCCACAATTTTGGTGACAGGCTCACGCCTTCCTTTGTATTCACCGGTCTGTTGGATGGAATACAAATTGTCGCTCTCTTTTACCAACCATTCCAGTGAAAACCCCAACTTGTAGTCCCTTGCCAAACCTATTATTATGTATGTAGGCAATGCCTCAAAGCACAGGGATTTAAATTCTGGGTGGTTGTACTCAGGCTCCTTTATTGAAGGGTGTTAGGCACTTTTGAGTACAGCCAAAAATTCAGTGGGCTTTGGTGCTGTGTACATTTTTAGATTGTAGATAGCAGCTCTAGCAGCAGTAAGGTTTTTGTATGGGCTGAATACTAAATTACATCCTACAGGCCCAACACAGAAACGGTGTTTTCATAGGCCTCAAGATGATCAGTAATGTCTAAGGACCCTTTCTTAACAAAAATCGGGACAGTACTCTTTTTAAAAACTTATAATTCTGGAAGTGTCCGGTATCTTTTTAGGGGTGCTCGTCTTTTTGCAGTGACCTTGATATGGCTCATACCTATTTATGCATGGCTGCCCAATTTCTGCCCTCCTATAATTAGAAGATGGCTGGGGTAGGACGTGGACTCTCTGCCTGACTCCCCCCTTGTCTGGGTCATAACCATCAGACTGGGAGTCATATCTGGGTCTAATTAATTACTTTATTTTTTTAATGCAGGATTGATAAGCATTACCCTTTGGCATGGACACCATGACCTTTTGGAACTCTCCTATTTGTTTACTAATGAGTTCCTGTCCTGACTTGAACTGTTACACTTTTTTTTTTTTTTAATTTTCCACTGCTGGTTACTCGGCGACTTAATTTTCCACTGCCGGTTACTCGGCAGCTTTCGCCAGAAAACATTTTTCCTTGCTCAAACACTTCCTAATTCTTGCATTAATCGTTTACATTTCTCTTTCAAATTGGTTACTTTCATTACAGCTTTCTTGATAAGATTTCTGCCACAGTTCTACTTAATTTTGCAATTTCACGCTACATTCTCTTAACTGATGTGTCCCAATAGAGGTTTCCTTCACCTGCTCAAGGAGGTTCCTTATCTCATTCTCATTTATTTGGAGTTGAGATTGGAACTTTACTAAATTCCTTTTCTGCTGAGCCTTCTGGTGCAGTTCCTCACAGAGATACAGTAAGATTGGCCATGACTCTAAAAGTATGTAATCACGCTTCCTGACGTCTTTGGTGTTAGATAAGCTTATTGGTGAGTTCATACATCGGGTTTTCCTCTACCCATGTCAGGTGCCCATATTTGGCCCGACGTTTGAGGATTTTGATATATATGACTCTAACCAGCTTTTACATATTCCACCATTTCAGACTCAGAGAGGTGTTTCCACACATTTTTGATCTGTGCCAAATCTACTGGGGCTGTGGTATTACCATTAGGGACTGTCACCTTGCCAGAGTTGGCCGCGTGAACCTTACCTTCTGTAGACATTTTTAGGGCGTTTCTATCAACATTCACAAATAAAAAATACATTTTTTTTTTAAGTTATTAATTATGTCACCACGATCATAATTATGATTGGCATATGTAAGAAATTAATGATATCTCACTAGGGCCTCCATTATGTCAGAATATTTATACTGCTCTGAATATAACAGTGTCTATTTATGTCAATAAGCAAAGATCTGTGAGGTAGGAGAATCTCAACTTATTTCCACAAATCAATATGTAGCGAATTCTTTTTATAGATTAATTTCTTTTTAAAAGCATATACCAATCTTAGTGAAAACAGTCTACAGTATGGAATATATAAGTATATTTATTCACAAGACATGTATTCACAATAAATGATCAGACTTGAGGTAACACAAAAAGATAGCTTTACATAAAATACAAAGTTCAAACAATAAATGCAATGTGATGTTTAGCTCTATGATGAAAGTAAAAATAAAACAAGATTAAGTTTTTCCCAGATGTAGTAGCATAAACCATAGATAAGTGTACTATACAATCAGACCACAATTGTCTGCGAATTGCGCGGCCGACAGTCACTCCACTGCAGATGAAGCGAGAATAGGCCATGCAAAACTAGAGACTAATACGCTAAATCTGATATTAATAAAAATGTATAAAAAGCAAAAATCAGCTCTTAGAGAAAAATCTACATATGGTTAATACGGCTGGGACTGTAATCTCGTTACCCTTTAGCATGAAATGTAAAACATATAAGGAAGAAAATAAATGATAGTAAATAAGATCAAATAACACAGCAAGGTATATTTACCATATTTAAAATGGCTGCTAGCTTAGAATGGTCGTTACCAGAGTCCTTAAGATGGCTGCCTTCCCAAAATGGTGGCCAGTTAGGGAGGAGTTTCGTTTGGCGTCCTTCCAAGTTTCAGATACATGATGGAGCAAAATGGAGTATGTATAGATGAGTATGTGTATGGATGTAAGTAGCGTGTGTTTTGTATGTGTAATGTATGTTGTGTAATGTAATGTGTTACATCTGGGTTCTCCTTTTTATATGGTATTGAACAAAGGACTATTAAAATTACCATAAGTTAAACCCAGAGGGAGTAACTTCATCCCCATTGGTTGGGACATCTTATTCATTAACTGGTGATGTCATTGGTCAACACCTCTAACCAGTATATTAAAATTAAATGATGATTTCTTTATATTTAAGAGTAATCCTCATAAAAACTTGTCCATACTCTCATAATACACATATCCATCTAATGATATCCATCATGTATCTAAGAAAGGATTCAATCTGGTAACACCGTAATATGTTATTAATATATATATCTATATATATTGGAAATGACTGTCTAACCTAAGACTTCAATTAGTAGCAGTCAGTCACCAGAGATGGCAGTATTGTGTTGCTCTTAGCTTCAGTATATAGCAATATAGCAGCATTATTTACCTACAAATAAACTTTGCACCTTATATTGACAAAGAGCTTACAATCCAGACCTTCTAGACTCTGGCAAGGACAGAAAAGTTTTATGACTAATTTCTACAACTTACAAAGGTTTAACATGAAGTCTTTCTTAACATGCAGTGATGAGTCATCAAAATCAGTTAAAGCTAGAATTTAGCAAGAATGAAACAAAATATCATATATAAAGTTTTCCTACATATCTATGTATGTTATTCATATATATATATTTCATTGTTAATATTCTTTTACACATAGGATTATAATATATCTGTAAATCTTATTTTAAATGGGTTTAAACACAGCATACTTGATTAGGGGGTTTTATGGTCCCACACACAGATAAGATTACCTTGGTATAACTTCAGCTAGACTTTATCTATAGAAAGTCAACAGGCTATCTATTTATTTAACAGCAAGTCTGTGTAAACCTTTTAAACATCTCCTGAATAGACACTTTTTCTAAAAGAAGGTTTGAACTTTCAGTGATCTTCTACAACATGGACACCACTGCTCAAAATTTCTATATATCACATATTTCCATATTTCTTTTATTTATTCTCCCCCAATAATTCTGACAATGTAGACATGAATGTATGTGTAAAGGTAAGAGCCCTGCGTATTGAAAGACTGGTTTTCAAGGACAAGCACTTTGATACATGAAGGACTTTGTCTTAGTCCCTAGTGAAGGCAAGTCATCAACACGTCTCAGAATTGTTTTATCATTGATGACACTTTGGTTTAAATAGTTTAGTAGCTGGAGGTAGACACACACATATACGCACTTGACTGAAGAGAAGAAGATAAAGACCTGCCAGTTTTGTAATGAAGAAAAACACATAAGAAGGGAATCAGTACTTGTCAGGATAGGATCCTGACTGCCTAGAAACATATAACATTTACTCCATATCTCTCTTGCTAGCAAAGTACATTTCTGATATGATTTAGCTCTCTATCATGTTCCCACTCCCTACTGTTAGATATAGCTGACTCTTATTGCAATGTGTCTCAGAGTGGCAGTAAAACTTAGATAACACTGTTAGATAAAAAAGAAACACATTATAACACAAGTGATTTGTTTTACCTGCCAAAGGATTCAAAATTCTGTTCAGCCAGTTTTTTGACCCAGACAGCCCAGCCAGGTTCTAAACTCTGTTCAGAATACACTGCAGTGAAGCAAAACAGCCTGATCCCACCTGTGGATGGACAATATCAAAACTGTAACACGCTAACAAAATGACCCCCCCCCATCTGAATTCATGTTCACAGTCATCACTGTGCAAATCTATAGAGCACTGTGGTCTCTGCTGTGGTGCACTTGACCTGTTCCGTGTAAATGTTGTCTGGCAAACCACACTATGAGAAATGCTGCATTGTTGTTGCAACCTAGTAAAGCCATACCTTATGTGTGGGTGGTCCTATGCGTGGGGGTTTTCATGATTTTATGCCAGAGTACAATGTTTAGGTATGCTGACCACTGCCCAATAACAGGCTGTGACTGCGCAGACTTAGGCGTAACTAGACAGTTCACATAGCAGCAAACAGTTAAAGTGTTACTAAACCCAGGACCCTGCATTTACTATATCTGGTCTCCCACAGTACACAGAACATGGAAATGCATTTTTTTTGTAAATATAAACTGTTTATTACCTTTTCTCATCATCAGTTAGAACAGTCTTGTGACCTCTTTCAATCTCTGTTTAAAGCTTGTAGGAGGAGTTTTAATTCCCCCCCCCCTAATTGTCCTATGAGGATGCAGGCCCCCTGACCCTCTGTCTGGACAGGGCTGATTGGCCCTGTGCCAATCACAGCCACGCTCCCAAGAAAAAGAAAAAAAAACTCTCTAGCAATACACACCAGACTGAGCATGTACAGCTTGGCCCCTAGCCTCTGTTCTATCAGGAGATGGGTTGGGGACTGTATAAGAAGGAGGAGAGGGACAGAAAAGACAGGATCAAACAGCCTTTTTACACAATTCAGAGTATTAACCTCTTAGGTTCCACAGTGAGTATAATAAGCATGCTTTACTGCATATAACACTTTAAGGACCAAATGTATTTAAGCTGATATCAAGTTTGACAGGCATTATCATTCCTTATAGCAACAGGATGCATGTAGTTGTCAAAGCCAAACATAATGCAGAGTAATGTTCATTAACAAGGTCATTGCAGGTAGCGTTCAAACAAGGTCAGGACAAGAAGCAACAACTGTTAAGAAACAGCCAACAGAATCACACCTGCTATCCAACTAAATGCTATAGCAAAGTGGGCTTTGATGCCCTTTAGAAGTTGAGAAAAGACACATTTGCAAGAATGCCAAAAGATGCTAACTAGGGTATAAATGGAGCGTGTATACGCTGGGAGTCTGGAAGGCAATGAGGAAAGAAGGGACAAGAATAAGTGACAGGATCAGCAACAGAGGATGTGTCTAGAGGCCTAGCAACAGCAAAGAAAGTAGTAGCAGCAATGTTACAATGAGGACGAAGCCTCAGCTGATGACGTGACTTCATCCCAGGCAGCTGACTATGCCTTAGAGCAGTGGTTCTTAACCTTTTTTGAGTCACAGACCCCTTTAAGAATCTGATAAAAGCCAGGGCTTTTTTTCAGTGGGAACGCAGTCCCGGCACCTCCAGCACTGAATGTATGTAATAGCAAGGGTTGTGGGGTGTGCTGGAGGGTCTATTGATGCTGGCTGCTGTGGGATCTATTGTCACTGGTAGGAATCTGCTTTTGTTTGAGGGTCTATAGTTGCTGGTGGGGGATCTATTGTTGCTGGGGTGTCTTATGTTGCTGTTAGGGATCTACTGTTACTGTCAGTGAAATGGCCGTGGTGAAACTGGCACTTCTGCCAGTACTCCTGATGGGCGCATCAGGTGCAATCCTGCGCACACCAGCAAAAGATTGGTTCGCCGTGGCGCGCATGCGCAATGGCGCGCGCATGATGTTTTGATGCAATCACTTGCTGGCCTATATAAGACCTCTGCTCAGCCCATCAAGTTGCTGGATTGTCATCAGCCTTCCTGTGTCCTGTGCATCTGCTAACCTACCTTGGATTTCCTGTTGTGAACCGGCTTGTTCCTGACCAGTCTGCTCTCCTCTCCAGGGTCTTACCCTCTGGCTTGTCTTACCTACCTCGCTCCTGTTTGGCTCAACAATGTATGACCTCGGCTTGGCCTACAGACTGGCTACCTATCTGCCTGCTCTCCAGTGTATGACCTCGGCTTGTTCCGCGGATTCTGCCATTGCCTTGTCCCTGCCTTCCTGTTGTGACCTTGGCTATAGCTCCTGTTTCCGCTACCTGCCTGTGCCCTCGGACTGAGTAACTGTGTTTGACCCTCAGCATGCTTCTATACTGGTTTCCTGGCTGCACCAGTTGTGTAGTTCATCTGTAGACTCCAGAAAGACTTCTGCCCGGCATCCTTCAGGTGACCACCGGTCTACTCCACTGACCCTGTTGGCAACCATTGCGTCTTTGGGGGTGTATCGCACTCAGCCGCAAGGGGAACCCTCTCTGCATTTCGTCCTCAGATCAGGTACATAACAGTTACACTGTTGTGGGAGTGGTCTCTTTTTGCTGGCTGCTGGACGGTCTATTGACGCTGGTTGTTGTGGGACCTGTTGCTGCTGCTGAGGTAGATCTTTTGTTGCTGGGTGTGGTATTTTTTTATGGGTGGTTCATTGTTGCTGCGGGGGGGGGTTTTGTTGTGTGTGGGATCTATTGTTCTGTGGGGTCTATTGCTGATGGGGTGGGATCTATTGTTGCTACAGGAAATCTGTTGTTGCTGGGGTGGAATTCATTGTTGCTGAGGAAGTCTATTGTATGGGGGATCTATTGTTGCTGGCTGCTTTTACTGCTTTTCTTGTTATTAACACATTCCATACAAGTTATTTAGCACCCCAAAATATACTTGGTTCTGTATTCCTAAAAGGGGCGGTACTGGGAGGTGGGTAGGGGGTGAATCTAAGGGGCGGTGGTCAGAGGTGGATAAGGGGGTGGAGACAATGGGTGACTCCGAAGGGGAGTTCCTGCACCTATTCTCTGAGAAAAAAAAGCCCTGATGAAAGCTATGGACCCCTTTCCCATAAATATTCTTATAAACACAACTTTGCGATGAATATAAGTACTTTACTTTATTGAAACTTGATTGCTTCATACATTAATGCCATACACAAGGTTTGTATAAACTTAGACTACTACTAAAAATGAGAATTAGCAATTGCTGTTATTGAGTAGCACAAGATTACAATTGTGTAGACAATGATGATACAACTTTGAATAGCAAACATGGGCCAACAATGAGCCAAGAAATGCTTAGAGGTCAGCACTAAAAGCAGTTGCATGATGCATTTTATTTCATTTCTTTCAATAAAAAAACATTGATTGGGACAAGGGGGTATAGTGAATGCAAATGTTATTTGTTATCTGACTCTCACAGACCCCCTAAAACCCATCCATGGACCACTTAGAGGTCCATGAACCCCAGGTTAAGAACCCTTGCCCTTAGATCCACCATACTGAACAAAAGACTTGCGGATAGGAGGGTAACAGCCCAAATTTAAATGCTGATATATGATCAATCATTTCATTCCTGTGGGGGAGACATACCAAATTAATATAGTCAAATGTATAATTATTGTCAAGCCTATAGCAAGTATACGTATTTAGGTTTGAATGAAAACAGTACATTTTGTAAGGAAGGTATTATAAATGTGTAAAGTCCTGAAAGTAAATAGGCCATGTCAATCTGATCTGCCCATTTCAAGAGCTGCTAGCAGAGATAGAGAGCCTTCTTTGTCAAGCATCCCATCTCTTTTAGTATTCAGGATGGGTCTGCCAGTGCATTAACAACACTTACATAACATTGTAGGCCACTCATATATAAAGGTTCATTCTCACTTATTAGCTTACTGCAAAGAGCCAGCGCACTCCAGATGGTGTAAGACATTTTGATTGCTATGCTTGCCGACAGCTACGCTAGCTGGAAAGAAAATGACTTTTTATCTTTGGTTTATTTCTCTACTACCACCTCGAGGAAGGTCAATTATGCTATATGCATTTAAAAATAGGTAAAGTAACCTATTCAGGGCTTGTAGGGGTTACCACTTAGTAACAATGTACAAAGATATATTATTTCCGCTTTTATTAAAAAGTTCATATGCGAGGGTCTATTGCTGTCCCTTTGCTCTGAAATGGTATAAGAAATCTATAACTGTTCGTTGAGTACTTTATTGCTTTATCCTGAGGGCATCCAAGAGACAAAGGAAATATTGTAAGCTATATTAGAAGAGACCGTGGAAACAGAGGGAACAAACCTCATAGAAACATAATTGCTGAACAGCCATTGATGTTCCTCACAAAGTAAATTACCATGTTATTTGCATAGTAATTCTCTTAGTGTTCATTCTTCACGTTTTTGTTTGTTATAAGAATGCATTACGTTTACATGGAATATTACTATTTACTGTGAATATGAATGTGCAGCTGCATAAAAATACAATATATATTTACAAACTGGACTCTGTAGGCCTTTCCAAATCCTTTTCATAATGTTGTTGCTTTGACAAAATTGACTCTATAATAACTGTGCTGCAAAACCTTTTTACTCCAAAAGGTCAAATTTGCAATTAACTAACTTTTCTAGTTCAGCCAGCAAAACATTACTGTTCTGTCAGTAATGTTAATTGCTGTTCACTTGTTTTGCCCCTGACATGGACACTTTGCTTGTTTACCACTAGCGTTCTGATGGGAACCAAACCAACATTTAAAAAAAAGACACATAGGGAAATTTATAAATACAGTTACATTGTAACAAAACAACTGTCAGTGGTAAGTAGTCCAGACAGCACAGAATGGGTTCAGAATACACTATCCATTTAAAAAATATATTTTTTGATCGCTTTTATTGCTGTCACAAGGAATGTAAACATCCCTTGTGACAGTAATAGGCAGTGACAGGTACTCTTTATGGAGGGATCTGGGGTCTAAAGGACCCCAAATTACTCCTTTGCACTTAAAAGCATTAAAAATGCCAAGTTTGGCTGTTTTACATGCTATCATTTTTTTTTTTTTTTTTAAATCTGGCGCCTTTAAGGCTTTAGTTCCCAGAAGTGATGTCATAACATCGCTTCCTGGTTTTTATATCGGAGACCCAAATAGAGCCAAATTCAGGTTTGTTCGGATCTTCGGCCAGCCGGCAGACGTGCCGGCTGGCCGCTTAGGTCTCCTAGTGGGACAGGAGACCCCGGCGAGCTGTGAAAGGCAGCGGGGGGGATATCCCCTTCTGCTCCTTGTAATGACAGCCAAGCAGTTGTCATTAAAAGAAAGCCAACCGTCATCTCTAAACAACTGAGCTGTATTGCTGCCCAAGTACTATTTACATCTTTAATTAGAATATGTGCAGCGCTCGTGAAAAAAACAATCCTTGGCAAATACATATACATATAAATGCAACATATACACATGCTATAATGTGACAAAAAAGTCCATATGTTGTGTAAAAAAATCCACCTCAAAAATTTGTATAAAGAATGTACAAAAATCAAATAAGTGATAAATCCTCTAAAGAAGATAAATCCCCCCTTTAACAGAAGAAGTAGTCGGAAAAACCTCCACCAAAGAGCACTCGTATATACTAATCCACCTTACCAAATGATGAGACCACCTGTAATGGATGGTCAAAGCACACTCTGTGTGTAAACACTGCGGCAAGGGATTCACTGGAACTCCAACAAACCTTCCTTATATGCTCAAAATGTATCCTTAGAGCTATGCTTGGGTTTTTCCAGTAGGACTCCGTAGTCATGGGATATCTGTTTTGTTAGGTCAGACAACAGCAAAATTTTCATGTGTCCCAGTCCTCTGTTCTTTCTAGGGGTATTTGTCCAGGCCAGGTTGCAGAAATGAGAATCCAAAGAGTAAGCCACTACCTCATAGTTGACATCATGGAACTCATTGGCTTTGTCACTGAAAGCCACAATTTCGGTGGGACGGACAAATGCTTGGGTTTTCCAGTAGGACTCCATAGTCATGGGTTTTCCAGAAGGACTCCATAGTCATAGGATATCTGTTTTGTTAGGTTAGACAGCAGCGGAATATTCATGTGTCCAAAAGGAAAAAAAAAGGAGAACCCCCAAGGTGGTGGGACTATGTAGGCGACTGGAAACCCAAAAGAGACAGTAATGTTTGTTAAAACATGACACACTTTATTAATTTCACATTAAAAATGACATATAAATATAACAACCAAAAACATATTCTTAAAAAGTTGCATGCAAATACAGCTCATGCAAGGTATGGGGAACTCAAGGGTACATATGGTAAGGAAAGGACCCTAAGCGTTTCGGGTAGAAAACCCTTCTTCAGGGATCAGCAAAATTAGAACCATATGGCTTCACCTATATAGACAAAGATTAATACTGTAAAGTGTAAATACATATGGGAGTAATTTTTGTTTGGACATCTAGATAGTCAATACATACCACTTGAATGTCCAAGTACACCAAGAAGAGCCGTACAATTTTAAAATCCGGTAAGAGTTACCAGAGGATAGGAGGATGCTTGGTTTAGGATTCCATGTGTTATGAGCTGGAGTACAATGAAAACATGAGAAAAGAGCCGCAAACCTGCTAGCCGGCTGGTGCCACAAGGATCCGAATAGGTTCCAGGATTTTGTTGTTGTAAAGAAGGAAAGATCCTGATATATATGAAAATGTAATTAGAGAAAAGAAAAGGAGCCAAATAAGAATATTGTGATGGGTTGAGAAAATCATTACCTGTAGTATAAAGCTACCCAAGCAATGAAGGGTCATACGGATCAAAAAAGGCCATGGAGTAGGCATAAGTCCAGTATTATTGGTATCTATATATATTGCGACATAGCAATCTGGTATGACAAAAAAATAAAAAATTGAAAAAATAAAAATTGAATTGATTATATCTCTTGTGTGAATATTTTGGTCGAAAAAAATCGAAGTAAAGGGTATATGGTAAAATAGGTGCAGTAAAAGAGTACAATTGGTGAGGAAACAATACATCCTGAGAGCAAAAAATGAGAGTATAAGAGGAAAGTATCTAGAGTGCATCAAAGAGTCCAAGAGTCTAAGGGGTTTGATAATACCCAAATAAGAGGAGGAGAACAAATTCCAAAAGTAAAAGCATAACAACGCGTAGTGTCCTTTCCTTACCATATGTACCCTTGAGTTCCCCATACCTTGCAGGAGCTGTATTTGCATGCAACTTTTTAAGAATATGTTTTTGGTTGTTATTTTTTTTTTTTGTAATTTTTAATGTGAAATGAATAAAGCGTTTCATGTTTTAAAAAACATTACTGTCTCTTTTGGGTGTCCAGTCGCCTACATTGTCCCACCAACTTGGGGGTTGTCCTTTTTTCCTAAAATATAGGGGTGATGGGGGACTATACATATTCATGTGTCCAAGTCCTCTGTTCTTTCTAGGGGTATTTGTCCAGGCCAAGTTCTTTCTGGGCATGTTTGTCCAAGCCAGGTATTTGTTCAGGCCAGGTTCTTTCTAGGGGTATTAGTCAAGGCCACGTGGCAGAAATGAGAATCCACAGAGACAGCCACTACCTCACAGTTGACAACATAAAAATCATTGGTTTTGTAACTGAAAGCCACAATTTCAATGGGACAGACAAATGTGAAGTCCAATGGGTATAGGAACAGCCCCAGATACTTCCCCTTGAAGTCATCCAGACCTAATTATTTTAACTCTCCATTAACAACAGCTGTCCCTTTGAACTGTGGAGCAAGCTGAGTTATGGCGGGGAAGAGCTGCAAGGAACTGGTACTAAAATAAACTTTGAATTAGCACAGAAGACAGCGCAGCCTATACTGGCTTCAGGGATGACAGGACATTGGACGGAACATGAAATGGGAGCGGCTGCAGAGTGGATTACCTGTATAGTGTGTTTAGTGGTATATTCCCAGGTAATCTCCCATGTATAGTGTGTGTAGTGGCATATTCCCATTTCCTATTTACACCTTTGCCTTTTTGTATGCTCTCTTTTCCAAGTTCTTCAGCTCTGTTTCTTACATTTACTTTTCTAGTGTCATAAAAAAATGTCATGAGTGTGTTTTTGCTGCCTGCCCACCGACATGAAAAAAACATAATGATCTTAACCAGGGCTTGGTTGAAGTCAGTGACAGCATAAATACTACAGGAACTACATTTTTAAAGTGTCCAACCAAAGCTTTTTAGCACTTAGTTTTTGGATAGAGGGGGGAAGGTTTGGAACCCCCTGTCAGATTTTTACTGCCAACTTGAGCTTCGTACAAAGAAATTGCAAAACAGGTAGTTACATAGTTACATAGTAGGTGAGGTTGAATAAAGACAATAGTCCATCCAGTTCAACCTGTGTAGGTGTGTGTGGCTGTAATCATCTCACATACCCCTGAATGTTCTGATCCTTGAGATGCACGTCCAATAGTCTTTTGAAAGCCACCATACTACCCGCAGAAACCACCTCTTGTGGTAGAGAATTCCACAATCTTGTAGCCCTAACAGTAAAGAACCCCCCACGTTGCCTGAGGTTAAAACGCTTCTCCTCTAATCGCATTGTATGCTCCCGAGTCCTCATGCAATCCCTTCGACTGACCAGCTTTTTTTCTAAGCTGAGATCCCCATTGAGATATTTAAAAATTGCTATCATGTCCCCCCTCAGGCGTCTCTTCTCCAGGTAGTGAAGGGAACTCTCCAACAGAACCACAGACAAAAAGAAAAATGCTCTTCCTAAACAGAGCAGGGGAAAGTTAGAACTGCTATCAGATTTATATTTCCACCTGCTGATTTTACCTCACTTCCTGTCTGAAGAAATGTTCATGAGCAGAAAAGTAAGTGAGGGTAAATCTCTGTAACTGAGCACCAGACAGCAAAAAAAAAAAAAAAAAAGTTCTAATCCTTTGCAACTGTGTTCAAAACTTGAGAAAAAGTTTTTCCTTGTCACACACTTTAACTTTTAGGAATTAAAGAAGTACCTTAAAAAAGGCATTCTGGTGCTTTCATCTAGGCACAGAAAATACCACAGCTTTGGGCACAACAGATTCCTCGTGTTTAATGAATTATTGCAACACATCTTAGGCTGAAGCATGTAATAACAAATAGACATCTCCACTTCACACCCAAAACATGAAATTTACTTAAAGCTTTGTTCAAGTTTTTAAATATCAACTCCTCCACAGCTGCAGTTAAAGATTTGTAAAATAAACATTCAGGTCCCAAAACATTATTTACTCAAAAAGCTAATCCCTCTATAAAGAGCAAATACTCACTTGTAGTGATGGGAATTATAGGAGGTGTTGTTTTGTTCCCGTCTTGAAAAATCAGAGTTCTCATATTAACTTTTATTATGATCATGATTGCCAGAATCTCTATAACGGGAATACAAACGCATCAAACTAATTTTATTGCAATAAACCTAATAATGTATTCTATCTACATGAAAATCTCCAGAAACAGAAGGATAACACTAATTTTAAAAGAGATACTATAATAAACTGTAGAATATGTGTGCCAGTGTTTAGAAAATTACATATTTAAACTTTTTATATCATTTTGACTAGAGTTAAGATGGGATGGAGCCTCTGTAAGGTTTTCATTGCTGACTGTCTCCCTAATAGAGGACACTTTCTTACCTCCTGCCAGGACTGTCTGAAATCCCTTAACCAATTGCCAACCACCCACAGTACTTTTACTGTGGGCAGCTGGCACAGGCAGGCTGAATGACGTACATATATGTCATCCAGCCTGTTCTGGGCTAGGGGCATGCAGCATGCTGTTCCCATGACTTCTGTGCTCACCGGACAAAGCGGATTGCGGATCGAGGTACTCAGCCACTTTCAGCGGTTACGTGTTCGCTATACGATAACAGAATCACAATGTCAACAAAACTGTTATGAATACATTTCATTTATAATAGTTGTGTTTCCTATAGAGTGATGCTGTCATTGGCCCACAACTATCACATGGTATCTGGGCCAATCACAGCATCCTGTACCATGTGATTAGCTTTAGCCAATCACAGATCTCTAGTAATCACATCTGTTATAAATGTAACCCATTCATGACAGTTCAAAACATTGCTGTTACAATGGTCATCATTGTAACAGAAATCAAAGTGTAATGATGACACTGAACTACTGTAATGCAATGTGTATGGGAATTCACTCGCGCCACTGGTATAATTGTCTCAATTGTTTTGGTAAGCTACAAGTTCAAATAACTATAGAAAAAGTTATGTGCATGTGAATGAAATGGGTAACTGCGCTAACCTCTGGTATGAGGGGGTGGTGTGACCCCGCTGTGTATTCTACTAATAACTATTAATAAATATATATTGGAGTAGAATACACAGTGGGGTCACACCACCCCCTCATACCAGAGGTTAGCGCAGTTACCCATTTTATTCACATACTGTAATGCAAGTCTGAAATTTGTTTTTTTTTAACATACTGTCACCAGTCAATGTCCCTAATCACTGCCACACATGTCATATGATGATGCTGTACTGCACAGGTGACAGTATATAAAAGAAAAATGTGAAAAAAAAATATTTAATTTCTTCATTTTCCAAAAAATTGGGACAAAAAAATTGCAAATTCAAAACAATTGCCATGCTTCTTACTAAAAGGGATAATTTGGGGGGAATTTGTACTGTCCTGGTATTTTAAGGGCCTCAGGAAATGGGATATCCAGTCAGTACATCAGGATTGAGTAATTTTCAAATATATAATTATATATATATATATATATATATATATATATATATATATATATATATATATACACAGTATATACCATAGTTTGTGGACTATATAACTATCATACAAACCAATAAATATACAATTATTGGGATTTTGTAACCAAATACATGTAGCAGAAAATATATATTTGTTTTCAACATTTCTGCCTTTTTTCATTTATAATGCAAAAAATAACCAAACCCAGTTGTTATCAAATACCACCAAAAGAAAGCTTGATTTGTGTGAAAAAAATGATATAAATTGCATGCTCCAATCCTTGCTGCAGAGAAGCACCCCCTTAACAGGACATTACCACCTCAATGCTTTACTATAGCAATGGTGTTAGGAGGCCAAATTATTCAATTTTAGTCTCACCTGACCATAAGACCTTTTTCCATGTGGCCTCAGAATCTTCAAGGTGCGTTTTGGCAAAGCTCAGTCATGACAGCATGTGGCTTTTCTTGAGGAGTGGCATTTTTCTTGCAACCCTCCTATATAAGACACATTTGTGTAGAATTTGTGATATTGTTGTCACATGCACACAAGGACCACTCTTTGTCATAATTTCCTGCAACTGCTTCAGAGTTCCTGTAGGCATCTTAGTAGCCTCTCTGACCAGTTTCCTCCTGGCTCTTTCAATCAGTTTGGAGCAATGTCCTTAACCAGAGAGGCTCTGTATTGTATCAAATACCTTCCACTTCTTAATAATAGACTTCACTGTGCTTCTATGCATTGATAAAGCCTTTGGATTTTTGTATCCATCTCTTGACTTGTGCCTGTCCACAACGTTTTCCCAAAGATCTTTTGATAGTGCCTTGCCATCCATATTTGATTGTTTGCTTCAGTTGCATTATCAGGGACTGAAATGCTCCTGGAAAGCTCTTTTCATGCTGAGCTAATCAAAATGACCACAGGTGATCACAGTTGAAAGTCAAATCCATTAAGAAGTTGATTAGCTATACCTGATTGAGTTTACAAGTCATTTTTAGAAGGGAGGTGATCCTTTTTCCAACTCAGTGATTCTGTTTTTGAATTTTTGTTTTCTGACATGCTGGTGGTAAATCTATAACTTGGATGTTAAAACAAAACTGTGTCTGTCTTAATTTCAGGCTGCAAAGCAACAATTTCTTTTAAGGGGGGTGATTCCTATCTATACCCCCTCTAACTCTTCCCCACTCCACTGGAAACTTTCACTAAGCTGAAAATAAATCAAATTGCTGTCAAATTCAACATCTCTCATGTACAGTTTTTTCTTGAGGAAGGGAAAACTAACTATTTTATTATACATTATGTCACATATAGGGATAGAACTAAACACCTATTTCTTATTGTTTGCAGACATTCAAGGAAGAAGACAGTGCTTCAAAACCTCACTGATCCTCCTTGGTCCAGACTTTCCCATATCAGGTATCAACTGAAGGGAGCTCATTTTGACTACCTTCACTATCTCTACGTTTAAGCTCATGAAGGTGAAATGCATCAGCGGGAGGACTCCTGTTGGGGAGGACTCTCAGTGTGTTAGTGCTGGCGCAACAAAATTTGCCAAGAGTGACATCATCAGTGTGCGGTTTGATGTGTGAACCAAGATAGAGACCTATTTCTTTGTAGCGTTGTGCTCCTATCAAGCAATCTTCAAGCACTTTTTCTATATAATAAAACAATCTGCAAAAGCATTTGGTGCAGAAAAGTGATTTCAATAATAATTTAAAGGAGGAGCATAGGTTTATAAAAATAATCCATACTCACCTCTGTGCTGCAGCATCACATGATTGCTGATTGCTCAGCTCTCAGTCTGCTCAGGGCTGGGAGCAGTGATTGTCAGTCACCATGCTCCACTCTGCTCCTCCAACTCTCTCTGGAGTGCCGGGCTACAGAGGGGACAGGCACAGCTGGCTCCAGACAGGGGCGTACCGTGGGGTTGGCCAGAACGGTGCCCGCCAGGGGCGCAGGCCGAGGGGGGGAGCAAAAACACTGGCAGAATAGTGTAGCCAGGGCCGCTTCTCGTCACCTCTCCCACCGCCGCCTCCTTTACTGTACACTGTAAGTGTGGAGGCACTGCGGCTGCAAAAATACACTTCCCGACTCATCTGTCCTGACTGACAGTAGTGAGTCACTCTCTCTCTCTCCTCCTGACCTGACTGACACACAGTGAAAGAGGCAGCCCGCACCTCTATGATCAGAGACACTGACAGACAGGTCACAGTTTGTGACCTGTCTGTCTCTCCCAGACTCTGTGGTCACTGCCTGGTACCTCCCACGATCGTCCATGCTGCAAGAGTTACACAGACAGCCTGAGCCAGCATACATGCTGTCCTGAAGTGGTGTGTCATGTCAGACACTGACAGCCTGGATAGGAGACACCGCTGAGGCAGGGCTTGTTGTGCCTTCCTGGAGACAGAGAGCTGTTAGGAGCAGAGCCCTGGTGAGTTTATTTGACTGTGTATGTACTGTGTGTGTAACTGTATATAGACTTGTCCTTAAACTCCTCAAATGTATGATGGCATCCCCTCCTTGGTCCTCCACCTTCTCCTCCCCCCTCCTCATTACCCCCTTCTTACCCCTTCCTCCACCCCCCTCCTCTCCTCTCCTCCTTACCCCCCTCATGCCCCCCCTCCTCCTTACCCCCCTCTTCCACCCCCCTCCTCTCTCCTCCTCCTTACCCCCTCTAGCACCCCCCTCCTCCTCCTCCTCCTTTTTCCCCCCTCTTCCACCCCCCTCCTCCTTACCACCTCTTCACCCCCCACCTTCTCCCCCCCTCCCCTCCTCCTTTCCCCCCTATTCCACCCTCCTCCTTCTTTCCCCTGCCTCCCCTCCTGCTTACCCCCTCTTCCACCCCCTCCTCACCCCCCCATTCACCTTCTTCCCCCCTCCCCTCCTCCACCCCCCTCCTCTCCTCTCCTCTCCTCCCCCCCTGCTCCTCCTCCTTACCCCATCTTCCACCCCCTCCTCCTTACCCCCTCCTCACCCCCTCCTCCTCATTACCCCCTCTCCCTGTCACCCCCCCTCTCCCTGCCACCCCCTCTCTCCCTGTCACCCCATCTTTCTCCCTGTCACCCTTCTCTTTCTCTCCCTGTCACCCCCTCTCTCTCTCCCTGTCACCTGCCCTCTCTTTCTCTCTCCCCCTGTCACCTTCCCTCTCTCTCTCTCTCCCTGTCACCTGCCCCCTATTTCTCTTCCTGTCACCTGCCCCCCCTCCCTCTCTCTCTCTCTCTCCCTGTCACCTGCCCTCTCTCTCTCTCTCTCTCTCCCTGTCATCTGCTCTCTTTCTCCCCCTGTCACATGCCCTCTCTCTCTCTCTCTCTCTCTGTCACCTGCCCCCCCTCTCTCTCCCTGTCACCTGCCCTCTTTCTCTCTCACCCTGGCACCTGCCCTCTCTCTCTCTCACCCTGGCACCTGCCCTCTCTCTCTTTCTCTCTTTCTCCCTGTCACCTGCCCCCCTCTCTCTATCTCTCTCTCTATCTCTCTTTCTCTCTCTCTCTCTCTCTCTCTCTCCCTATCTCCCTGTCACATGCCCCCCCCCCTCTCTCTCTCTGTCACCTTCCTTCTCTCTCTCCCTGTCACCCCATCTTTCTCCCTGTCACCCTTCTCTTTCTCTCCCTGTCACCCCCTCTCTCTCTCCCTGTCACCTGCCCTCTCTTTCTCTCTCCCCCTGTCACCTTCCCTCTCTCTCTCTCCCTGTCACCTGCCCCCTATTTCTCTTCCTGTCACCTGCCCCCCCTCCCTCTCTCTCTCTCTCCCTGTCACCTGCCCTCTCTCTCTCTCTCTCTCTCTCTCCCTGTCATCTGCTCTCTTTCTCCCCCTGTCACATGCCCTCTCTCTCTCTCTCTCTCTCTCTGTCACCTGCCCCCCCCCTCTCTCTCCCTGTCACCTGCCCTCTTTCTCTCTCACCCTGGCACCTGCCCTCTCTCTCTCTCACCCTAGCACCTGCCCTCTCTCTCTTTCTCTCTTTCTCCCTGTCACCTGCCCCCCTCTCTCTATCTCTCTCTCTATCTCTCTTTCTCTCTCTCTCTCTCTCTCTCTCTCTCTCTCTCTCTCCCTATCTCCCTGTCACATGCCCCCCCTCTCTCTCTCTGTCACCTGCCTTCTCTCTCTCCCTGTCACCTGCCCCCCTCTCTCTCTCTCTCCCTCCCTGTCACCTGCCCCCCTTCTCTCTCTCTCTCTCTCCCTCCCTGTCACCTGCCCCCTCTCTCTCTCCCTGTCACCTGCCCTCTCTCTCTCCCTTCGTGTCACCTGCCCTTTCTCTCTCTCTCTCCCTCCCTGTCACCTGCCCCCCTTCTCTCTCTCTCTCTCTCCCTCCCTGTCACCTGCCCCCTCTCTCTCTCCCTGTCACCTGCCCTCTCTCTCTCTCTCCTTGTCACCTGCCCTCTCCCGGTCACCTGCCCTCTCTCTCTCTCTCTCCGTGTCACCTGCCCTCTCTCTCTATCTCTCTCTCCCTGTCACCTGCCCCCCTCTCTCTCTCTCTTCCTGTCACCTGCCCCCTCTCTCTCTCTCCCTGTCACCTGCCCCCCTCTCTCTCTCTCCCTGTCACTTGCCCCCCTCTCTCTCTCCCTGTCACCTGATCTCTCTCTCTCTCTCCCTCCCTGTCACCTGCCCTCTCTCTCTCTTTCTCTCTCTCTCCCTGTCACCTGCCCTCTCTCTCCCTCTCTCTCTCTCTCTCTCTCACTGTCACCTGCGCCCTTCCCCCCTCTCTCTCTCTCTCTCTCTCTCTCTCTCTCTCCCTGTCACCTGCCCTCTCTCTGTCTCTCTCCCTGTCACCTGCCCTCTCTCTCTCTCCCTGTCACCTGCCCCCCCTCTCTCTCTCTCTCTCTCTCCCTGTCACCTGCCCCCCTCTCTCTCTCTCACTCTCTCTCTCCCTGTCACCTGCCCCCTCTCTCTCTCTCTCCCTCTCTCTCTCTCTCCTTGTCACCTGCCCCCTCTCTCTCTCTCTCCCTGTCACCTGCCCCCCTCTCTCTCTCTCTCTCTCCCTGTCACCTGCCCCCCCTCTCTCTCTCTCCCTGTCACCTACCCCCCCCTCTCTCTCCATGTCACCTGCCCTCTCTCTCTTTCTCTCTCTCTCCCTGTCACCTGCCCCCTCTCTCTCTCTCTCTCTCTCTCTCTCTCTCTCCCTCCCTGTCACCTGCCCCCCCCTCTCTCTCTCTCTCTCTCTCTCTGTCACCTGCCCTCTCTCTCTCCCTGTCACCTGCCCCCCTCTCTCTCTCTCTCTCCCTGTCACCTGCCCCCCTCTCTCTCTCTCTCTCCCTGTCACCTGCCCCCCCTCTCTCTCTCCCTGTCACCTGCCCCCCTCTCTCTCTCCGTGTCACCTGCCCTCTCTCTCTCTCCTTGTCACCTGCCCTCTCTCTCTCTCTCCCCCGGTCACCTGCCCCCCTCTCTCTCTCTCCCCCTGTCACCTGCCCCTCTCTCTCTCTCCCTGTCACCTGCCCCCCCTCTCTCTCTCTCTCTCTCTCTCCCTGTCACCTGCCCCCCTATCTCTCTCCCTGTCACCTGTCCTCTCTCTCTCTCTCTCCCTGTCACCTGCCCTCTCTCTCTCTCTCCCTGTCACCTGCCCCTCTCTCTCTCTCTCTCTCTCTCCCTGTCACCTGCCCTCTCTCCCCCTGTCACCTGCCCTCTCTTTCTCTCCCTGTCACCTGCCCTCTCTCCCTCTCTCTCTCTCCCTGTCACCTGCCCCCCTCTCTCTATCTCTCTCTCTCTCTCTCTCTCTCTCTCTCCCTGTCACCTGCCCCCCTCTCTCTCCTTGTCACCTGCCCCCCCCTCTCTCTCTCTCTCCCTATCACCTGCCCTCTCTCTCTCTCCCTGTCACCTGCCCCCCTATCTCTCTCTCCCTGTCACCTGCCCTCTCTCTCCCTCTCTCCCTTTCACCTGCGCCCTCTCTCTCTCTCTCTCCCTGCCACTTGCCCTCTCTCTCTCACTGTCACCCCCTCTCTCTGTAACCCCCCCCCATCTCTCTCTGTCAAACTCTCTCTCCCTGGGGGGGGGGGGGGGGGGCGGGCGCTGATACAGTTCATCGCCAAGGGCACTGGAGACCCTAGGTATGCCTCTGGCTCCAGATCCCAGCAATGCACTGCCACCTGCCCCCCTCTCTCTCTCTCTCTCCCTGTCACCTGCCCCCCTCTCTCTCTCTCCCTGTCACCTGCCCCCCCTCTCTCTCTCCCTGTCACCTGCCCCCCTCTCTCTCTCCGTGTCACCTGCCCTCTCTCTCTCTCCTTGTCACCTGCCCTCTCTCTCTCTCTCCCCCGGTCACCTGCCCCCCTCTCTCTCTCTCCCCCTGTCACCTGCCCCTCTCTCTCTCTCCCTGTCACCTGCCCCCCCCTCTCTCTCTCTCTCTCTCCCTGTCACCTGCCCCCCTATCTCTCTCCCTGTCACCTGTCCTCTCTCTCTCTCTCTCCCTGTCACCTGCCCTCTCTCTCTCTCTCTCTCTCCCTGTCACCTGCCCCTCTCTCTCTCTCTCTCTCTCTCCCTGTCACCTGCCCTCTCTCCCCCTGTCACCTGCCCTCTCTTTCTCTCCCTGTCACCTGCCCTCTCTCCCTCTCTCTCTCTCCCTGTCACCTGCCCCCCTCTCTCTATCTCTCTCTCTCTCTCTCTCTCTCTCTCTCCCTGTCACCTGCCCCCCTCTCTTTCCTTGTCACCTGCCCCCCCCCCTCTCTCTCTCTCTCCCTATCACCTGCCCTCTCTCTCTCTCTCTCTCTCTCTCCCTGTCACCTGCCCCCCTATCTCTCTCTCTCTCTCCCTGTCACCTGCCCTCTCTCTCCCTCTCTCCCTCTCACCTGCGCCCTCTCTCTCTCTCTCTCCCTGCCACTTGCCCTCTCTCTCTCTCACTGTCACCCCCTCTCTCTGTAACCCCCCCATCTCTCTCTGTCAAACTCTCTCTCCCTGGGGGGGGGGGGGGGGGGGGGCGGGCGCTGATACAGTTCATCGCCAAGGGCACTGGAGACCCTAGGTATGCCTCTGGCTCCAGATCCCAGCAATGCACTGACAGGTGGAGCCAGCTATCAATCAGGCAGCCACAAAATTGTCAGGATCCTACCAGACAAAGCTTAGTCTGCAATACCCTGCTACAAGCTGACTCTGGGTCACAATAATCCAAGAATAAGTATACTCCTGTGACCCAGAAATTCAGCCAAAAAAGTTTTGACCATACTTCTTTAAGGTACAAATTAAATGCAAAATTTCTTTAAATACCATGCCTGGACGCTGCCCTTAACCTACTGTGAATTGGCGCGTGAGCAATTCTGTGAGCATGTATGTAGCGCTACCCCCGCAGGAGCCGCTTAAGTAAAAGGGGTCCCGCACTCTGCCTCTTCAGTTTTTAGCAGCTCATTGAGTGGGCGAGCTATCTTAGCGAATCCCTTAATGAATCTTCTGTAATAGGAGCAGAATCCCAGAAATGACCTGAGCTCCAGCTTCTGAGGGTCGGTGGCCACTCCTTCGACAGACACAATATGGCCAAGGTAGTTGACCGAGGGTTGATAGAACTGGCATTTTACAATGACAGCTTCAACCCCTAGTCATGAAGTCTCTCCAAGACCTTCTACAAACGCTCTTCATTTTTCTCCAAAGTCTTACCAAAGAAGATAATGTCATCCAGATATACCAACACTTCAATAAGGTTCATATCGCCCACTATCTTCTCCATTAGTCTTTGAAAGGAGGCTGGAGCACCAGACAGACCCTGTGACATCACATTAAATTCGAAGAATCCTACCGGGGTGATGAAAGCTGTCTTCTCCCAATCTTCAGGGTGCATAGGATTTGGTAGTTCCCACTCTTCAAGTCCATATGCACAACCCAAGGGGATTCGTCGCACTCCTTCCCAGAATGGCTTATCCTCCTGGAGGCGTATCTGGTGATGGGCACTCTTTGCACATCCCACGTCAAACTCACTCTTGTAGAATGCTATCTGCCATCTCAGTAGCTGATTCTTGACCTTTTGCTTCCATTCGGTTGGTAAAGGAGTGTTCTTCGGGTAGAACTCCTCCACAGGGATTCCATCCTTCGCCCCCCCCAAATCAAACGGGGAGACTGGGGGGTGGCTGGATTCACTTGGCATAGCAACATCCAAGCAGGCATCTTCACTGGATAGGCTGTGATGTTACGGACACTGACTGAGACCTTCCCTCTGCTTCTATGCAGTGCCTTAGTTGAAACCACCTCTGGGATTATTTCCAGCCCTGTGTCTTCTCCTTGGCCATCTGCTTTAAGGACAATGAAAGGATCTGGGTTCTTCCAACTAAGCTTGACAGTGGCTGGCAGGCAGATCACATCACCAGGCTGTAATACCTTCTCACATAGATCCAGGTGCCATATCTTCCCTACTCCCTCAGCTGGGGCCTTCTGTTCTTGTACTAGCCGCTGGTAGGCCTGTCTCAGCATGGGAAGTACAAACCCAATTCCAAAAAAGTTGAGACACTGTACAAATTGTGAGTAAAAAAGGAATGGACAAGTTTACAAATCTCATAAACGTATATCTTATTCACAATATAATATAGATAACATATCAAATATTGAAAGTTAGACATTTTGAAATGTCATGCCAAATATTGTCTCATTTTGCTACACATTCCAAAAAAGTTGGGACAGGTAGCAATAAGAGGCCGGAAAAGTTTAATGTACATATAAGGAACAGCTGGAAGACCAGTTTGCAACTTATTAGGTCAATTGGCAACATGATTGGGTATAAAAAAGAGCCTCTCAGAGTGGCAGTGTCTCTCAGAAGTCAAGATGGCAGAGGATCATCAATTTCCCCAATGCTGCAGAGAAAAATAGTGGAGCAATATCAGAAAGGAGTTTCTCAGAGAAAAATTGCAAAGAGTTTGAAGTTATCATCAACTACAGTGCATAATATCAACCAAAGATTCAGAGAATCTGGAACAATCTCTGTGCGTAAGGGTCAAGGCCGGAAAACCATACTGGATGCCCGTGATCTTCGGGCCCTTAGACGGCACTGCATCACATACAGGAATGCTACTGTAATGGAAATCACTACATGGGCTCAGGAATACTTTCAGAAAACATTGTCGGTGAACACAATCCACTGTGCCATTCGCCGTTGCCGGCGAAAACTCTATAGGCCAAAAAAGAAGCCATATCTAAACATGATCCAGAAGCGCAGGTCTTTACTCTGGGCCAAGGCTCATTTAAAATGGACTGTGGCAAAGTGGCAAAGTGGCAAAGTGGAAAACTGTTCTGTGGTCAGACAAATCAATATTTGAAGTTCTTTTTGGAAAACTGTGACGCCATGTCATCCGGACTAAAGAGGACAAGGACAACTCAAGTTGTTATTTGCGCTCAGTTCAGAAGCCTACATCTCTGATGGTATGGGTTTCCATGAGTGCATGTGGCATGGGCAGCTTACACATCTGGAAAGGCACCATCAATGCTGAAAGGTATATCCAAGTTCTAGAACAACATATGCTCCCATCCAGACGTCGTTTCTTTTAGGGAAGACCTTGCATTTTCCAACATGAAAATGCCAGACCACATACTGCATCAATTACAACATCATGGCTGCGTAGAAGAAGTATCCGGGTACTGAAATGGTCAGCCTGCAGTCCAGATCTTTCACCCATAGAAAATATTTGGCGCATCATAAAGAGGAAGATGCGACAAAGAAGACCTAAGACGGTTGAGCAACTAGAAGCCTGTATTAGACGAGAATGGGACAACATTCCTATTCCTAAACTTGAGCAACTTGTCTCCTCAGTCCCCAGACATTTGCAGACTGTTATAAAAAGAAGACGGGATGCCACACAGTGATAAACATGGCCTTGTCCCAACTTTTTTGAGATGTGTTGATGCCATGAAAATTAAAATCAACTTATTTTTTCCTTAAAATTATACATTTTCTCAGTTTAAACATTTGATATGTCATCTATGTTGTATTCTGAATAAAATATTGAAATTTGAAACTTCCACATCATTGCATTCTGTTTATATTCACAATTTGTACAGTGTCCCAACTTTTTTGGAATCGGGTTTGTACATTGGTAGTTGAAGTGCTAGGTTCCAGAACAAGAGGTGTCAACAGCCTTTGGACAAGATCTGTATTTGTCCCTATGATTAAAGAACTCTTGCTGGCCCCAGGCGGGCGAGGACAAACCAGGCGGGCGAGGACAGTCGGCGCTCTGGAAGTATGCAGACACTTTCCCCTGATTTACTGATCACTTTGGTACGCTTTCCCTAGCTCTGGTATATAAGGGTTACAAGGGAAACCATTTTAGTCCTGGGACACTCCTCTCTCTGCATTGTCTGAGCGAGCGGTCTATTGTGACACCTGCTGTATGTGATGGCCAGCGGAGCCATGTGATCCGCTTCACGTTATAATCCATATCCCCCAGTGTTATCACCGGCAGTATGCAATTTATTAATGAGAAGGGGGACAGAATGGAGTGTGGAGGTATGGCATGGGGCAGTATGTACAGCAGATGGTGTGGAGGCTATGACAAATAATGAATTTAATCCATTTTGGAATAAGACTGTAGCATAACAAAATGTGGAAAAAGTGAAGTGCTGTGAATACTTTCCGGATGCACTGTATGTAGAGTAGAGGAGTATGGAGGGTATGACTGTAAGCAATATGTACAATAGAGGAATGTGGAGGGTGTGACCTTGGGCAGTATGTACAGCAGAGGAGTGTGGAGGGTATGACAATGTACAGTATGTACAGGAGAGGAATGTGGAAGGTATGACAGTGGACAGTATGTACAAGAGAGGGGTGGGAAGGTATGACATGGTGCAGTATGTAGAGGAAAGAGGTGTTTAGGATATCACATGTTGCAGTATGTACAGGAGAGGATCGTGGAGGTATGACATGGTGCAATATGTAGAGGAGAGAAGTGTTGAGGGTATAACATGGGACATAGGGTGGGCGAGAAAGGGGCAGAGTCACTGCACCATGGGCCTCTGGGTTGTACTTGCCCCCTGGCCCAAAAGTTGCCACTCAGCCCCTGCTTGACAGACAGTGACTTGAACCAAATGATCTCTTGCAGATCATAGAAAGCTTAACCCCTTCTTGCCGACCTAACAAAAATATGTGGCCTTCTGCTTCAGGGTACTGTACCGGGGTGATGCCTACTGTTTTTTAGAGCCAACATTCGGCTTTCTTGTAATAAAAACAGAATCGGCTTTGATGGGGTCTCGGATCACAACATCACTTCCGTTTTACTGGAGTTCTAAAGGCGCCAGTTTTAAAAAATAGATTATTCAAAAGCACTACAGCCATACAAGGTTGGGAGGATGCCATCACGCTATCCAGCAATTGGAGAAGTGTCCTGGAAACGAGCAGTCCCTAATTCCTACATGCTTGTACATATCCTATGTTTGTGAGTATATTGTACGCTACCTTCTTTGATTTTAATAAACTTTTTTAGTGGTAATGCACAAGATCGGTGCGCCCTTCTCTTGTAGTTTTCTTGTAGTGCTTTTTGGATACCCATGGTCCTGAGGAGGGCAGCAAGACCGCTCCATTTGTGTCTAAAAAACCACCTAGATCATTTACCTTTCCGCACACCACTCAAGCGCAGGAGAGATACTGTTTCCCACCTAAAGACACCCTGTCACATGCTCCCTCCGGATTTATTCCCAATCCCAGGATGTATTGCAGCAATGCCCACCCACTGGGACAGTCATAAACCCTGGTGTGCTATTGGCTAGGTTTCCTCCACTGTCCAACAAGGTCCCTCATTGGATACAGTGGGGAGACTCCCCAGACTCAATAGGTCACACCTGGAAGCATGTGACAGGCTAACTAACAGATCAGGCCCTCCTGATAAGCAGAACATTGTCACATATATGCTTTGCCTAGCACCAACCTAGGACGGTGCTACATATGTCTGTTTACAGTATTTTGAAACCTGTGAGACTGTTTTGATGTTTCATTTTGAAAGCCTGCAGTCAGAAGGTAGTGACAGCTATCTTGGTACACACCATACTGCTTAGCACCAAAGTTACCTTCTGACTGCAGGCTTTCAAAATTACACATTAAAACAGTCTCACAGATTTCAAAATACACCCAGGGTTGTGGTAAAAATGCCCTAGTCCCCATTAACAAGGGGACAAGGTGCTTTATTGAGGGCACATGGCCTGGTATGGTTCAAGTGGGGGGGTGTTCGCTCGCCCCCCCCTTTCCTGACCTGCCAGGCTGCATGCTCGGACAAGGGTCGGTATAGATTATGAAAGGACCCCGTGCCATGTTTTTTCCTTAATTTTTAATTTCCAGCATGTTTTCTCTACATTCAGCTGTCAGTGGGGAACGCGCTGACAGCTGATGAGTCATCCGTTGTTAAGGACGCATTGCCGGGGTTCCCGGCCAGCTCCTTAGCAACCAGCTATTGGGTGGGGGACCCCCACACTGTTTGTGAAAAATACCACATGGGATACCGCCAGGAAAAACCCTGGTGATAAATATTGCATTTTTTTTTTCTTTGTTCCATTTGGGAATTGGACTTAGGAGCTTACAGCATGGTATTTTGGTGATATTTACTGACACATTTTTCATTTTTCAGAAAATACCGCATAATTGTTATTTTTTCTTTTTTTTTTTTTTTCTTTATTGTGAGTTTTTTTTTTTTTTACCCCATGCAATTATTTATGCAAATGAGTCACTTGACTGGTAAACGTTAGTGAATTGACCCCAATGTGAAGTATTTTACTCATGAAACCACTCTTTGCTTTTATCTCATGACATGATATTAATTGGAATGGATACAGTGGAGAAGGATTAGAACCCCTGTCAGTTGGTATTGCTAATAAAGAGGTAAAACGACTTAAATTGTAGAAATATCCCAATTCACTAAGTCTTTGTGGTTCCCTATAGCATATGTATTATTAAAAAAGAAAAAAGGTGACTTGAATACTAGTCAAGGGGAAGCTGTTTTCACAGGACATACATGGTGTATCAAAAGCAACTGAGTTAAATTAAGTAAATACAAAATATCTCTATAAATGTCAAATATTGAATGAAAATAGTATAAAAAAATTACGCACATATCTAAATATCCTTCTTCCACCAAAAGAAAAAATACAAGGTTGTCATTGCGGAGATTTCCTTTCACTTCTGTCACATAGCTAAAACAGGAAGTGAGAGGAAATCCCTACAAATTAAAAGAATCCCTTAGGGACCCCCAAGGCAGCAAATCCAGTGTTCCCATTGGAAGATTTCCCCTCTATTACTTTTCTGGGGACAACCCAAAATTTGGGATTTTCTTTTACTTTCAATGATAACAGTAAACGAGACAGATAAGGGGGATGAATCCATCTCCACTCTATCCAAAACTTTAAAAAATAAAGTGTTGCCTTTAGTTATACTTTAACCACTTCAGCTCTGGAAGGTTTTACCCCCTTAATGACCAGGCCATTTTTTGTGATACAGTTGCAGTTGGTTTTGCACAGAGCAGCCCACATTCTCCTCTTCTCGGGTCCCCCGCCGGTGCTCCTGGCACCTCCCTCCTGCCGGCATCCAAGCATTCGCACTCCCGAACCGTGGCTCTCTGTGTCTATTCACACACAGAGCCGCGTTCTGGCCCCGCCCCCTTCGTCTCCAGATTGGCTCACTGGCTGTGATTAACAGCAGCGGGAGCCAATGGCTTCTGCTGTTTTCAAAAGTGGATCCGGAGGGCGAGTCCCCGGAGAGGCAAAGCACTTGTGGACATCGCTGGATCAAAAGGGGGCTCAGGTAGGTAATAGGGGGGGCTAAGGGGGTATCCTGCACACAGAAGGTTTTAACCTTCAGGCATAGAATGCCTGAATGTAAAAAAAAAAACCTTGTGCCTTTACAACCACTTTAACTCGTGCTTTTATTTTTTTTTTAAATTCCTTTAGTGAATTGATGCCGTTTTATGAGTTGTTTACCTCGTCTTTTTGGTTTATGAGGAAAATAACTCAAGGTGATAGTGAATTGACATTTTCAGCATCGAATGAGATAATTGTCACATGATTCAGTTATCTCATTGATATTCATTAGTGAATAATTGAGCCCCATGTTTCTTCCACTTTCCTAATCAATTTGTATTATTCTGTAGTGCATGGATGCTCTTTGCTATCCTAAATATGTTTTGCTTTATTCATTCTGTTTCAATACATGTTTCTTGAATAAGGCAAGGTTACATAGTGATAGGCAAACAGTTGTTCAGATCAGAGGTCAGCAAAGAGACAAGCTGCCTTAGATAGGAAGCCTTGAAAAGCAGTAAATACAACCTTCAAGTGGAAAAATGAGGAAACATAATACAATGTTCCCCCTGGCTCCCCTCGCCTATAAGATAGCAAAGGTTATTGGTCTCTACTAGGGCCTGCAGCAACATAGCTTCCAGGAGAATATTTTACAAATATGTAATTAATATGCAATTAGAATTATAAAGACATAACATCCATAATATAACCTTTAGCTCCAATTCACACCGAATGTGGCTTTGAAATTGCGCTACTTCAGCGCGATGTCAAAGTTGTGGATCAGTAGGATTACATGTGCGGCTTGATGACATCTGTGCGATTCAATTCAGAGTGTGACTTGTTATGCGATTTTGAACATGCTAAGTCGCACCAGTGTGAACGAGGGCTTACTTCTTAAAAAAACATTGGGAGGAGAATAAAGAAAGAGAGAGGGAAAAGGAAAACAAAGGGTGAACAACAGAAATAAGAGAAAGAAAAGTGATTTGTGTAGAACAGGGGTTCACTAAATGGCGGATCACGGTCTGGACCTGGTCCAAGCGACAGTCCTGTCCAGGCCGCAGCCTGGACACTTACCAGCCTGCGTGTTCTCTCTCAGGTCTATCAAACTCACAACAGGTGGGGGCATATGGCACTGCAGATTGGGACAGAGTGCGGGAGTCTTTTCATATTAACATGCCCATAATCACCTGCTTGATAACATAGTAAGTTGGGCAGTTGCCACCTCTGTCCTGATCTGCAGCATCTCCCGCCCCCGCCTGCTGTGAATCTGATCTCTACTCTCGGGGCAGGAGACCCGAGAGAGAAAACCCAGCTGCTATATGCCTCTGTCCTGTAGGACTGTGCAGGAGAGGCTGCAAATGAAAGGGGAACTGTGGTGTAAATGAGGAAAGGGGACTATGACTGCAAGGGGCACTGTGATGTGAAAGAGCATGGTGAAGTGTAAAGGTGTATGGTGATGTGTAAAGGGGCACCGTGATGTGTTATATGGGCATAGTGATTTGTAAAGGGGGCACAGTGATCTGAAGGGGAACTGAGGACACCGTTGGACTGCATTAACCACTTTACCACCGAAGGATTTTCCTGCTTAACGTCCAGGCCACTTTTTGCAACTTGGCACTGCGCAACTTTAACTGACAATTGCACAGTCATGCAACCCTGTACCGAAACAAAATTTACGTCCTTTTTTCCCCACAAACAGAGCTTTCTTTTGGTGGTATTTGATCACCTCTGCGCTTTTAATTTTTTGCAAAATTAATAAAAAAAGAGCGAACATTTTGCAAAAAAATTGACATTTTCTACCTTGACAGTTAAAAAATATCCAATATATTCAATTTTTGTCATATATTTAGGCCAAAATGTATTTAGCTACATGTCTTTGACAAAAAATTTCTCAATGAGCGTATTTTTAACCACTTTAAGGCCAGAAGATTTTACCCCATTCCTGACCAGGCTATATTTTGCGATTTGGCACTGCGGACAATTGCGCGGTCGTGCGACGCTGTACCCAAATTAAATTTATGTCCTTTTTTCCCCACAAATAGAGCTTTCTTTTGGTGGTATTTGATCACCTGTGCAATTTTTAATTTTTGAAAAAAAGAGCGACAATTTTGAAAAAAAAAAACAATATTTTTTACATTCTGATATATAACATTCCCAAAAAAAATTTAAAAATCAAAATTTTTTAACATTTTAGGCCAATTTGTTTTCTGCTACATATTTTTGGTAAAAAAAAATCACAATAAGTGTATTTTGATTGGTTTGCGCAAAAGTTATTGCGTTTATTAACTACGGGAAAGATTGGTCATTTTTATTGTTTATTTTTTTTTACTAGTAATGGCGGCGATCTGCGATTTTTTTTTGCGGGACTGCGACATTGCGGCGGACAGATCGGACCCCTAACTGACATTTTTGACACTTTTGGGGGTACCAGTGACATTACTACAGTAATCAGTGCTATAAATATGCACTGTTACTGTAATAATGACACTGGCAGGGAAGGGTTTAACTTTATTGGTGATCGAGGGGTTTAATGTATGCCTCATGCTTACTGACGTGTGTGGGGGGAGGGGGTTGTGTGACAGAGACACAGATCGCAGGTTCAGTTATGCTGAATCCTGTAATCTGTCACTGTCTGTCACAGAGGAGATGTTGTTTACACAAGCGGGCAGATTTCCTCACTCGATCCCCGACGATCGGGGAAGAGCGGCGGTGATCACCGCCTCTCCTCCCCTGGCCAGACTCCCGCTGTGACTGAATACAGCGGGAGCGAGCCTCCGGTGGCGCGCGCGCACCTTTGAGACAGGGGAGAGTCTGGTGACGTAGGTCTACGTCGCCAGACGTTAACGAGCCACTTTGCCCCAGTAGCAGCACAGTGACCAGTGGTCTGATCTCTGGTCTGATCTACATAGTTGTAATAAAAATGCACTTTTTATCTTTCAAAATGTGTTTCCCAGTGCTAAACCTTTCATCCAATTTCTAAATTGCTGCATTTGTAAGTTTCCGAAGCTAGTATAAAGGAATAGTAGTGGTAAAAAAAGGAACTTGAGGGTTTACCTAATCATTTTTTTTATATAATTCTCCTCTAAGGAGGGTGTGGCAGGGGGTGTGGTATTCTTGCATACTTTTGCTATTAAATGTCCCTCATTCCTATCTCAAAAAGTTTGGAGGTATGGTTGTGATGTGAAGGGGAGGCTGAGGACAGTGATGTAAAGAGGGTGCTATGATGTGAAGGGTAGACTGAAGACACTGATGTACAGGGGTGCTGTGATGTGAAGGAGGGCTGTGAAGTGTTATAGTGCAAACATGAGATTCTGACCTCTACCGGAAGAAAATATTACCAACTGGACCTCCGTAAATTTAAAAACAAGACCTCTGGTGTAGAGAATTGCCACCGTCTGGATCCCGCCCTCACCCCAAGTGGATGTGGTGGAATCTAGGTAATGTAACCAGGGATTCTAAATCTTTTCAAATCTGGTTTGTTTGTCCAGAAGCTTTTCATGTGGCATTATCCAGACAAATGTTGTGCTTCACTGGGCAATATTAAAGCATTACTAAACCCAAAACCAAAAATACAATTTACAGTATTGCAGCTTACCAATTATTAGACGTAGTGGCTGCATTCGTTTTTGTTTTAACGCTTTTTTCCTTCTGTTTTTACCTGGTGATCTGGTAAGTAATACACCTCCTGTGTAGCACCCTTTAGCTTAGTGTGCTAGATTGTAAATAGGTTTTTGGTAGTGTAGGTAAATTGTCAGGCTTGGCCAAGCCTGTATGTTTTGAATCAGGGTCAGGGGAGTAATCCAGGGAGGCTGGAATGACTTATCAGGTAGCATCTCTGATACCTCCTCTACTTGCTGGACCTTTGCAGAAACTTCCAGAAGAATGGGAGGGAGGTTAGGAAAAGCTGCCTGGAGTATTGATGGAGGTCCCAACCAATCCCCAGGCAATGGACTGACAGGGGGAGGGAACTCTTAAATAATCTGGGTCAGGCCAGCAGGGGCAGTGGAGTTCAGGTGGGGGCTGGAGATGGAGTGCTGAGGAGCCTGTTAGTGTGCCCTTGGGGGTAACCCCCGGTCTGGAGGCTGTGACCTCCGGCCTGAGGCTCAGGTGCAGGAGGGATCCTCTTACAACACACGGAGAAGTCCTGTCCAGAGGCATGGAAGCAGGTGTGAGGACAGCAGGAGCCAGCAAGCATGTTCAGGGGGTCTCCAGGAGAAGACAGCTGGGTGGCTGATGAGTGAGACAGTCTGGGAGGACTGAGAGACAGCCAGAGAGGACTGAGGCTGCAGTCTGGGATGGTTGTAAAATCAGTCTGGGAGGACTATGGAAG
This sequence comes from Pelophylax lessonae, assembly GCF_965119305.1. Classification (NCBI taxonomy): domain Eukaryota; kingdom Metazoa; phylum Chordata; class Amphibia; order Anura; family Ranidae; genus Pelophylax; species Pelophylax lessonae. The sequence goes on from NC_138768.1 coordinate 650,281,924, forward strand.
ATTAGCCAGGAGGTCTAATGAAAGGGGCAGCAGCAGCCAGGTGGGCTGACAGTGCCTGAAGCAGTGGTGCTGGGATCAGTAGCCACAGGAGGACTGGAAACTGGAACTTTGCTACACAACCAAGGGGCCTGCAGTCCCTGTCTGTAATGGGCCTTTGCTTTATCTGGCTGATTCTTTTTGTCAGGTCATCTAACAGTGTGCCAGTTGGGCATGAGTGTTCTGCAAGCAAGTGATGTGCTGGAGGAAGATGAGGAGGGTATATATCTGTATATAGGAAAATTGTCCCTGAAGAACTGTTCTTGAAGTCAAGTGGGCATCCCCTATGTGACGGTATTCACCATCACTGGAATTTAAAGACGGATAAGTAATGGTTTGGATTGCTTCATATTTGCCAGCAATATCTCCATATGGAAATATTAAGATTTATTCCCATTTGCCATGAAATCTGTAATTCCTAAATGCTGTGTATATTACATATCTTTCAATGTCAGCAAGGTTTTCCTTTTGTTTGTGTATTGGGAATGTGGATTGCCCTGTCTCATTGTAAGTGCTAATGACCAGGGCCAGACTGGCGTACCGGGATACCGGGAATTTCCCCGGTGGGCCGCCGGCCCTGGGGCCGCTTTGAGATGCGGCCGCTTTAAGCATTGGGACCGCGCCGCGGCCGCGCTGTGATGGCGGCTGCAGCCCCGGCCCCCGCTGTGCTCCAGTGACAGATACATTCTTGGAGTCTTTCCTACGTCAGCCGCTATGAACTTCATGACGTCACATCCGGCGGGAGCGGCTGCGCGGCGGTGGATCATTTGACTGTCTGCATGACGGTCACGGCGCCGATCCCTCCCACACCTCACAGAAGCCAGCAGCAGCGGTAGCAGCATGATCGCAGCCAGGTCACACTGTGTGACTGAAGGAAGAGTGGAGCGGAGTGGAGCAGAGCCTGAGACAGCACAGCCAGGCAAGTGTAAATGGGCTGGGGCCTGGGGGACCTCGTCCTCTTGCATTTGGGGGAGAGAATCAGCATATTAGGGCCCCTAATGCTAACCTACCCCCCCCCCCTCATACAATGCTTATCTGCCATCCCCCCTGGGGGCCCCTCCCCCTAATACAATGCTGTTCCCCTCCTCCAAATACAATGCTAACCCCCCTCCCCCTAATAAAATGATGACCTCCCCCTAATACAATGCTGATCCCCCCCCCCCCAAATTTAGGGGGAGGGAGGGGAAACAGCATTGTATTAGGGGGAGGTCATCATTTTAATAGGGGGAGGGGGTTAGCATTGTATTAGGAGGAGGGGAACAGCATTGTATTAGGGGGATCAGCATTGTATTAGGGGGAGGGGGATAAGCATTGTATTAGGGCCCCTGATAATTCTGCCATGTCCGCACAGCCCCTGCCATGTCCTGTGCCATGTCCGCACAGCCCCTGCCATGTCCGCACAGCCCCTGACATGTCCTGTGCCATGTCCGCACAGCCTCTGGCATGTCCTGTGCCATGTCCGCACAGCCCCTGCCATGTCCTGTGCCATGTCCGCACAGCCTCTGACGTCCTGTGCCATGTCCGCACAGCCTCTGACATGTCCTGTGCCATGTCCGCACAGCCTCTGACATGTCCTGTGCCATGTCCGCACAGCCTCTGACATGTCCTGTACCATGTCCGCACAGCCTCTGACATGTCCTGTGCCATGTCCGCACAGCCTCTGACGTCCTGTGCCATGTCCAAACAGCCTCTGACCTCTCCTGTACCATGTCCGCACAGCCTCTGACATCTCCTGTACCATGTCCGCACAGCCTCTGACATCTCCTGTACCATGTCCGCACAGCCTCTGACATGTCCTGTACCATGTCCGCACAGCCTCTGACATGTCCTGTGCCATGTCCACACAGCCTCTGACATGTCCTGTACCATGTCCGCACAGCCTCTGACATCTCCTGTACCATGTCCGCACAGCCTCTGACATGTCCTGTGCCATGTCCGCACAGCCTCTGACATGTCCTGTGCCATGTCCGCACAGCCTCTGACGTCCTGTGCCATGTCCAAACAGCCTCTGACCTCTCCTGTACCATGTCCGCACAGCCTCTGACATCTCCTGTACCATGTCCGCACAGCCTCTGACATCTCCTGTACCATGTCCGCACAGCCTCTGACATGTCCTGTACCATGTCCGCACAGCCTCTGACATGTCCTGTGCCATGTCCGCACAGCCTCTGACATGTCCTGTACCATGTCCGCACAGCCTCTGACATGTCCTGTACCATGTCCGCACAGCCTCTGACATGTCCTGTGCCATGTCCGCACAGCCTCTGACATGTCCTGTGCCATGTCCGCACAGCCTCTGACATGTCCTGTGTCATGTCCGCACAGCCTCTGACATGTCCTGTGCCATGTCCGCACAGCCTCTGACATGTCCTGTGCCATGTCCGCACAGCCTCTGACATGTCCTGTGCCATGTCCGCACAGCCTCTGACATGTCCTGTGCCATGTCCGCACAGCCTCTGACCTCTCCTGTACCATGTCCGCACAGCCTCTGACATCTCCTGTACCATGTCCGCACAGCCTCTGACATGTCCTGTGCCATGTCCGCACAGCCTCTGACATGTCCTGTGCCATGTCCGCACAGCCTCTGATGTCCTGTGCCATGTCCGCACAGCCTCTGACATGTCCTGTGCCATGTCCGCACAGCCCCTGACATGTCCTGTGCCATGTCCGCACAGCCCCTGACATGTCCTGTGCCATGTCCGCACAGCCCCTGACATGTCCTGTACCGTGTCCGCACAGCCTCTGACGTCCTGTGCCATGTCCGCACAGCCTCTGACATATCCTGTGCCATGTCCGCACAGCCTCTGACATGTCCTGTGCCATGTCCGCACAGCCTCTGACATGTCCTGTGCCATGTCCGCACAGCCCCTGACATGTCCTGTGCCATGTCTGCACATCCTCTGACCTCTCCTTTACCATGTCCGCACTTTTAACTAGAATTTGCTCTTTTATATATAAAGCCCTATATGCTTTTATAACTATCTTATCTATGATAGTACACTCTTCAAATTTGCTTTAAAATGCATGGCTTTCCCTTTTATGAACAAGAAAATAATGGCGTTATGCTGTTGGGCTGGTATAATAATGCTATGGGGCTGGTATGAAATTTTTTCCAGGGCTGAATTTTATTCCCAGTCCGGCCCTGCTAATGACCTCCCATTGTTCTGTGTCTGGCTATTGTGTACATTGATTGCCCCCTGGGGGCTTCTGTCTCATTGCACATGGCAGTCCTTCTGGTCAAGCTATCTGACCAATCCCTGCTGACTCATTTTCAAGTCCTCATTTGCATGGCTAAGGAGGACCTGAAGGAGACCACAGGTACTTTACAATTGACCAATAGGAGAGCTGTTGTTGGGGGCGGGATGTTCCAAATTCTGTATATAAGTCTTGTTCAATAAAGTTGTTTTGAGTTCCTTCACCCTCAATCTAGAGTTCTGTCTCTTATTGGGGGAATCTGCTGCAAGGGATTGCTATGGTCTTCCATACTCCCTTAGAGAATTACTGAGCTCTTGTAAGAGCTTGTTCTGCTGCACTCTCTGGGGAAAGGAGGTTCACCCACAGGAACCTGGAGCCTTGTCGTAGGTCCAGGGTGGGTAGGAGATGCCAAGACCCTATTCAAGCTGCGGCGGTTCGTGGAGTCTGAAGTGCTTACGGTGTCTGGTGGAGTGCTTGGAGCCCTCGGGAAGCACTAGGAGCATCTGTCAACGGAGGTACCCGGTCCGGGTGCCCTGATCCGTTACATTGGTGGCAGCGGTGGGATGGCGTCCTAGTGTGAGGAGAAGCAGCTCGGAGACACCGGTAACGTTATGGAGCGAGATAACACCCGTGCAGCGTCCCCATATGAGGAGGAGTTTCTCTGGAGGTTGCAGCAACACTTGGTCCAACAGGATGGGCCTGTATCAGAAGAAGCCATACTGGACTGGAGAGATGCCACTAGAAAGGAAATGTGGTATGAGGCCTTAGAGGATGTGCAGTGGAGGCGGAGAGAGAACCTTCCAAGCGAAGAACAGCGGTTCCAGGTATACGTTGCCCTGCAGTTACCTTTCCTAGGAGAACAACCCCTGGATGAGTGGGTGACGGAGCTGTGGAACCTGATTTGGAAGGAGTTGTGGCTGGACGAAGCTTACCGGGCACTAAAGTGGTACGCCACCCGGCACGACCATTGGATGGCTGATGACAATATGCCAGAAGGTGAGGACTATAGTGGCCCGGGCTTGCTGTGGGAGGCCTTTGAGGAGAGGGACTTTGGATGTCCAGCAGAGTTTCGGTGCTGGGAAATCAAGGACACCAGGGAAGCCCTACTGGGTCTCCCCAAAGCGGATGACCTGGGGTCAGACCTGATTCATCTGGTCACAATGGAGTGGGAACTGGAGCAGGACTACCTACGCCTGCTCTGCTCCGTTCCACCCCAATCTACCCTGCAAGCAGAGTCCTGGGTGGCAGATCCAGACCCACAACCCTTCAGTTGGAGAGACAGTACAGACTGGGGGTACTGTGAAGACCCACCGATGGCAGGTGGAGATGGGACCGAGGTCTCTCTACCGGCCCTACAGGGAGGCTGGGCAGCCGGCCCAGATCCCCAGCTACAGCAGGAGTTACAGGGAGCCGAATGTGTTGTCCTTCCTTCCAAACAGCAGTGTACCTTCCAGGGAGGGGAGACAACTAATCCTTCTCCCCAACCACAGGGAGACAACAGCCCTGACCCCAATGGTACAGAGGGGACCGCGGTCTCTGCACCAGACCTACAGGGATGCTGGACGGCCGGTCCAGATCCCCAACCTGCCCCGCAGGAATACCAGGAGGAGGAGGTAGGCGATCCCTCCTCTCTACAGCAGACCCCCAACCAGGTCCTGGGGGTAGTATTCGCCAACCCCAACCCAGCAGAAAAGCTACAGTCCTCATTTTACACCCCAGGGATGCTGGACAGTCGGCCAAGATCCCCCAAAGCATGAGGAAGTAAGCCCATCCACCCTGTCCTCTCTCCAGCAGCTGAAAGGAATCCTGGGAGAAAGGCCAGTTCATGCTTCTTCTCCACGGCAGGGATGTTTTACAAGAGTGGCAGAGGTTGGCTGGGTGAGTGACGTTCTGTCCCGGACAATTTTTTTTGGGGTACTGGGTGGGTGCAGACATTGGGAGGGCCTGTGGAACACAGCCTACCTTAGAGAGGTTGGAAAGTGCTTCACTCAGCCTACTAGGCTCCTCTTATGTCTAAATCACCCTGTGTCTTTTAGGGACACAGGGTGCCCAAGAAGCCCAGTCTGGCCTGCCCAAACCAGACTTTCATAGACTGATCGGCTATGAGAGCTCCATGCGCTTTGCCAAGACAAACTTACAAACTATGTGGAACTTTGTCAATGAAGCTGCCATGATGGATGGACTCTTCGGGACTTGTTACCCGACTAACTCAGGCACAGACCGATTGGAGGTCTGGTACCTGGATTAGTCTACCTTTGGGGGGAAGATATGTGACGGTATTCACCATCACTGGAATTTAAAGACAGATAAGTAATGGTTTGGATTGCTTCATATTTGCCAGCAATATCTCCATATAGAAAGATTACGATTTATTCCCATTTGCCATGAAATCTGTAATTCCTAAATGCTGTGTAAATTACATATCTTTCAATGTCAGCAAGGTTTTCCTTTTGTTTGTGTATTGGGAATGTGGATTGCCCTGTCTCATTGTAAGTGCTAATGACCTCCCATTGTTCTGTGTCTGGCTATTGTGTACATTGATTGCCCCCTGGGGGCTTCTGTCTCATTGCACATGGCAGTCCTTCTGGTCAAGTTATCTGACCAATCCCTGCTGACTCATTTTCAAGTCCTCATTTGCATGGCTAAGGAGGACCTGAAGGAGACCACAGGTACTTTACAATTGACCAAAAGGAGAGCGGTTGTTGGGGGCGGGATGTTCCAAATTCTGTATATATGTCTTGTTCAATAAAGTTGTGACAGTATTCACCATCACTCCCTAATATCCCTATCCCCATGCAAGTTTAATACCCCTAATAACAAAAACAAATCATAGTTGCTGGACTGTTCCTAGACTCTTGCATGCTGTGAAAATTTAGTGTGCCTGGCTGTAAGGGGTGGGGGATCCCTATTCACCATCAGTCCCTACAGGGATAGCCCTATGCCTGTATTAGAGTGCCCCCACTCTTGATCACCATGGGGGGCACATTTGGACAGCAGCATTGTTAGACTGGGGGGAGGGAAGTGTTAGATGCTCTAGTTGATTTAAATATACTAACAAATTGAAGTGAAATTTGAACTAACACTTTTTAAGCACTTACAGCAAACAGTTTTTTGGGGATAAACTGATCATTGTAAGCATCCATGCCAGTGTTGAATGGTTTGTCTCATCCCTGTAACATGCATCTGATAAAAACTTACTGGCCAGTTCACCAGATGAAAATAGAAGAAATAAAGCCTAAAAAGAAAACTAAAACAGGTCCTCCTGGTTCCTGATCTTTAATATGAGACCCTGAACATATCCAGTAACCATAACTGACACAGCGGATCATATAAACAAGAACTGTCCACATTGCTGCAACACATCAGATTCAGATTCTGAGTGGCATTGCAGATATTTGAAATTTTCAACATTGTGATCACTGGGATTGGGAGATATCCATTGGATCACTTGCTGTCCAGGTGGCCTGTGGTTTGCTGGTGTTCAAGGGACCGGTCCAGGGAGCCTTGCCAGAGGATTGATCTATAAGGTGCAATACATTTGTTCAGAAGGTACGTGGGTACTACCACAGGGGGTCCACAGAGGTGCAGTGAAGGTGCACATCATCTTGAGTAATAAGCACGGACTAATTATTCACCTGATTACACCACAGACTGCATTATTGATATCATTGATACATTTTGGCTCATTGGCATTGAGCTTATGGACTTTTGAGACTGTGTCCTAAATGCGCTGCTAGTGTTTATATGTTCATAAGGGATAACCTTGGTGTGAATAATATATACACCTTCCTTAAAACAGCCATTACATCTAGAAATTGGTAACCTGCAATATAATAAATAGTGATGGACAAACATCTGACGGGACGGTTCGCGAACCGCAGGTTTGCGGCAGGTCCCATTCATTTTAATGGCAGGCGAACATGAAAAACCTTCAGGTCATATTTGCAGCCACAAAATACTTACTAGCTGTGCACACATAGTATTGCTATTGGAAAAGTTGTCATAAAAATGTTTTATTTTTTTTCAGCAAATCAAATTATTATTTTTATTTTCTAAATCAGCCAGAACTGACAGCAGCCGGTAAATACATGTCAAATACATATAGGGTCCATTCACACGTCTGTAAAATGGGTCCGCATCCGTTACACAATTTAGTGGAACGTTTACAGACCCATTGATTTTCAATTCCAGTCTGAAAGATTAGGCATTCACAGGATAAAGAAGTAAGTGTCAGCCAGTACAGGCCCCAAAAATTAGCCAACAGGCGTTCACCTGACAGTAAAGAACTTTGTATTCTGTGGCTGGAGGTACATTAGGCATTCACAGGATACAGAAGTAAGTGTCGGCCATTCCAGGCCCCAAAAAATAGGCCACAGGCGTTCACCTGACAGCAAAGAACTTTGTATTCTGTGGCTGCAGGTACATTAGGCATTAACAGGATAGAGAAGTAAGTGTCGGCCATTACAGGCCCCAAAAATTAGCGAACAGGCGTCCACCTGACAGCAAAGAACTTTGTATTCTGTGGCTGGAGGTACATTAGGCATTCACAGGATAAATAAGTGTCGGCCATTACAGGCCGCAAAATTTAGCCAACAGGCGTTCACCTGACAGCAAAGAACTTTGTGTTCTGTGGCTCGAGGTACATTAGGCATTGACAGGATACAGAAGTAAGTGTCGGCCAGTACAGGCCCCAAAAATTAGCCCACAGGCGTTCACCTGACAGCAAAGAACTTTGTATTCTGTGGCTGGAGGTACATTAGGCATTCACAGGATAAATAAGTGTCGGCCATTACAGGCCCCAAAAATTAGCCAACAGGCGTTCACCTGACAGCAAAGAACTTTGTGTTCTGTGGCTCGAGGTACATTAGGCATTGACAGGATACAGAAGTAAGTGTCGGCCAGTACAGGCCCCAAAAATTAGCCCACCGGCGTTCACCTGACAGCAAAGAACTTGGTATTCTGTGGCTGGAGGTACATTAGGCATTCACAGGAAAAATAAGTGTCGGCCATAAAAGGCCACAAAAATTAGGCATTCAACGGACATAAAAGGCCTTTTATGCCGCTGTATTTACCTAAGACAGGGACCATGAATTGTTATGGGTGGTGGCGGATATTTGTGGGCTGTCATGAGGAATTTGATATAAACATGGTCTACTGGTCACATGTGTTGAATTCCTCCGAGATACATGCCTCATTCATTTTTATAAATGTGAGGTAGTCAACACTGTCATGAGCTAGGCGAGTACGCTTATTGGTCACGATCCCCCCTGCTGCGCTGAACGTCCTTTTGGACAGGACACTGGACGAGGGGCAAGCCAACAGTTCCATTGCAAATTGTGCAAGCTCTGGCCAGAGGTCAAGCCTGCCCACCCAGTAGTCCAGGGGTTCATCACTTCTCAGAGTGTCCACATCGGCCGTTAACCCAATGTAGGTTGACACCTGTCGGTCTAGGCATTCCCTAAAGCTGGATCCAGAGGACAGCTGTGGATGGGTTGGCTGAAAGAATGATCTCATATCAGAAGTGACCAACACATCTTCAAACAGCCCTCTTCTTGCAGGCGCTGTTGGATTGGTACCCGCATCTGTTTCTCTGTGAGTGAAAATTCCTCTGCCAGCGCACGCAAAAGCAGAATGCAGCATTTCTCGAAGCAAGGCCTGGAAGTGCTGCATTCTGACAGCCCTCTGTGATGGTGGTAACATTTCCGCCATTTTTTGTTTGTACCGGGGGTCTAAGTACGTTGCCACCCAGTACTGGTCATTTTGTCACAGGGTCATTTAAAAATTTACAGGCAGAGGAAGAGGCAGGCCCTTCCACAGGGGTGGTAGGGGTAGAGCAGGAGCACCAGGCCGGAGCCAAAGTGGGAAATTGCAGAAGGTGCGTTCGATTACGTCAAAGGACGCACCAGACTTGGTTGAGTGGCACACTCAGCCTTCTCTTCTGCACCCTCCTCATCCTCTCTATTTGCACCCTCTTCACTCTCTGCTGTGTGCACCCGCAAAGACACCACCACCAACACCACCACCATATACCCTCCGCTTGAGTCACAGCAATTATTTTCAGATCCATCACAAGACATTTGCAATGCGCAGCCATTCTTGGCATCGGATTAGGAAGAGGAGGTAGCAACAGCCGCCACTCAGCAGTCTGACGACAGTACCCAGATCAACCCAAGGAGGTTGGTCCCCGCTGTTGCTGCCTACTCCGAGATCTCAAATGTTAGTGGTGAGGAAGGTGACGTCGATGATGACGTGTCTATGGACGTCACGTGGGTGCCCACAAGAGAGGAAGAGGAGGGGAGTTCAGAGGGAGAGACGGACCAGCAGATAGGGAGGAGAAGCAGGTGGAAGTTACATTGCACAGGAGGGACAAACCAGACTGCTAATATATCAGGAGCGAGCCATCAACCAAGTCACATCTGGCGCTCCCAGGACGCCAGCACATGGCTCCGCAGTGTGGGCTTTTTTTAACGTGTCCGCTGCTGACAATAGTGTTGCCATCTGCAGCCTTTGCAGTCAACGCATAAGTCGCAGTAAGCCCAACACTCACCTAGGGACGACCGCCTTAAGAAGGCACCTGGACTCCCATCACCAAGCCCAGTGGGAGCAACGCCATCAGAATATACTGTACACCAAACAATAGTACACCTATACCAGTCCTTAAAAGGACTTTTGTGGACCTATTAGCTAGCGATTTGTGTCACTAACAGTCTGTCCCTGCTCCACACAGCAACCTCTCCCTACACTGACAAAAGGCAGAATGAATTATGGTGAACACCATTGGAGTGCGCAGCCTATTGCATTAGGATGTGCACCCCAAAGCTCAAATACACATGCGTGTATATACAGTATATATATATAAACACACGCTATATTGGGACCCCTTCCTTTACATGCACATGAACTTTAATAGCATCCCAGTCTTAGTCCGTAGGGCTCAATATTAAGTTGGTCCACCCTTTGCAGCTATTACAGCTTAACTCTAGGAAGGTTGTCCACAAGGTTTAGGAGTGTGTCTTTGGGAATGTTTGACCATTCTTCCAGAGTGATGTGGATGAGAAGGCCTGGCTTGAAGTCTCAGCTCTAATTCATCCCAAAGGTATTCTATTGGGTTCAGGACTCTGTGCAGGTCAGTCAAGTTTCTCCACCCAAAACTCACTCATCCAAGTCTTTATGGTCCTTGGTTTGTGCACTGGTCCAAATCATTTGGTGTGGGTGGGGGTGGGGGTGGGGACGGCGGATTATGGTGTGGGGTTGTTTTTCAGGGGTTGGAGTTGGTCCTTTAGTTCCAGTGAAGGGAACTCTTAAGGCGTCAGCATACCAATACATTTTGGACAGTTTCACGCTCCCAACTTGGTGGGAACAGTTTGGGGATGGCCACTTCCTGTTCCAACATGACTGCGCACCAGTGCAAAAAGCAAGGTCCACAAGGACATGGACTTAGCAAGGGTGGTGAGAAATAAACTTCAAGTGCAATAATTCACAATATAATAGTAACTAAAACATATAAAATTAAGTGTAACAATCTAAAAAATAAAAATTCTGTGCTATAATGATGTGAACCTTCGAACTAAAACGTTCCTGCACCTGAAGTTAAATTGTATGGCAAATATCTGTAAAGGGGTTTCCACCATCCCTGCTAAGTTTTAAAAAAGATGTATGCCTTATTTTCCTTTTGATGTGTATTACATGTGAAATCACATATCACTGAAATGATTGCACTTGAAGTTATTCTGTATGGCAAATATCTATAGGATGAGTTTCCACCATTATTTTTTTATGTCTTGTGTTCACTTTGATGTGTGATTAGAGCTGCACGATTCTGGATAAAATGAGAATCACAATTTTTTTGCTTAGAATAAAGATCACAATTCTCTGCGTAACATCTTTTACATTATACAAAAAAAATTAGCTACCTTTTACTGTTTAGTTTTTTTTTTAATTCATTAACCACTTGCCGACTGCCTAACGCCGATCTACGTCGGCAGTCAGCCCCTCACAGGCAAAGTGACGTAGGGCTACGTCACTAGCTTGTGAGGGTCTAGGGAGCGAGCGTGCGCCCCCGGAGGCGCGCCCCCGCTCCCGCATGGTCACGGACCCCCCCGCGCGTGTGACCGGCGGACCCGATGTCCTCCAGTCACTCGGTGATCGGCGGGGGAGAGGGAGAAAGTCAGACGGCTTGTGTAAACAAGCCACCTGTCATTCACCTCGGTGTAAAAACACTGATCACACGGATCTACTATGTAGATCCGTTGATCAGTGTCCTTACAGCTCAAGCCACAGCCAATCACAGTAGAAAGCACGCCCCTAGGGACACACACAGCCCCTCCCTCCCAAATAAAGTTAACTCCTTCACTACCAGTGTATTTTTACAGTAACAGTGCATATATATAGCACTGATTACTGTAGAAATGTCACTGGTAACCCCAAAAGTGTCAAAAATGTCAGTCAAGGGTCCGATCTGTCCGCCCCAATGTCGCAGTACCGCAAAAAAAAACGCAGATCGCAGGCCATTACGCGTTAAAAAAAAAAACAACAAAAATGACAAAAATCTTTCCCTTTGTTAGTAAACGCGATAACTTTTGCGCAAACCAATCAAAATACGCTTTTTGCGATTTTTTTTACCAAACATAGGTAGCATAAAACAAATTGGCCGAAAATGTTAAAAAATTTTGATTTTTACATTTTTTTGGGGGGGAATTTCATATAAAAAATGTGAAAAATATTGCTATTTTTGCAAAATTGACGCTCTTTTTTTGTTTATAGCGCGTGATCAAAAAATCGCACAGGTGATCAAATACCACCAAAAGAAAGCTCTGTTTGTGGGAAAAAAAGGACGCCAAATTTGTTTAGGTACAGCGTCGCACGACCGCGCAATTGTCCGTTAAAGTCACGCAGTGCCGAATCGCAAAATACCCCCTGGTCGGAATGGGGGTAAAATCTTCCGGGGCTTAAGTGGTTAAAGTGTATTTTTTCAAAAAAAAAACCTGCGTTTGAAAGACTTCTGCGCAAATAAAGTATGACATAAAAGATTGCAATGATCGCTATTTTATTCTCTAGGATCTCTGCTAAAATATATATATAAAATGTGGGGGTTCTAAGTAATTTTCTAGCAAAAAATACTGATTTTAACTTGTAAAGAACAAGTGTCAGAAAAAGGCTGAGTCCATACATATGCGATGCAAATCCACTGTGGCTTCCCCCATCGCATTCGACTCACAGGCAGTTCACACTTCCATATGCGAATCACTGGGGGTGTCAATACAAAGTTAACGACATCCCCCAGATCAGTTCTCATTTCGCAGTGCGAACTATCAGTTCGGACATGAATCGTATCGCATAGGTGTAAACACGCATTTGATGCGATTCTCGTGCGGACCCATAAAAGGGTCCTGTGCAAGTTGTGACCTAATCCGATGCAAATTCAGCCATACAATCTGTATGACTGAATTAGCATCGCACAGACATCACATGTGATTTTCAGAGCAGTGTATATATGTGTTAACAGGCGCTTAGTCTTTAAGAGGTTAAACTGCCCTTACTTACAGACGGAAGTTCATTCCTTTGATCTAAAACAGGGGTGGGGAACCTTTTTTCTGCCAAGGGCCATTTGGGTATTTATAAAATCATTCTGGGGCCGTACAAAATGATCAACTTAAAAATGTGCCTGTTATAGTTGGTCAAACATTTAACTAACTCACCCCTAATGTGATGGCTGCAACTGCTTCTCTTTGGTGTGTGATGTTAGCTGGTATTGATGATGTTGCTACTCGCAACTGGTTTTCCAGATTTGCGTCGGTCAGTCTGGAGCACAGTCGACTTTGTGGTGGTAAGTTTTGAAAAGAACTGCTGGCGGGTAATGCTGGTGGGCACAGCTGGCTGGTACTGCTGGTGGGTACAGCTGGCTGGTACTGCTGTGGGTACTGCTGGCTCAGGCTGGTACTGCTGGCTTGTACTGTGCTGTGGGTACTGCTGGCTCAGGCTGGTACTGCTGTGGGTACTGCTGGCTCAGGCTGGTACTGCTGTGGGTATTGCTGATTCAGGCTGGTACTGTGCTGTAGGTACTGCTGGCTGGTACTGTCTTGGGTACTGCTGGCTCAGGCTGGAACTGCTGGCTGGTACTGTGCTGTGGGTACTGCTGGCTGATACTGCTAGCTCAGGCTGGTACTACTGGCTAGTACAGCTGGCTGGTACTGCTGGCTGGTACTGCTGTGGGCACTGCTGGCTGGTATTGCTGTGGGTACTGCTGGCTGGTACTGTGCTGTGGGTACTGATGGCTCTGGCTGGTACTGCTGTGGGTACTGCTGACTCTGGCTGTTACTGCTGACTCTGGCTGGTACTGCTGGCTCTGGCTGTTACTGCTGGCTCTGGCTGCTGGCGGGAGATGCTAGCTAGCAGCAGCGCCGTGCTGGAGGAAGAGGCGATGTTTCCTGTATTGGTCACAGACGGAGTGTATTTGATATCACTCCGCCTGTGACTCACTCAGACTGTCACAATGGAGCCAGAACTATACAGGAAGCATCGGCTCCGTTCTGACAGAACAGCTGAGAGACACAGACTCAGCTGCACGGGGGGCCGGACCAAATGACTTTGAGGGCCGCATACGACCCCGGTACGTAGGTTCCCCACACCTGATCTAAAAGAATGAAAAGATACATTGTAAAGCATTGTGTTTATAATTATCTAGCAACCTTAACAATGTTTTTTTTTTTTTGTTGACAGCTGTGAGTGAGCAGAGAACAGCTCTGTAAGAATCGAGGACATGCCATTTTAAGATCGTGAGGGGGAGTGAATCGAGATCGCGATTATTTAACGATTAATCGTGCAGCTCTATGTGTGATGTATGTGAAGTTCCCTATCACAAGGATTGATGGGCAATGATAGGCAGCACTGATTGGCACTGATGAGGCTGCACTGATGGGCACTGATTGGTAGCACTGATGGGCACTGATTGGGAGCACTGATGGGCACTGATTGGCAGCATTAATGGACACTGATTGGCAGCACTAATTGACAGCACTGATGGGCACTGATTGGCAGCACTGCTGGGCACTAATAGGCAGCACTGATGAGCACTGATAGGTGGTACTGATTGGCACTGATTGGCAGCACCGATGGACACTGATTGGTGGCACTGATAGGCAGCATTGATAGGCATTGATTGGTAGTGATAGGTGGCACTGATGGGTACTGATGAGGCAGCATTGATGGGCACTGATAGATGGCACTGATAGGCAGCACTGATTGGAAGCACTCATGGACACTGACAGGGGAGAGGGGGAACTTCACATTCAGCAGATAGTGAGGCTTGTAAAGCCACTCAGTGTGTGGGGAGTAATGTAACTGCGTGCAGGGAGAAAGACCAGCTGTCAAAACTCAGCGGTGTAGGGGGTGGGTGGCACCGAGCAGCTATCGAACAAGAGCAAATGATTGGGCTGCTTAAAAGGGGGCGGAGCCACCTACACTAAGCGGTCCTATTGGCTAGTGTTTGATAACTGTTCGGTCTTGTCCAACCCCGTCATCACCCCTGAGTTTTGACAACTGGTCTTTCTCCCTACAAGCAGTTACATTACCTGACAGTTTCACACACACTGAGCGGCTCTTGCCTCACTATCTGCTGAATGTGAAATTGTTTCACAGGCAGCGTTAGCTACACACTCCTTGAATGCAGCATTTCACAGCAGCCCAGCGGGCAGCCCCTGGGCGGGGCAAGGGGGGGTGGATACTGTTAGTAGCGGGGTCCCAGGCAACATGACAGCCAACAGCACAGCCGCCTCTCCTCCTGATATCTCACTACTCTCAGTGCCACAGATGGAAATCTTGGAAGACAGCTTCCACTCGGCTACACTAACAGGCACAGGGTGATTAGGGTGTGCCCAGGTACACCCGACACACCCTGTTCACATGCCTATGGTGAACACCCTAGTCCAGAATCTTTTAAAGTGATTGTAAAGTCTCGTTTTTTTTGTTTTTTTTTTAAATAACAAACATGTTATACTTAACTCCTCTGTGCAGTTGGTTTTGCCTAGGGCAGCCTGGATCCTCCTCTTCTCAGGTCCTTTGTTGCTGCTTCTGGCACCTCCCTCCTATCAAGTGCCCCCACAGTAAGCAGCTTGCTATGGGGGCACCCGAACCAAGCTGCAGCTCGGTGTGTCCATTCAGACACGGAGCTGCCATTTGGCCCCGCCCCTCTATCTCCTGATTGGCTAACTAACTTTGATTGACAGCCAGGAGCCAATGGCGCTGTGGCTGTGTCACAGCCAATCAGGAGGGAGAGTCCCCGGTGGCCGAGGGACTCGTGGACATTGCTGGAGAGAGATGGGGTTCAGGTAAGTAGTAGGGGGTGCTGGGGAGGCTGCTGCCCACAGAAGGTTTTTTATCTTAATGCATAGAATTCATTAAGATAAAAAACCTTCTGACTTTACAACTCCTTTAACTTTGGGACAAGTCCACCAGATATTATACATATGTAGCACCCTACAGGTAGGTGCTAGGTAAATGTATAGTGGGCTTTGTCTGCCTAACAGCAGGGCCATGATTTCTTTTTGGTAGGGTGTCATGGCTTCCAGGTGTGTCTGCTGAAGGGGGAGTCTCCCCACTGGCTCTGTGAGAGGCTTCTCATAGGGCAGTGGAGGAAACCCAATCAGGGATACATTCAGGCTTGTAACTACTCCAGAAGGCAGATTCTGCCACAAAGGATTCTGGGAGTGGGTATAAGTTTGAGGGAGAGCATGACTCATTGTCTTTGGCAGGAAGCAGAGTCCCAGTAGGGAGAGGACGGCTGTCTCTCCTCCTGTCAGAGGAGCTGGATGTCTCGGGTGCTGCCTGAGAATCCAGAGAGTGCTGAGTTGAGCTGAGGGGGATCCGGTGTGCCGAGAACCAGCGGAGAGTGAGAGGGGTCCAGTCCCAGGAAAGCCTACACAGGTCGTGAGTACTGAGGATTGCCCCTGAGGGTCTGCCTAGAGCCAGTGGGGACCACTCCGGAGAAGGCTCTAGGATCCAAGTGTCAGCTAGCTGTAAAGGGGGTACCTAGTCAGAGGACCCTGAAGTGATAGAGGGGGTAACTAGGTTGAGGACCCTGAAGCGGTAAAGGGGGCGCCAGCAGTTTGGGCCCTGAAGAGTCAATGCACAGTGTGAGTGCATCAGTTGAGAGTTGCAGCCATACAGGAATACACAGCAAACTACCTCAAGCCAGGGCAAGGCTGGAGAGAGTAGTCAGTGCCTTTGCAGTGCAAGCAGTGTCAGATGTTCAAGGTTCTACAGTCCTGGATCTGCTAGTCGGGGTTCCAGCACAGCTTTCAGAGATACAGTGTGTTCAAAGAGTCAGTAGGCGTTGGCTAGCGTCGGCTGGCATCAAGACAGCGCTAACGGGCCTTTTTAGCTACAAAAGTTCCAGAATTGTACATAGCCAAGCAAAAGGAGTATCCCACTCATTCCCTTCTCCCATCCCCTAAAACTACAATAAAACAACCAAACAAAGATGCCGGAGTTGTTAATGTGTCAGTTCTCACACCCAGGGCCGCAGCTCACATGGGCTGGAGAGGTAACCGGTAACGATGGCAGACCCACCTCCGGCCGCAGGCCAGGAAACCTTGCTACACATATTACCTTCCTGCCCGCATCCTTCAAAAAAAAGGGGGGAAGCATCAGAATACATCTTAGCAATCCTGGAAGAAACAGATACCAACTGAATAGAACTTTGTACTTTGTCTCTATTATATAAGTCATATTAAGTACACCTTTCTGCTGTCCATCAGGATCAGTCCTTGTCTGGTATCTCAAATCCGCTTCCCATGCTGGTTGGTGAATCAATTTGCTGGATGGTGAAGAAAAGAGCTGGATGGAAGACCGGGCAAAGATGAATGCGCTAAGGACCAGAGGGAGCCGTGACAGCCCAGTACTGGAGCAATGGAATTTTGAAGCGGCACGACACTAATGCTTTATGTTTTGATAGTGTGAACGGCGCTGTGTGCTGCCTATTGTATCTTGTGCATAGGCGTTTGAGGGGCGTTTTTAACGCCTCTCAAATGCCTGCTTTTAATGCCAGTGTTAACTTAGTCTATGAGTCATTAATACAAAGGGTGGAAGATTAATGTTGAGTAATTCTTTCAATTTGTCCTGGTTAATTTGGAGCCCCAGGATGGCACCAAAGTCTGCTAAAATCTTATAAGTTTGTGATTTTGGGATGTAATGAACAGGCATAAGTCAACAGCAATAAGGTAAGTTTTATGGTGTATATCCGTACTTCGAAATCCCTGTATGCATTATTCATTCCAAAGCTGCAACTTTTTTAGAAAACTACATGTAGCGCCCTCTGACCTATGGAAGCATGTTGGGTACTCCACATGCCTTTGGGGGTCAGGAGTGCTATATTTTTGGCACTTAATGTGGGGCTTGATGAAATTCAAATTGCTGTTGTCCGTAGCCGTAGCAACTAACAGCAAGTTCAGAATATCATTTTGGCATCACAGGGATTATAGGGCTGTCTTTATATTGCCGTCATACCACCAATTGGGGAAGAACCTTTTTTTTTTTTTTTTAACAGAATGTCATCCCCAGCCTTTGTCATTTTTACTGGGCCGCAAAGGGGTTAAATGCAGACTCCAAGTATGACTGCGTGAGCTTGGAGGCAGAGAGAGTAAAGACCCATAAGCTACATGTTCATGAGGTGAGGTCGTTGCTTTATGAGAGTCGCTGTGAGGGCTCTGAGGAGAGAAACGGAGACACGTTTTGGCTGTGTCTGGCGAAGAAGAACACAAAAAATACTTACCATGGCTGTCTCACCAAAGATGACATTTTTTGTTGTAGTAGAGAGTTCCCAAAATCTGACTTGTAACTTAGTGCAAATTTCTGGGAAAATCAGTGAGCCAATCACACAAGCAGAAAATTACATTTTGGGGGGGGGGGGAGGGGGGGTTATCCGGTATACCATCTGTGAATAAAATGTATCCAGATTGCCATATTGTATTGCATTTTACAGAAAATTAAAGTGTTGCCGATTGAAAGGGGCAGGTAATTTTTTGTAACATTCTATTACGTTATGACTTGTGTAGCAATTGTATATGCTATTTTTTTTTCTACGAAAGTGGAGTTACCCTTTAAAGCCCTGTTAGTTTTTTACTGCTACAGTATATGGTGCTCCTGTTCTATCAGAAAACCGCTACCTATCAGATTCTGCAACCGGAAGTGATGTACGGAGTAGAACAACTTACTGCACATGCGTCATGCATTCTAGCATGGCCGCTATGCGTTCCAATAGGTTTCCTAATGTGACAGAACACGACACAGGGCGGACATCTTACACCCATGCAAGTCTTGAATTTTCCATTTGTTTTAGCAGTAAAATCACAGTATTACATTTCTATACACAACTAAATTATGAACACAACACTTGTTTTTGCCCCCCTTTTTCATGAGCTTAACTCAAAGATCTAAGAAAACCGGGATTTATCCATGAAGAGAACACCTTGCCAGACACCATTGAATGTGAGTATTTACCCACTCAAGTCAGTTATTACGACGAACTGCAGTCAGGTCGAGACCCCGATGAGGACAACGAGCATGCAGATGAGCTTCCCTGAGACGGTTTCTGACAGTTTGTGCAAAAATTCTTTGGTTATGCAAACCGATTATTGCAGCAGCTGTCCGGGTGGCTGGTCTCAGACTATCTTGGGAGGTGAAGATGCTGGATGGTGAAGGTCCTGGGCTGGTGTGGTTACACGTGGTCTGCCGTTGTGAGGCCGGTTGGATGTACTGCCAAATTCTCTAAAACATCTTTGGAGATGGCTTATGGTAGAGAAATGAACATTCAATTCACAGATAACAGCTCTGGTGGATATTCTTGCAGTCAGCATGCCAATTGCACGCTCCCTCAAAACATGCAACATCTGTGGCATTGTGCTGTGTGATAAAACTGCACATTTTAGAGTGGCCTTTATTGTGGCCAGCCTAAGGCACACCTGTGCAATAATCCTGCTGTCTAATCAGCATCTTGATATATCACACCTATGAGGTAAATGGATTATCTAGGCAAACAAGAAGTGCTCACTAACACAGATTTAGACAGATTTGTGTCTAAATTTGTGAGAGAAATAGGTTTCTTGTGTACATAGAAAAAGTCTTAGATCTTTGAGTTCAGCTCATGAAAAATGGGGGCAAAAACAAAAGTGTTGAATTTATAATTTTGTTCTGTATATTATTGTAGCACTGCCCCCTAGGGACCTGCTAAGAATTACACTTCTTGGGTTCCCATGAGTTACCATTAGCAACTGACAGCAGATGCACAACATTAAATGTTCTTGTCTCAGACAATGAACAGTCCAGGGGATTTGGTTTTATGTGTTTTTATTGGAACTTGGATGAAAGAAGGGATGCGTGGGATACTCCAAATTAAACTATGCACAATTCCTGAGGACCACTGACTGTAGAATGAGGCAAGGCGGCTGCTTCACCTGCCCACTGAAGTGAAGATAAAGAATATGTACTCTCGTTTAGGTTCCTCTTCAGGGTCTAACTTGGCACCCCCTTTCTCACTGACTGTGTGTGCTGACCTGCTGTCCACTGACACCCTCCTGGAGTGGTCCCCTTCCTGGGCAGACCCCTGGCAAGCTTCCTGGTACTCACGGACACTGTTTTTCCCTGGGTTGCTCTGCCTCCAACTCCCTTGTCAGCATCCACTGGACCTCCTGGCTCAGCACCACACTTCTGGTCCACAAGGCCAACCACCTTCCTCAGCAACATAGGACAGACAGCCGTCACCCTCCTCCTGGGACCTGGCTTCCTGCCCAAAGACCCCTGTCACATGTCCCCGTGGCTTTTATAACATATCCCAGGATGCACCACTGTTGTGCCTAACCACTCGGACAGTCATAAAATCCTGTGTGTCACTGGCTTGGTTTCCTCCACTGTCCAGCAGGCTCCCCTGTTGGATACAGTGGGGAAACTCCCTCAGATCAGATGAATCACACATGGACACATGCAACAGGCCTAACTACTGATCAGGCACCCCTGTGAAGCAGGCAGAGCAAACTATTATTTTTCCTAGAACCTACCTAGTAGGGTGCTACATCAATATTGTATTTTACGTAGTAAGTATAGTGAGAAACCTGCAGGTAGAAGGTGGCGACGGTCGCAGTGAAATAGTCTATTTTAGTATATAAGGTGATTTTCTGCTAAAATGAATGTAAAATTCAAGACTTGTGTGGGTGTAAGAACATGTCCGCCGCTGCTTAGTGTTCTGTCACATTAGGAAACCTATTGGAACGCTTCCGGTTGCAGAATTTGATAGGTTGCGGTATTCTGATAAAACACTCCATTACAGAGATTTTCCCCTACTTCCAGGGCCAGATTAAGAGCATCATGGGCTTGGTGCTGAGGATTTTGAAGGGCCTTAAGGGCCGTGCCTTGGCATGCACCCAGAGGAGGATGGGCAGACTTGTATAAAGTATTCAAAATTTCTACTTGAGTAAAAGTACAAGTGCTCGATCAAAAAGTGACTTGAGTAGAAGTGGAAGTGCTCGCAGAAAAAGTTACTTAAGTAGAAGTACTAAAGTATTCAACATTTTTTTTACTTAAGTATTGCAAGTAGTTTTTTCAAAAAATTTGCTACTTAAGTACTAAAAGTAAAAAGTACCAGTAGTTTTGAAAAAAAAATTCTACTCAAGTACTGAAAGTAGAAGTAGAAGTACTGTGTTATGTAGTTATTAAAGAAAGAAGTCAAAAGTTTGAACATCATATTGTTTTTTATTATTTCAAATGATTTATTCAAATGATTAACCTAAAGGACAATCACAATTCCTTAGGCTGTAACTTTTTGTAAACAAAAAACAGATAAAGTATGTCCCTCCCTTCCCCTTTTAAAGCATCCACCTTTTAAAGCCAGGGGTGGTCTCCTTCCTGAGCTTCCTCACTCTCACAGCCAGGCAGATCACTTGAAGTTGAAGGGCCAGGGGTGGAAGGTGGTGTTTTTGGTTCGTCCATCTTTTCAGCTGATCAAAAGGCAGAACAGGAGCATGCGCAGTCTTCTTAATCGCGGTTTGATTTGATTTGCTCAATTGATGATGATGTGCCAGGCCAGCTTCATCAAACCTACAACGCTTAAAGTGAAAAATGCATCAAAAACTACTAACAAAGGGGCTGTGCTAAAAATGCTAATAAAGTGCCTGCAATTATATATATTCTTCTTGTATTCAAAATCATCGCCCACAGTATCAAAAATAAAGTGACATGTCTGTGCTAAATGCAGTGCAAATTATTCCCACAATGTAAATTTAATTCATATAAAATATATATGACAATACCACAATAAAATAAGTTGTGATTGTGAATAAGTTAGGTGCAAGTTTAAGTGTGTAAACTAAACTTTATAACGAAAAGTCCATAACTGAATTCCAGTGTGCAATCTAAGAAGTGCTTGTCACTTGCTGTCAGATGCTTCCACCTTTCTTCTGTGATCTGCTCAAGTAAAGTGGTGGACTGGATAGCCTCTCTCTCTGCCTCTCTGTCTCACCTTAGTAGCACTGGCACTGCACTGGTTCAAAAAGCTGTCTATATTATTGTCATTATAAGAACTTGTCAGAACATGCTTTCACCACCTGTCCTTCACACCAGTAGTGCTCATTTGCTTTGCTCAAGTCAAGTGCCACTGCCAGTGGCCACTGCAGTGCGGGCACAGCCGCACAGGCAGAGGCAGGCTGCAGGAAGCACAGGCCGCACCACAACACAACACTTATGGTCCATGGACCATGGATGGTCGGATAATCATC
Organism: Pelophylax lessonae; assembly: GCF_965119305.1. Classification (NCBI taxonomy): domain Eukaryota; kingdom Metazoa; phylum Chordata; class Amphibia; order Anura; family Ranidae; genus Pelophylax; species Pelophylax lessonae. The sequence continues at coordinate 650,303,916 of NC_138768.1, forward strand.
ATAGCCGTCAGTCTCACTCTTCTTGGTTCAAAAAAGCCACCCATGACCCGTGTGTATATAATATATTAATATTTTATATTGATTATTTGATTCTCAAATGGCACAATTGCCATGGCAAGGATTAGGCCCTCTATGCGGTCCACCTCACTCACCTCATAGAGAAGAAGATGAGATAATGAAGAAAATGCTCCGAGTCCTGCTCCCACGTCCCGCCGCCCGTGTCACAACTCCTCTCAGTAAGGGCCCTAAGGGGTGGAGTCTGAGTGACACACAACACGTTTAGAGGCGGAGACCTCGAGCGGGAAGACGGCAGCACGGCTCCTCCAGTGCGGTCTTAACTTGATGATCATGACAGTGATTCCGCGGGCCGCGGCGCGAGCGAGGCTGTGGGATTGATTGAATTGAGTTGTGCTGCCTACTGCTACACGCTACCTACTACTACTACTACTACTACTACTACTACTACTAAATTGTGAGTCAGTATATTTTATTTAATTTTTATATATAAAAGCGGTATTGTTGAGCACTACTAGCCATTAGATCTCCTGGCTGTCACTTTGTCACATGTTGGGGAATCACAGCGGCTCGGCTCCAGAAGTGGCAGGTGTCCCCGTCATCCTGCCAGGGCCGCCAAGAAGTTCATCACCTAATCTTAAGTTATTAATATCTTATGAGGAGAGGACCTATGAGATTGAGAATTGAAATAATTAAATATATATGGCTTTTTGAACCAGTGCAGTCAGTGCCAGTGCCACAGTGCCACCCAGACGCTATCCACCAGTGCCACCACCATTAAGTGTGTTGGTCGGTCACTCGAGCACTGAAGGAGGTGGAAGCATCTGACAAGTGAAGTGACACTTTAGATTTGCACACTGGAATTCATTTATGGACTTTTCGTTATAGATAGGTTTACACACTTCAACTTGTTGCACGCTCCTGACCTAACTTATTTCATAACTTATTTTATTGTGATTTATTGCCATATTTTATATGAATTGAATTTACTGTTACATTGTGGGAATAATTATTTTCACTGCATTTAGGCTTTAGCACATTCATGTCACTTTATTTTTGATACTGTGTGGAGTGTGGGCAGGGCACTGGGGGCAACGATGATATTATATCGATTGCACAGGCACTTTATTCGCACGGCCAAGTTGTGTTTGTTAGTAGTTTCTTGATGCACTTTAAGCGCTGTAGCACCATTTATTTGTTTGTTTCATATTTTCTTTTTATTGGAAAGATTTGGTATAGCAGCTTTTATTATACACAGCCTTTATTTTCGTATGCGCTGATTTACACATGACATTATACACATTTTTTTGAGCTTTATGTAACCTGCCATCTACTGTTCTGGCAGTGGTAATTTTTTTAAAAGTAACGAGTAACTATGCAGCACAAAAAATAAATACTTGAGTAGAAGTATCAAAATCATCGAAAAAATGTAGTGAAGTAAAAGTAGAAGTAGGAGAAAAAAATTCTACTCTAGGAAAGTACAGATACCGCATTTCGGTACTTAAGTACAGTACTTAAGTAGTTCTACTTCGTTACTATACATCTCTGAGGATGGGTGCAGCCAAGCATGCCTAATTCAACATGGGATGCTGTCTCTGAAGCCCATAAACACATCCATGCATCGGCAACTGTCCCTCCTTGTCCGGCCTTCGTGCTGTGTGGGGAGGTTCTGAGGGAGCTGCCTGGGGAAGCGAGCATAGAAGCCAGACTTCTGTGTTTACAAGTGACAGAAGAGCGGTAACAGTGAATATGGCCAACCCGGGGCCTATATTAAGGTAGGGGCCTGGAGCTGCTCCAATAGCCCCTATGTTAATCTGGCCCTGCCTACTTCCTGTCCTGGTGAACAGCTGACAGGAAGTGATGGTAAATGTGTAGCAGCATATACACTGTACAGACAAAAACAGAAATGCTATTCCTGTTGCAGACTCTACCTCACGTCCTGTCTGCTGAAAACTGTTGTCACCCTGACTGAGTGTGAGAACAATCTCCCCAGTAAAGAACGCAGTAGCAGCAATTCTTTTTTTTTCAGTAGCAGCAATTCTAACCCTTCCCCACTCTATCCATAACAAATGAAATTACATTTTGGCAGAATATACACTTTACTTCTAAAAAGAGAATTATGACCAAAGCTTTTTTGGCTGTACTTCTCCTATGGATCACAGGAATGCGGTTTGTTCTGCACTCCTGTGACTCCTGTGACCCATTTTCAGCCAATAGTAGTCTACAGCCCACTGTCGGCTGACATCACTGAGCCAATCCAGGCTCTGAAAAGATCCCGACCATATGGTCAGGATCCACTGAGATGCCTGGATCAGCAGCTGGCTCAGCTTCCCAGCAATCTACTAAGAGCCTAAGCCAGCTGCTGTCCCCTCTCAACAGCCCAGCATTCGAGGGGCAGGGCCGAGCAGAGAGCCGCTTCTTGATAGTCACTAGCTCTCTGCAGCCTAAAGACCAAGAGATGAGCGATCAGCGATGTTTGATCGCTTAGCTCTTAATCTGGAGCTGGCCGAGAACAGATGCAGCATTGGGCTGATGTTGCCTCCACCTAGGTGAGTATAATTTTTTTTTTTCCCCAAGAATACCATACATCTCTTTTAAGTTATATCAAAAAAGTATAACCGCGCTAGTGTAAAAATAACAGCTGCAGCTTCCAGTGTGACAACACCATAAACAGATAATAATAAACAAGCTGCGCTAAGTGATATGAAAAATAATAATTATATAAATGACTAATCATAAATCACAATAAATTATAATAAATGAGTGCAATCATATATCACAAAAAATGTGAATTATGTAATATAATTAATGCAATTATATATCACAATGAGGTGTCATGCGATAAAAACATAAATGAACAAAAATGCTCACATAAAAAGTAAAAGCAATAATCACAAACCAGGCACTCCTTGGATGCCTGTAGGGTGGAGGGATAGAAGTAAGCCTGTGAGGCTACCCAGCGGTTGTTCTGCTGTTAGCCAACTAATGGCTCAGTAAAGTGATTCGCACCCAGGGCAGCCATAGGAAAAACTCCAGTCCAGAAGTCAAAGCAATAATCACAAATCTGGGGCTCCTGGGGTGCCTTTAGGGTGGAGGGATAGAAATAAGCCTGTGAGGCTCCCCAGCGGTTTTTCTGCTGCTAGCCAACGAGCATAGGAAGGGTGCTGATACGGACAAAAGTACATGAGGAAGGCAGCGCATGAACCACACCGGGATGCAATGGATAAGGAAGTCAGGTGAACATCCAGTATAGAAAGGGTTAACAGTTTATTGGTATTGATAACCGAAAAACAAAGTACATAAAATGCTTACATCGCCCTGGGCTGAAGTGGACAAGGGCACCTGGCAGCAAGCAACACGAGTGCGAGGAGGTCAGTCTCCCAGGACCGCTGAGCAGTGTGTGCACAAAGCCGGAAATCAGCCGGCGCAAGGATGAAAGGACTCTGCTGTAGTTCCGTAGCGGTGACATCAGCCGGACAGGCGCCACTTGCGGGGAAACACCAGGAACCAGGGTGGAACACAAGCTATATGGTTGCCAGGACTACATGTTTCGCGCTATGCACTTTATCAAGTCATCGCAAGTCCTTTTATCCTCGCGCCGGCTGGTTTCGGGCTCTGTGCACACACTGCTCAGCAGTCCTGGGAGACTGACCTCCTCGCATTCGTGTTGCTTGCTGCCAGGTGCCCTTGTCCACTCCAGCCCAGGGGGATGTAAGCATTTTATGTACTTTGTTTTTCGGTTATCAATAACAATAAACTGTTAACCCTTTCTATACTGGATGTTCACCTGACTTACTTATCCATTGCATCCCGGTGTGGTTCATGCGCTGCCTTCTTCATGTACTTTTGTCACATAAAAAGTACCCTGACAAATTAACAAAGGTGCACTAAATATGTACATAAAGTGAATGTGAAATCTCTAATGAGAGTCCAAAAAGCCCATCCGGGAGTGTAACACAAAGTGCAGTTCAAATTAATGTGCAATCCTCCACCAACATCAATACTGCTTACCAGATTCTGGTAATATCAAGCCTGTAGGTCACCACAGAAGGCAGACAACAACCCAAATAAATGAGGAAAGGTGATCAAAATTCCGGATATGACAGCCTTGGATGTCTCCCAAATATCAATCCTGCTCCAACACCACGGTGTACATGGATACAACACCTTTTGTGAGATACTGTATATAATTCCATTTGTCACCATGATTACCAGAACTCTATTGTTTTTCAGCTTCCTTCTGAAGTAGCTGTTTGTTTCAATGTTTCCTTAAGAGCCGGTTCACACTGAGGCGACACGACTCCTTACTACTTCGGGGGCGACTTGTGCATTACATTGCACCACGACTTCGGAACGACTTGCAGGGACTTCACATAATGGAAGTCTATGCAAGTCGTTCCGAGGTCACCCCGAAATAGTACAGGACCCTTTTTCTAAGTCGGAGCGACTTGTGTCGCTCCTATTAGAACAGGTCCTGTAGCGGTCAATGGACCGCGAGGAAGCGCGACTTGTCAGGCTGACAAGTCGTCTGACAAGTCGCGCTAGTGTGAACCGACTCTTAAGTTAATGCTTGGCTTTGCCCCCTCCTACCTACCACACTTCATTACTGCCCCATAAGAATAATTGTCAGCCTTGCTGACCAACAGACAGGGGAAAAAGTGGGCAGGGCCAAAGGTCAACTTTAAGAATAAAGCCCCGTACACACGTACTGATCGTCGGCCGAACGATCGGCCGTCTTTTGTCCAGGGCTGTCATGTCTGTTGAAAACTGCAAAAGACTGCACACGAATTTTGTCGGGCCAACAACAGCCGACTGCAGAAGTGATGTCATGTGATGGTTAACTTTCCTTGTCTTTTTTCTTTTCTGAGCATGCCTAATCTAGCTAATCTGCTGTCTGTCGGCCGAAATCTGTACTGACTGGCGAACAATCGGCCGTTCTGTTGTTGGCCAACAAAAATTTTAATGCCTGCACAACAGATTCTGTTCGGCCGAAAATGCGATGTCGGCTGTCGGAAGCATCATACTAACAAGCCTACAATCGGCCGATCGGTCGTCGGCCGAATATTTACGGCCGACAATCGGTACGTGTGGCTTTAGGTTGGTATTTGAATTTTAGCGTGTCCTGAGATTCTGGGCTCCTGGAATTTTAGCAGTATTGCTAAAAATGTGCCCTGCTGTCTAGACACATTAGCAGTTTAATAGACATTTTGTTGGTGTAGGTTCACTTTAATGTCAGATTTGTACATTTCTAGCCTGGAGATGCAACTTTGGTTTGAGACGCACTATGTAAGAAAAGGCAGAGTGTATCCCCAACTGCTGTTCAAAATAAATACTGCAAGATCTTTTTATTTCTTTTGTTGCTCAGCTACATGGATTTAATGCTCCGCACAGCTATTATGGAAAGCATGGGGGAGACATTTATCTAAACATTACCATTATGTGAATATTTACCATTATACGGCATTTTTAAAATGCTATAATAAAGCACTTTTGAGAAAGATTAGTGCTGAAATATGACATTCACAATTTTTATTTTTATTTTTATTTCTTTTTGCAAAAGAACAGCTCTTAGCAATTTGTTACCATCATACTAAGAAAGGTGACGCCTTGCTGATTTTGCCATTTAGCATCATTTATGTCATTTTTCTTATTAGTGAAAAATTATACAAAATACTGTGTCTGCTATGCTCCCATCGAGAGCTGTATAGACAAACAAGCAGACAGTCCACTGTTGTGAATGAAAAAAAAAGAGAGTGCATTTCTAAACAAAATACAAAAAAGTTTAATGTTGTTCTTATATATTGCACAGGAACAAGTGCCTTTTTCCTGTTCTTCTAAACTTACAGGGAGAGCCTGGAGAAGTAGATACAGACTCACCCAAGCTCTACCGCATAATGGAATGAATATGGAACTAAGTGTCGGTGCTCAAGCTGCAACGTCCAGAAGCATGCAATCGCTTCCAAGTAACAAGAAAAGCTGGCGCACGAATGCTTAGTTTTGATGCGATTTATTCCAGCTTGACAGCAGTATACAACAGTGCAAAATGCTAACGCGTTTCGGCCGTACCCTTATTCAGGGTATGGAGGAGTGTTGGGAATCTCAAGTAGACAGAACAAGCATCCTGGAAGGATAGTGTGTGTGTGTGTATATATATATATATATATATATATATATATATATATATATATATATATATAGTATCTCACAAAAATGAGTACACCCCTCACATTTTTGTAAATATTTTATTCTATATTTTCAAGTGACAACACTGAAGAAATGACACTTTGCTGCAATGTAGTAGTGAGTATACAGCTTGTATAACAGTGTAAATTTGCCCCTTCCCGTCAAAATAACTCAACACACAGCCATTAATGTCTAAACTGCTGACAACAAAAGTGAGCACACCCCTAAGTTATTGTGTCCAAATTGGGCCCAAAATGTCAATATTTTCTGTGGCCACCATTATTTTCCAGCTCTGCCTTAACCCTTTTGGGCATGGAGTTCACCAGAGATTCACAGGTTGCCACTGGAGTCCTCTTCCACTTCTCCATGATAACATCATGGAGCTGGTGGATGTTAGAGACCCTGCGCTCCTTCACTTTCCGTTTGAGGATGCCCCACAGATGCTCAATAGGGTTTAGGTCTGGAGACATGCTTGGCCAGTTCATCACCTTTACCCTCAGCCTCTTTAGCAAGGCAGTGGTCGTCTTTAAAGGTGTGTTTGGGGTCGTTATAATGTTGGAATATTGCCCTGCGGCCCAGTCTCTGAAGGAAGGGGATCATGCTCTGCTTCAGTATTGTTAGCTCAAATCTTGTCAGGAGGCAATCACGATGATATTACAGCCCTTCAGTTGCTAACCCCCCAATAGATAATGAATTTCCCCTCCATCCAGCCGGGAGTTATGACGACACACAGCACTCAAACTTAGTGCAGTCACAACTAATTTTATTGCAGGTGAAGCTCATATTTAAAGCATGTTTGAGAGGGAAAAAACTGCTTTAACTGGTTTACACTTTACTGGTCAATTTGACAATAGAAAAACTGTACATGAAAGGCTTTGTTTCCCTATGCATTTGTGTCAATATGAGGTGTTTTGTTGTAGTATCGGTCCGTCTTGTGTTCAGCTTGTCTGTGTTAATGTAAGCAATTGTCAATTGTTTATGGTGGTGTCAGTCTCTATGCAAAATGTCTTGTAATCTAAATGCTAAGCCTTAACTAGTTAAGTGTCTGAATGAATGAATGGAAAAGTGTTGAACATGTCAATGTCTTTTCATCTATATGCAAAATACAGCAGTCTGCTGTCCAAGGTTGTTATGAATAGGTGCTAGTCTGGCTTGTTAAATCTGTAATTGCAGGGGGCCACAATTCATCGTAGAATGAGCCCTAACCAATGTAATATGAAATATAATTTTTGTAAGGCACGTTGATACACTCTTTAAACCCAACCTTTGATCCCAGCTTATTCATAAAGGTGGGATCACTTAGAGTCTCTGAATAGCACAAAACAGGTGACATTATATTCCAAGGTTTATGTAGGCTGGTGACTTGGTTGTGTGCACATAGGGATATAACTTCTTAGAATTCTATCAAATCAAAACAGACATGTTCAATGGGGAGGGCCATAGCTTGCAAGAATCCATAGCCTGAAAAATCCAACTCCATTATTATGGCAATAAAGTCACTACAAAGTAGACCATGGCAGCACATACCACCTGTTGACGATGGCATGTGATTTTTTCAACATGTCCTAAGGCCTTTTCCAGGAAAGGGCAAAAAATAAACCTCCCGTCTAATGAGAGGAAAAAAATTCCCTTTCAACCCTCGTTTCAGAGCGGTCAGACCAAGTCCCTGGCGGCTATAACGAAAAAATAATGTCCTTTGTGTCCAATCGGCTTGACTTTGACTGTAAAGTGGAGACATGAATGTCTCGTGTCTCTCTCATTTCCTGGGGTGAGCAAGGGCAAAATGAGGAGAGGTTCTCGGGGGGTGAGCACATGTTGCAAGTAACCAGACAGTGGCTACTAGTGCTCAGCTTGCTACAAAGCGTACCACTGTCGCACGAATGCGAAGTCTTCCAGGAGTAGGGGTGTCCGCTGGCATTGTACCAATGCGTCTGTCTAGATCCAGCTGGAATTCGTCTGGTGCTCGTCGTCACAATCTCCAATGATTCGGCTGGTGCTCGTCACAATCTCCGGTAAGTTGTCATGGGGTCCAGGGGTGGGGCTTCCGTCTGTCGCGATGCATGGATCCAAACCGGGGAGTCGTCTGTCAGTACCGCTGTTCTGGTCACTGCTTGAACTATTGCAGGGGGTCCGTAGGGTCGGTCTAGCGACGTCAGCTTATGGAGGGGCCTTCACCAGGACTCTGTCTCCAGGCTTGAATGGGTGGGTTGGTGCACCTGTTGGCAAAGGAAACGAGAGCGAGATATCACCATAATCACTGTTTAATTTTTTCAACTAATTCATTCTGCCACATATTCCTCTTGCAAAATCTCTAGATATGAGAATAAATGGACTCATGGGGTTGAGACGGATCTGAAGTCATTCTGACTTTAGCAAGAATAGCAGGTAAGTACTGAGACAAAAATACAAGTTTTACAAGAATGGCAGGAGTATTTTGCGCCACTGGGCTTCTGGCCTATAGGCAGGCAGCAAAAATAAATGCTAGTTAAACTACTCGCAGCACTGGGGTTTAGGGCCTACAGGAAGGCAGGTAACAGGAAGGATACTTAATGGCACTGTTTTGGGAGAACACAGCATGTCTATGCATGCAACAATGGTGGGGGCCCTTGGAGGGGTTCAACTGCCTTGTATTCCTCCAAAGGTGGAGATGGGTTAAATTGTAGTCCTCTGACTCACCCAAGCAGGCAGCTACCTAGAACTGAGTATCCCTTGCATGGCTAAGATGCTGTGATTACTGAATTAGTTTAGTAACAAAACATTTTACTTTTCCTCCTAGAAATAAACCAACGGTTAGAGGAATTTAGCATACAGTAAGCATATCAAACATTTCCCTTCCTAACAGTGCACTTCTCTAATACCAAAAATTGTTGACGTCAAATTAATTATTACCACGTGGATTTCTAGATTTTTTTATATTATTATGGTATACCATAAAGAAAAAAATTATTATTGTTCACCATGGTTGAAAAAATGAGCAGCTCAAAAATAAACGTTTGTAATTTCACATTTGAATACAAGAACCCAATACGTCACCATTTTTCACCCATTCGGAACATTCCTCAAAAACTGGTTTTCTTCTACAAAGCAAAACTGATCGTTAATTTGTATGACAATACAACTATTTACAATCCCTTTGTAGTTACCTGTGTCACAGACAGGAGAGGGGGGAGGGGGGGGTTTGTTTGCTAAAAAGGCACTAGAAAATATATATATTTTTTTTTTAAAGTTAGTGATAAAGAAAGAAAAGTTGGTGACACAAAACCTTAATGATAAAAATTCAAAATTGCTTACGATTTTTTAAGGATAGAAATACAAATTTAGTCCTTAAGGTCACACTTTACACACCAAATATATATTTCCTTGCTTCTAAAAGCTGCCATGACCAGTATAGTACGGCAAAATCACATCACTTTAAAACATAAGTAATAAACACAAAACAAATTATTATGCAACCAACATTCATTCAATGTTATGAAATGCTTTGCTGATACAGCACCTTTAGGAACAGTGTTAAAACGAACACAACATAACGATTCATGGATCTAAGGTTGCCCATACACAATACAATTTTCATACAATCTCCCTAAATGTAAATTCCATCATTTTCTCGGAATTCTCCTTACCTTGAAAATTTCCCATTATCTTAAGCTCAGAATACAAAGTGAAATCAGCTGAGTTTGAAGGTTTATATATATATCTATATAGGGGTAGTGAGGTCAGTATTTATACTTTATTGGAAAAACCTAGTTTTCCAATTTATGTGGTTTCCTGCGTCTTAATAATCAGATTTATATACACCCGACTTCATGGTTTGCTGTTAACTATCCTTGGTGGCCAAGTGTATACCTTCAGGCTTAGCTTAATATCACATACAATCTCCACATACATCTATACAATGTGTAAGATTCTGGTATCTTTGGTACCCTTATTTACCATTTTCCTTTCAAAACATTGCGTCCCACCTTTCTAGTTAGGTGGAACGCATACACCTTTAAGACGGATGACGTCATCGCTGAGCGCCGCTGAGCGGCTATTTCAATCGCCAGCGTTCTCTCTCACGTTGTTCGTTCAATGTGTGTCTACATGCTCACAAGCCTTGTCTTGCTGTCGGAACCTCCAGCTATTTGCCTTTACCTGGAACAGACCGGAACCTCGCAACTGATCCCGTATCTCGCTACCGGATCACTCCCTCACTACTGGACCCCTCTACTTACTAAACCTTACTAGTGATAAGTACCCCACAGGGGAATCCTCCATAACTAACTTACACTATCATCTTCTGCACATTAAGGACTGTTACTATCTATGCATACTAATTCTACCATCCGCACTGTTACATAGATTGCTAGCTCTTGAGTCTACTACCATCTATCCTTGCACTGGGTTAGTCTATCCTGTCTATATCATCTGCTGTCCTTACCACCTGTTACCATACATGATTACTAACCTATCTGCATTCTACCTATTACCATCTACTACTCTCCTGAACATTATTATCAAGTGCTTACCATTACTGTCACTGCTCACACCTGTCCCTTCAGCACATCACCTCCATACTATCATATACATCCTATCACTCCAGGAACATCTTATTGAGTGTGTGTATATCTGTATGCTGAAGCAGACAGGCCCACAGTGATGAGTCTGGAGAGTTGGATCTGGTATTCCAACACATCTCTACATGACTACTGAGTGGAGATTCTGCAGCTGCAAATCCAGCTTACAATAAAAACGCAGGAGCGTTACAGATTGAACGAACCTTAAAAAAAAAATGGATTCAGCAGAATTACCCACTCAAGTGACACAATTAACACAACAAGTAAATGCATTAATACTTGCTCTTACTGAAGTAAAAGAAGACAATCAGACTCTGAGACAGCAGGTAACCCGTCTTTCCCAGCTTACTGCTGCTCAGCCCCCTGAACCCAAAATAAACCCTCCTCTAGTGTTTACCGGTGATCGGAAAAAATTTTGTGAATTCAAAAACGCATGTCAATTGCTTTTTTTGCTAAAACCACGGACTTACCCTATTGATCAAATTAAAGTCTGTACCGTCATTTCATACTTAACGGGTGATCCACGGGCCTGGGCAGACTCTCTCTTTGAGAAAAATGATCAGCTTCTCAACTCCTATCCTTTATTCCTAGCGGAACTCGCTAGTTTATATGATGACCCCAATAGGCAGAGTACTGCTGATATCCAATTAAGGGCTTTAAAACAAGGAAGGAGACCTGTAGAAGACTTTGTAGCAGAGTTCAAAAGATGGACCCTTGATTCAGGGTGGAATGATACATCTCTGCGAACTCAGTTCAGACTCGGGTTGTCAGAAGCCGTTAAAGACGAGCTCGCCCGAGCGGATTTACCTGGCACTTTGGATGCCTTAATACAACTCAGTATCAACATTGACAGGCGACTGCGAGAAAGAAAGGCTGAAAAAATGGGAATGCCATTGTCTAGTCCTTCTCGGATTTCGGCCATTGACCCTACTCCTATGGAGGTAGGAACCATACGCCCACCTTTATCAACTACTGAACGAGCCAGGAGAAGATCCAGTAATCTCTGCATGTACTGTGCATCCCCGGATCATTCGATAAGCGTCTGTCCCCTTGTCCGCAAAAAAGAGGGTGAGTGTTCACATGTCTTGCTAGGGGGATTAACGACTTCCTTTTCTAAACCCTATCTCTTTGTTCATTTAACATTACAGTGGGACCAGACTAGGATTACCACCAAGGCTATGATCGACACAGGATCTTGTGGGAACTATATCGATACACGTTTTGTTACCTTAAATAAAATACCTATTATTTCAAAACCTAAACCTGTTTCTGTTAGTTTCATTAACGGTATCCCGCTATCTTCTGGTCCAATCACCAATCAGACACAAGCACTCCTCGTCACTGCTAACGAGTCTCATATGGAGACCATCTCCTTTGATATACTATCTTCACCCCATTTTCCCATTATTTTGGGACTCCCCTGGTTACACACACATCAACCAATCACAGATTGGAAAAGACAGACTTTAACTTTCCTTTCTCACTATTGTGAGATTACGTGTAACCTCCCATCTTATGGAAAGATCCTGTCTGTGGTGTCAGACGAGATTGCACCACTATGCTATCAGGATCTGTCCGAAGTATTCCTTGAGAAAAATGCTCAAGTGTTGCCTTTCGGTCATGTTTATCCTCTTTCACAGGATGAACTCTCTCATCTCAAGGAATACTTGGATGAGAATTTGACAAAAGGGTTCATCAGACCCTCTACTTCTTCCACAGCTGCAGGACTTTTCTTTGTCCGCAATAAGGATTTAAGTCTTAGGCCTATTATCGATTATAGGCAATTAAATACCATTACAATAAAGGATCGCTATCCTTTACCGCTCATCCCTGAACTCATTGAACAAGTGCGTGGGGCTACTTACTTCTCTAAATTGGACCTAAAAGGGGCATACAACCTAATCCGAATCCGTGACGGAGATGAGTGGAAAACAGCATTCAGAACCAGATACAGATTATTCGAATATCTTGTGATGCCATTCGGGTTGTGTAATGCTCCCGCAGCTTTTCAAAGGTTCATAAACGACATCTTTAGAGACTTACTTGATGTCTGTGTTGTGGTATATCTGGACGATATACTTATCTATTCTCGATCTCTGTCTGAACATATAAAACATGTAAGACTTGTGTTATCCAGATTACTCGCACACAATCTATACGTGAAATTAAAAAAATGCCTATTTCATAAAGAAGAAATATTATTCCTAGGATACATCATATCCAAAACCGGAATCAAGATGGATATGAGCAAGATATCCTGTATTCTGGATTGGCCTATACCAACAACTCGTAAGGCATTACAGCGATTCCTTGGATTTTCAAACTTCTATAGGAAGTTCATCAAGAACTTCTCTGCTATTGTGAGACCTCTCACACAACTTACAAGTATAAAGAAACCATTCAAATGGTCAGAAGAAGCAAATGGAGCTTTCCGCTTGTTAAAATCAAGCTTTACTTCTGCTCCCATACTACGCCATCCAGACCCATCCCTCCAATATATTCTGGAGGTAGATGCGTCAAATATGGCAGTAGGAGCAATTCTCTCCCAACGACCAACAAATACTTCACCACTCCACCCAGTTGCCTTCTTCTCAAAATCACTAAGCAGCCCAGAGGTGAATTACCCAGTGGGTGAAAAGGAGTTGCTTGCCATAAAACTGGCACTGGAGAATTGGCGACATCTACTTGAAGGTACCCAATTACCAATACTCATATATACAGATCATAAAAACCTTCAATACCTCCAGACTAACAAAACTCTTTCCCACCGGCAGGTACGATGGTCATTATTCTTCCTAAGATTCAACTTCCTAGTGACCTACACGCCTGCAGACAAAAATAAAAAAGCGGATGCGCTATCACGATTAACCGAAGATAACCGCGCCGAAATCCCTTCTATTCCTATAATACCCTATGAACGTATTATTGGTGTTGTTCGTTCCCTGAAGGAAGAGATTTTGCACAGTATAGGTTTGGATTCACCTCCACCACAACTAAGTACTGATGCAGAAGGCTTCCTCTATTACCACGATAAACTCTACATACCCCCTACTATGCGCACCAAGATCTTGGAATTATCACATGATGCGCCCATTGCAGGACATATGGGTATGACGAAAACCCTTAATTTGCTTACCAGGCAGTTCTGGTGGCCTGATATGAAGACGTCTGTACAAAAATTTGTTTCTTCATGTGACATCTGTGCAAGGTCCAAAATTGACACTACAAAACCAACTGGTCTACTCTGCAGTCTACCAATACCCCAGGTCCCATGGGAAGTTGTGTCCTTAGACTTTATAGTAGAACTACCACCTTCCAAAGGATTTAATACCATTCTAGTGTCAGTGGACCATCTGACAAAGATGGCACATTTCATTGCTATTCGCAGACTACCTTCATCTAAACAAACAGCAGAACTACTAATGAAACATGTGTTCAAGTTACATGGAATTCCAAAGACTCTTTTATCCGACCGTGGTTCACAGTTCATCTCCAAATTTTGGCAAGCTCTATGTCAAATACTACGGATTGAGCGAAAACTCACTTCTCCCTACCACCCTCAGACCAACGGACAGACTGAAAGAGTCAACCAATGTATAGAACAATATCTGCGTTGCTACACATCATACCTACAAGATGATTGGGTGGACCTCCTCCCTCTGGCGGAATTTGCTTATAACAACGCAACCCACAGTACTACTAAGCAAAGTCCGTTCTACTTGAACTATGGGTTTCATCAGACACTTCTTCCACCACGCATCCTACCATCAAGTAACCCAGTAGCCTCGGATTATCTTACCCAAATAAAAGACTCTCTGGGTTTACTTAATACCACCATCTCACACGCTCATAGTCAAAAAAAAAGGTACTATGACCTTCGTAGAAGACCTTCTCCGCAATATGCTATTGGGGACCTCGTTTGGCTATCGACAAAAAATTTAAGATTAAAGATCCCTAGCAAAAAGCTTGGACCTTTATTTCTGGGACCCTTCCCAATTAAGAAACTCATTGGAAAAGCTGCAGTGCAACTCACCTTACCGGCAGATCTCAAGATACATCCCATCTTTCATGTGTCGCTACTGAAGCCACATGTTCCTAACCAAGGAATAAGGCCTACCATCTTGCCTCCACCTCCAGTACAAGTTGAAGGCGGAGAAGAATATGAGATTAAGGAGATTTTGGATTCTCGTATCCACAGAGAAAGACTCCAATATCTCATAAGATGGAAGAACTATGGACCCCAAGACGACACCTGGTTGGATACCTCTGATGTTCACGCACCTAGGCTTATACGAAGGTTTCACTCGAAATACCCGGAGAAACCAGTGCTATAGGCCTTCCGGAGCCGGCCTTAAGGGGGGGTACTGTAAGATTCTGGTACCTTTGGTACCCTTATTTACCATTTTCCTTTCAAAACATTGCGTCCGACCTTTCTAGTTAGGTGGAACGCATACACCTTTAAGACGGATGACGTCATCGCTGAGCGCCGCTGAGCGGCTATTTCAATCACCAGCGTTCTCTCTCACGTTGTTCGTTCAATGTGTGTCTACATGCTCACAAGCCTTGTCTTGCTGTCGGAACCTCCAGCTATTTGCCTTTACCTGGAACAGACCGGAACCTCGCAACTGATCCCGTATCTCGCTACCGGATCACTCCCTCACTACTGGACCCCTCTACTTACTAAACCTTACTAGTGATAAGTACCCCACAGGGGAATCCTCCATAACTAACTTACATTATCATCTTCTGCACATTAAGGACTGTTACTATCTATGCATACTAATTCTACCATCTGCACTGTTACATAGATTGCTAGCTCTTGAGTCTACTACCATCTATCCTTGCACTGGGTTAGTCTATCCTGTCTATGTCATCTGCTGTCCTTACCACCTGTTACCATACATGATTACTAACCTATCTGCATTCTACCTATTACCATCTACTACTCTCCTGAACATTATTATCAAGTGCTTACCATTACTGTCACTGCTCATACCTGTCCCTTCAGCACATCACCTCCATACTATCATATACATCCTATCACTCCAGGAACATCTTATTGAGTGTGTGTATATCTGTATGCTGAAGCAGACAGGCCCACAGTGATGAGTCTGGAGAGTTGGATCTGGTATTCCAACACATCTCTACATGACTACTGAGTGGAGATTCTGCAGCTGCAAATCCAGCTTACAATAAAAACGCAGGAGCGTTACACAATGGCATGCAATCTTATATAATGACTAAATACACTTAAGTGTCTATACAAATATATACAAGGTTTTTTTAGGAGGGAGAATTCACTATCACACACAGTACTGCTTTGTAACCGGGTCCCAGACCCTGGAGTATCTTTGGCGCTTCAGGTGCTGGAGTATCAGACCCCATCTTTGGGAATTTCAGATTCCCGGGAGGTGCTAAAATTAGCGGTTAACTGGGTACCGTTTATCTGCTCTGACAGTATAGGGTAGTAATAATAATAATAAAAAATATAATTACTTACCCCATACTGTGTTTTTGGCAGATCTCACTTTCTGACACCAAAACTGTTAGCTCAAATCTTGTCAGGAGGCAATCACGATGATATTACAGCCCTTCAGTTGCTAACCCCCCAATAGATAATGAATTTCCCCTCCATCCAGCCGGGAGTTATGACGACACACAGCACTCAAACTTAGTGCAGTCACAACTAATTTTATTGCAGGTGAAGCTCATATTTAAAGCATGTTTGAGAGGGAAAAAACTGCTTTAACTGGTTTACACTTTACTGGTCAATTTGACAATAGAAAAACTGTACATGAAAGGCTTTGTTTCCCTATGCATTTGTGTCAATATGAGGTGTTTTGTTGTAGTATCGGTCCGTCTTGTGTTCAGCTTGTCTGTGTTAATGTAAGCAATTGTCAATTGTTTATGGTGGTGTCAGTCTCTATGCAAAATGTCTTGTAATCTAAATGCTAAGCCTTAACTCGTTAAGTGTCTGAATGAATGAATGGAAAAGTGTTGAACATGTCAATGTCTTTTCATCTATATGCAAAATACAGCTGTCTGCTGTCCAAGGTTGTTATGAATAGGTGCTAGTCTGGCTTGTTAAATCTGTAATTGCAGGGGGCCACAATTCATCGTAGAATGAGCCCTAACCAATGTAATATGAAATATAATTTTTTTAAGGCACGTTGATACACTCTTTCAAGTATGTCACAGTACATGTTGGCATTCATGGTTCCCTCAATGAACTGTAGCTCCCCAGTGTCGGCAGCACTCATGTAGCCCCACACCATGACACTCCCACCACCATGCTTGACTGTAGGCAAGACACACTTGTCTTTGTACTCCTCACCTGGTTCCCGCCACACACGTTTGACACCATCTGAACCAAATAAGTTTATCTTGGTCTCATCAGACCACAGGACATGGTTGCAGTAATCCATGTCCTTAGTCTGCTTGTCTTTAGCAAACTGTTTGTGGGCTTTCTTGTGCATCATCTTTAGAAGAGGCTTCCTTCTGGGACAACAGCCATGCAGACCAATTTGATACAGTGTGCAGCATATGGTCTGAGCACTGACTGGCTGACCCCCCACCCCTTCAACCTCTGCAGCAATGCTGGCAGCACTCATACGTCTATTTCCCAAAGACAACCTCTGGATATGACACTGAGCACGTGCCACCAACTTCTTTGGTCGACCATGGCGAGGCCTGTTCTGAGTGAAACCTGTCCTGTTAAACCGCTGTATGGTCTTGGCCACCGTGCTGCAGCTAAGTTTCAGGGTTTGGCCATCTTCTTATAGCCTAGGCCATCTTTATGTAGAGCAACAATTCTTTTTTTCAGATCCTCAGAGAGTTCATTGCCATGAGGTGCCATGTTAAACTTCCAGTTACCAGTATGAGAGAGTGAGAGCGATAACACCAAATATAACTTGCCTTTCCCCCATTCACACCTGAGAGCTTGTAGCAATAACGAGTCACATGACACCTGGGAGGGAAAATGGCTAATTGGGCCCAGTTTGGACATTTTGACTTTGGGATGTACTCACTTTTGTTGCCAGTGGTTTAGACATTAATGGCTGTGTGTTGAGTTAATTTGAGGGCACAGCAAATTTACACTGTTATACAAGCTGTACACTCACTACTTTACATTGTAGCAAAGTGTAATTTCTTCAGTGTTGTCTCATGAAAAGATATAATAAAATATTTACAAAAATGTGAGGGGTGTACTCACTTTTGTGAGATACTGTGTGTGTGTATATATATATATATATATATATATATATATATATATATATATATATATATATATATATTGTGACAGGTCAAGACTCTGTCACGGTGAAAAGGGTCCTTTAAGCCCCGGAAGATTTTACCCCCTTAATGACCAGGGGTATTTTGCGATTCGGCACTGCGTGATTTTAACGGACAATTGCGCGGTCGTGCGACACTGTACCTAAACGAATTTGACGTCCTTTTTTTCCCACAAACAGAGCTTTCTTTTGGTGGTAATTGATCACCTGTGCGATTTTTTTTTTTGATCATGCGCTATAAACAAAAAAAGAGCGTCAATTTTGCAAAAATTGCAATATTTTTCACATTTTTTTATATAAAATTCCCCAAAAAATGTAAAAATCAAAATTTTTTAACATTTTCGGCCAATTTGTTTTATGCTACATATGTTTGGTAAAAAAAAACGCAAAAAGCGTATTTTGATTGGTTTGCGCAAAAGTTATCGCATTTACTAACAAAGGGAAAGATTTTTGTTGTTTTTTTTTTAACGCGTAATGGCGGCGATCTGCGATTTTTTTTGCGGTACTGCGACATTGCAGCGGACAGATCGGACCCTTAACTGACATTTTTGACACTTTTGGGGTTACCAGTGACGTTGCTGCAGTAATCAGTGCTGTACATATGCACTGTTACTGCAAAATGACACTGGTACTGAAGGGGTTAACTTTATTTGAGAGGGAGGGGCTGTGTGTGTCCCTAGGGGCGTGATTCTAACTGTGATTGGCTGTGGCTTGGGTTGTAGAAACTATGATCAACGGTTCTACATAGTAGAACCGTGTGATCATTGTTTCTACACAGGGGAGAATGACAGGCGGCTTGTTTACACTAGCCGCCTGACTTTCTCCCTCTGCAGCGGCGATCGCAGAGTGACCGGCGGACATCGGGTCCGCCGGTCACACGCGCGGGGGGGTCCGTGACCCCGCGGGAGCGCGCCTGCGGGGGCGCGCGCTCGCTCCCTAGACCCTCACAGGCTAGCGACGTAGATCTACATCACTTTGACTGTGAGGGGCTGACTGCCGACGTAAATCGTCGTTAGGCAGTCGGCAAGTGGTTAAAGGACACAGAGTGTGCACTTTGGCTCTGTGCAGGACTACAGAGCATAGATATGCAGTGGAGAAAACTGCTTTTGCAGCTTTCTCCAGGTTTTGGTATACCTGGATGGGGCTCTGTAGTTTGGAGATTTCAGAGTGTCTTGGGAGGGACGGAATCTCCAACTCTGTGTCCATGTTTTGTGGATGATCAGCAGGGTGTGTGCTCAGGTGCACACAGCCCTTATAATGAAGGTTTAGGAAGACATCAGGGCTCCCAGTTGGAAACTGCTTCAGTCAACAGACAGGAGGTCTGTTCTTGGGGAGTCAGGAGGACTCCAATACTCTCCGGGAGTCAGTGGCTGCAGGTGGCAGCGAGAGCACGTGTATGTGTGTGTCTGAAGAGTCAGGAGACGGCATGAGGACCAAGGCCCTAGTGAAGCTGTCAGCTTCAGAGAGTCCATGGTCTGGGGATCAGCATTAAGTGCAGAGGTACTGCTGAGGAAAAGCTGCATGAGAGAGCCAGATGGGCTGGTATTTTCAGTTTTGTATTGACCTGGAGAAGAACCCCTGCGTGGGAGAACCTATGTTATGGACTGTTTATTTTTGCCTTTTAATAAAAATGGGCTGCCATGCCCTTAAACTACAGTCCTGACTACAGTGAATCACTGGAAAAACGCATCTGCCACTGAGCTAATGGTCCCCCATTTTACAATATATATATATATACAGTGCATCTGGAAAGTAATTACAGCACTTCACCTTTTTAACATTTTTTTATGTTACATCCTTATTCCAAAATGGATTAACTTCATTATTTTCCTCAAAATTCTACAAACAATACCCCCAAAATGACAAAGTGACAGACATTTGTTTGAAATCTTTGCAAATTTATTAAAGATATAAAATGAAAAAGATCACATGTACATAGATATTCACAGCCTTTACTCAATACTTTGTTGAAACACCTTTGGCCCCAATTACAGCCTTGCGCGCCGGTTGTTTGAAATTTAAGGGGCCTGTGCACCAGTAATTGGTGCCTGGTCCAAACCTCCCTTCCTGTTTCCTGTTTCCTGTGACTTGTTTCCTGTTTCCTGTGACCTGTTTCCTGTTTCCTGTGACCTGTTTCCTGTTTCTTATATAAACCCACTCCCCCTTCCTGTCCTTGCCGGATCTTGTTGCCTTAGTGCCCTGAGAAATCGATTTGTTTTTTTGCCCAGCCTGTGTATCTGACCTTCTGCCATTGTCTCTGACTTCAAACCTTTGCCGCCTGCCCTGACCTTCTGCTACGTCTGACCTTGCCTTTGCCTTGTCCTACTGTACCACACCTGTCTCAGCTGTCATTGAGGTTGAGCCGTTACCGGGGGACACGACCTGGTTGCTACCGCCGCAGCAAGTCCATCCCGCCTTCCGGCGGGTTCTGGTGAAAACCGGTAGCAACTTAGAACCGGTCCTCTAGTACGGTCCACGCCAATCCCTCACTGACACAGAGGATCCACCCCTAGTGCCTTCACCTGCCGCCAGTCCAGACCCTGACAGTAGATCTGGCCATGGATCCCGCTGATGTGCCGCTGCCTAGTCTCGCTGACCTCACTACCGTGGTTGCCCAGCAGTCCCAGCAGATTGCCCAACAAGGACAACAACTGTCGCAGTTGACCGTAATGATTCAACAACTTCTGCCTCCACAGCCAGCTTCTGCATCTCCTCCTCCCCGAGCTGCCGCTGCTACTGCTAGAGTCTGCCTGTCTCTCCCGGACAAGTTTGATGGGGACTCTAAGATGTGCCGGGGATTCTTGTCCCAATGTTCCCTGCACCTGGAGATGTTGTCAGACCAGTTTCCCACAGAACGGTCTAAGGTGGCGCTCGTGGTCAGTTTACTATCTGGGAAGGCCTTGGCCTGGGCCACGCCGCTCTGGGACCGCAACGATCCTGTCACTGCCTCCGTCCAGTCCTTCGTTTCTGAAGTCCGCAGTGTCTTCGAGGAACCTGCCCGTGCCTCGTCCACGGAAACAGCCTTGCTAAACCTCGTCCAAGGAGACTCTACAGTGGGCGAATATGCTATACAATTTCGCACTCTGGCCTCCGAATTGGCCTGGTAAAACAAGGCTCTCTGCGCGACCTTTAAAAAAGGTTTATCCAGCCATATCAAGGATTGTCTGGCCGCACGAGAGATACCTGCCTCCCTGACTGAACTCATCCAGTTGGCTACTCGCATAGATATGCGCTACATTGAGAGACGTCAGGAGCTCCGCCAGGAGAAAGATCTTGTTCGCATCAGGCGATACCCACGCCTGGCTCCTCTCTTCCAGCATCCTTTGCAGCCTGCTACTGTGCCTTCCGCCGAGGAGGCCATGCAAGTGGATCGGTCTTGCCTGACCCAGCAAGAGAGGTCTCGCCGGAGGAACGAGAACTTATGTTTATATTGTGCGAGCTCTGAACACTTCTTAAAGGACTCCGTCCTCAGCGTCAGGGAAACGCTCGCACCTAGTGAACGTGGGAGAGGCGTCACTGGGTGTAAATTCTTCCTCTCCACGCCTGATCGTTCCAGTACGAATTTCTCCAGCCGCTAAAGTCTCCTTCTCTGCGGAGGCCTTCTTGGACTCTGGTTCTGCAGGAAACTTCATTAAAGCCTCCTCAGCCGGTTTAGCATCCCCGTTATCCGTCTCGTCAAGCCCTTCTTTATTTCTACAGTTAACGGAGAGAATCTGAACTGCACCGTGCGTTACCGCACAGAACCTGTGCTCATGACCATAGGGGTTCTCCACCAAGAGACGATTGAATTTTTTGTTCTGCCTAACTGCACTTCTGACATCCTTCTTGGCTTGCCTTGGCTCCAGCGCCACTCTCCTACCCTCGACTGGACCTCTGGGGACATTAAATCATGGGGCCCTACCTGCCACACTCGTTGCCTCAAGTCGGTACCTACTAGACAAGTCTCCTCTCCATTGCTCGGCCTTCCTAAGGCCTATCAAGACTTTGCTGACGTCTTTTGCAAAAAACAGGCAGAGGTCTTACCACCACATAGACCCTTCGACTGCCCCATTGACTTGCTTCCTAGTACCACACCACCCCGTGGCAGGATTTACCCTTTCTCCGCTCCTGAAACCAAGGCCATGTCGGAGTACGTTCAGGAGAATCTCAAGAAAGGTTTCATCAGGAAGTCTTCTTCTCCTGCCGGAGCAGGATTCTTTTTTGTTGCCAAGAAGGATGGGTCACTACGCCCTTGTACTGATTACCGCGGTCTCAACAAAATCACGGTAAAGAATCGCTACCCTCTGCCTCTCATCTCGGAGCTCTTTGACCGTCTGCGCGGAGCAAAGGTCTTCACTAAGCTTGACCTCAGGGGCGCTTATAACCTCATCAGAATCCGTGAAGGAGATGAGTGGAAAACCGCTTTTAACACCAGAGATGGCCACTTCGAGTACCTTGTCATGCCTTTTGGTCTGTGCAATGCCCCTGCAGTCTTCCAAGACTTTGTCAATGAGATCTTCCGGGACTTGTATACCTGCGTAGTGGTCTATCTTGACGACATACTAATCTTCTCCTCCACTCTGGAAGAACACCGTCTCCATGTTTGTCAAGTGCTCCAGCGTCTCCGTGTTAACCATCTTTACGCCAAAATTGAAAAGTGCCTCTTTGAACGTAGCTGTCTTCCGTTTCTGGGATACCTAGTTTCTGGACAAGGTCTTCAAATGGACCCCGACAAGCTCTCCGCAGTCTTGAATTGGCCACGCCCCTCGGGACTTCGCTCTATCCAGCGCTTCCTCGGATTCGCCAATTACTACCGCCAGTTCATCCCCCACTTCTCCACTATTGTGGCGCCTATTGTGGCACTAACCAAGAAAGAAGCGAATCCGAGATCCTGGCCTCCCCAAGCAGAAGAAGCGTTTACTCGCCTTAAGACCACCTTCGCCTCCGCTCCAGTCTTGTCTAGGCCCAAACCGCTAAAACCATTCTTCCTGGAGGTAGATGCCTCCTCTGTGGGAGCCGGAGCGGTTCTTCTTCAAATGTCCGCTAAAGGAAAAAATGTCACCTGCGGCTTCTTCTCTAAAACTTTTTCTCCTCCAGAAAAGAACTATGCTATTGGAGACCGTGAACTACTAGCCATTAAGTTGGCACTAGAGGAATGGAGACATCTCCTGGAAGGATCCCTTCATCCTATCACCATCTACACTGACCACAAAAATCTGTCATACCTTCAGTCTGCCCAGCGCCTTAATCCTCGCCAGACCAGGTGGTCATTGTTCTTTGCCCGATTCAGTTTCCAGATCCATTTTCGTCCTGCTGATAAGAACATTAGGGCGGATGCCCTATCACGCTCCACCGATGCCTCCGAAGCTGAAACCGTTCCTCAACACATCATTCCTCCTGAGTGTCTGATTTAAGCTGCCCCTGCTTCACTGGTACCAGTTCCTCCAGGGACAACATATGTTCCTCCACGTCTTCGCCTCCGGACTCTCAAATGGGGTCACTCCTCTCACCTGGCGGGTCACGCTGGAATTAAAAAGACTACTCAGCTAATTGCCAGACACTATTGGTGGCCTTCCTTTGAGAAAGTTCTGAGTTCTGAGTTCGTTCGGGCCTGTACTGTCTGCGCATGTGACAAAACTCCCCGCCAGAGGCCTGCGGGTCTTCTCCTCCCTCTGCCAGTGCCCGAACAGCCTTGGTCCCACATAGCGATGGACTTCGTCACTGACCTTCCCGTATCCCATGGCAACACAGTCATATGGGTGGTTGTTGACAGTTTTTCCAAAATGGCACATTTTGTCCCGCTTCCTGGTCTCCCCTCTGCGCCACAGTTGGCGAAGCAATTCTTTTTGCACATATTCCGTCTCCATGGCCTTCCAACACATATCGTCTCTGATAGAGGCGTTCAGTTCATCTCAAAATTTTGGAGAGCACTCTGCACCCAATTAAAAATCAAATTGAATTTTTCTTTCGCCTACCACCCTCAGTCCAATGGGCAAGTGGAAAGGGTTAACCAGATCCTTGGTGACTATCTGCGACACTTCGTCTCCTCCCGTCAGGACGATTGGGTTGACCTGTTGCCCTGGGCCGAATTCTCATATAACTTTAGAGACTCTGAGTCATCCACCAAATCTCCATTTTTTGTGGTGTACGGCCGTCACCCGCTGCCCCCCCTCCCCATTCCCACTTCTTCTGGAGTTCCTGCCGTTGATGAGTTGACCCTGGACTTCTCCTCCATCTGGAAAGAAACTCAAAACACGCTCACCCTGGCCTCTTCTCGCATGAAGAGACATGCAGATAAAAAAAGAAGAACTCCTCCTGTCTTTGCCCCTGGTGACAGAGTGTGGCTCTCTGCCAAATACATCCGGTTTCGGGTCCCCAGCTACAAACTGGGTCTGCGTTACCTCTGGCCTTTTAGAATCAAAAGCCAAATTAACGCTGTCTCTTACAAACTCCATCTTCCTCCCTCTCTCCGTATTCCTAACTCCTTTCATGTATCCCTTCTCAAACCCCTCATTCTTAACCGATTTTCCCCCAAGGTCACCGTTCCTGCTCCTGTCTCTGGGTCCTCTGACGTCTTCTCGGTAAAAGAGATCCTCGCCTCCAAGGTCGTCAGAGGTAAAAAAAAATTTCTTGTTGACTGGGAGAATTGTGGTCCCAAAGAGAGGTCATGGGAGCCCGAGTCCAATATCCTCGACAAGGAGCTCTTCCACAGGTTTCTGGGTACCAAAAAGAGGGTGAGACCAAAGGGGGGTACTGTAACGCTGAGCGCTCCGGCCCCTGCTTCTTGACCGGAGCGCCCGCGGCGTTCGTTCCAGATCCACTCACCTGTGCCCGCTCCGGCTCCCTCCTCCGCTCCCCGCTCACGTGGTTCCCGGCGCGTGCGCCCCTGCACCATAGGGCGCGCACGCGCCAGTTGTTTGAAATTTAAGGGGCCTGTGCACCAGTAATTGGTGCCTGGTCCAAACCTCCCTTCCTGTTTCCTGTTTCATGTGACCTGTTTCCTGTGACCTGTTTCCTGTTTCTTATATAAACCCACTCCCCCTTCCTGTCCTTGCCGGATCTTGTTGCCTTAGTGCCCTGAGAAAGCGATTTGTGTTTTGCCCAGCCTGTGTATCTGGCCTTCTGCCGTTGCCTCTGACTTCGAACCTTTGCCGCCTGCCCTGACCTTCTGCTACGTCTGACCTTGCCTTTGCCTTGTCCTACTGTACCACGCCTGTCTCAGCTGTCATTGAGGTTGAGCCGTTACCGGGGGACACGACCTGGTTGCTACCGCCGCAGCAAGTCCATCCCACCTTGCGGCGGGCTCTGGTGAAAACCGGTAGCAACTTAGAACAGGTCCTCTAGTACGGTCCACGCCAATCCCTCACTGACACAGAGGATCCTCCCCTAGTGCCTTCACCTGCCGCCAGTCCGGACCCTGACAGTCTTGTTGAGTATGATGCTACAAGCTTGGCAGTTTCTCCCATTCTTCTTTGCAGGACCTCTCAAGCTCCATCGAGTTGGATGGGGAGCACCGGTTCACAGCCATTTATAGATCTTTTCAGAGATATCCAATCGGGTTTAAGTCTGGGTTCTGGCTGGGCCAACCCAAGGACATTCATAGAGTTGTCCTGTAGCCACGCCTTTGTTATCTTGGCTGTGTGCTTAGGGTCGTTGTCCTATTGGAAGATGAACCCTTTCCCAATCTAGATCAGGTTTTTATCAAGGATGTCTCTGTACATCACTGCATTCATCCTTCCTTCTATCTCGACTAGTCTCCCAGTTCCTGCTGCTGAAAAACATCTCCACAGTATGATGCTGCCACCACTATGCTTCACTGTAGGGATGGTATTGGCCAGGTGATGAGAGGTGCCGGGTTTCCTCCAGACATGACGCTTGCCATTCAGGCCAAAGAGTTTAATCTTTGTCTCATCAGACCAGAGAATTTTGTTTATCATGGTCTGAGAGTCCTTCAGGTGCCTTTTGGAAAACTCGAGGTGGGCTTTTATGTACCTTTTACTGAGGAGTGGCTTTAGTCTGGCCCCTACCATACAGGCCTGATTGGTGGAGTGCTGCAGATATGGTTGTTCTTCTGGAAGGTTCCACAGAGAAACGCTAGAACTCTGTCAGAGTGACCATCAGGTTCTTGGTCACCTCCCTGACTAAGACCCTTCTCCCCGATCACTTAGTTTTGCCGGGTGGCCCGCTCTAGGAAGAGTCCTGGTGGTTCCAATCTTCTTACATGTATGCATGATGGAGGTCACTGTGCTTATTGGGACCTTCAATGCTGCAGAAATATTTCCGTACCCTTCCCCACATCTGTGCCTTGACATTTCTTTGGACATAATGGCTCAGTTTGTGCTCTGACATGCACTGTTAACTGTAGGATCTCATATAGAAAGGTGTGTGCCTTTTCAAATCATGTCCAATCAACTGAATTTACCACATGTGGACTCCAATCAAGTTGTAGAAACATCTCAAGGATGATCAGTGGAAACAGGATGCACCTGAGCTCAATTTTGAGTGTCATGGCAAAGGCTGTGAATACTTATATACATGGGATTTTTTCCATTTTTTATTTTTAATAAATTTGCAAACATTTCAAACAAACTTATTTCATGTTGTCATAATGGGGTATTGTTTGTAGAATTTTAAGGAAAATAATGAATTTAATCCATTTTGGAATAAGGCTGTAGCATAACTGTAGCGGACTGCCATTATTTGATAATGCAGACTTAACCTTCTGCTCCTTTAGAATGTCTTTGCATACCTCCAGTGCTGGTCTCAGGTTTCATGCATCATACTCCTGAGACTGGAAGAAATGCATCGTGGGAACTGTAGCCTATTGAAAGGATATTACTGCACTGCTGGACTGTTTAAGAACTGTACTTCCCAGCAAGCCTTGGGCTGCTGGGGAGGATTGTGGGGCAGACTATAAAGGGATCTGCTGAACAAGCCTGGGCCTCTTGCTTCCCGGGATCCATTGTGTGCACATCTCTCTACTGAACAAAGAGAGAGAGATAGCAGACTGCAGCCTACTGCACACCTACTATCTGCATGCAGACTCAGCCTTGCAGACATCCCTGCAGCATGGCTGACCATGTGAGGTTGGTGGGACTCACAGAGACAGCAGAACGCAGCCATCTCGGAATGTCTTAGTGTGGAGGATTGTCATCGCCTGTTCTTCCAGGACTCTCATTGCTAAACATCAGGATTTGGGAAGAGGGCACCTTCCCAGAGTTCAGACACCAGTCACTACAGTTATTTGATACACTGAACACAGACACTTCTCAGTTGGATCAGTTACAGGATCTCTTGCAAGTCAGAATCAGCTGTTCTGACTTGCTTGTCACCAGTGTTGGGGTAGTTACTCAAAAAATGTAATTAGTTACTAGTTACTAATTACTTCTGTAAATTGTAATGAGATTACTTTACTAGTTACTGCATTTGAAAAGTAACTTCACTACTTATTACTTTACTTTCCTCTTTCTTAATTGACCGTGTAGAAGAAGATACATGACACTCTTTCTGCATAGAGTTTATTGTATAAACACAGGCTTTGGGAAACATGAGAACAAAACCTGAAAAAACAGAATAAAACATAAAATGCAACAAAAAGTCATAAACTTCATCCCTCTCTATTCTTCGAAATAACGATTGTATCGCACGGCTTGGGTAACGCAGGAAAGCGCGTTCCTATAGCCTAGTAAAGTAGTGTAGTTACTTCCTATAGTCTAGTAAAGTAGTGTAGTTACCAATATTAGTATTGTAACTAGTTACATTACTTAGTTACCAAAAAAAGAAATGTAGTTACTGTAATCAGTTACTTTGTAACTAGTTACCCCCAACACTGCTTGTCACACATTGTGCCACATTGGGAATCCTATGTCCATGAGCTCCAACTGTTGGTGAAGATCTTAGCAAGGCCTTGCAAGTAGAACACTGCTATATTGTTGCTCCTAAAGGGGACACGTTACTGGCATTTAGATTATCTCAACTCTCATTAGGATATAGAAATTATAGGCCGGCCCGGGTTCCCCTTTGGCCAGAGTGCTTCACAGTAATAATATATCGTTTCTGAGAGATTCTCATGCATATTCCCTGGGGACTGTGTTTATTAGTACCATTTGGTGTTATTAAAACCTGTTTCTCACTGTCTTCTTTGGTCTTGGCTCAACTGAACCCTGGTGGTTTATCTAGGGTCCAGTTGACTAATATATTTTTGCAAATTTTTCTTCTGAGCAAAGTTGGAACTCATGTATATTGTGTCAGTGTGTCTTTAAAGGTATACACACGGAGAATTACCAGGTGTGCCAGTGGGGCGGAGCTTGTTCTTGGGGTTGAAAGGAAGAGTGCAGACCAGTTTTATTCAAGCAGCTCCTGTGGGGGTAACGCTACATAACAAAATGTGGAAAAAGTGAAGTGCTGTGAATACTTTCTGGATGCACTATATATAAAATACATAGGTATACACCAGCATGCAATAAATATTTTTTGTATACATTCAAAATTTTGGTAAAAGTGTATCCTGATTGTCATCTATAGTTTCACAGAACCTGATGAAGGGGGGTGGAGATCCATGAAATACATTGTAAGTCATCATATTGCATCCCCCAACTGGACCCCAATTTTTAGGAATTTAGTTATGTTAAAATGGTTGTAAATGATCACCTTGTAAAACATCCCACTCAGCTTGAAATAGAAATTAAAGGCAAAACATTTGTGTAAAGATTTAAAAAAAATATATAAATACCTGTTTTTCCCTTTTTTTTTCAAATATAACTTTTATTCTTTTTTTCAAAACAGATAAAGGGCTTACAACGAAACAAAGAAATAAGTACATATCAATCGGATTATAATAACAAAAAGAGAGATCAGGCGATCATAAAAAACAACTCAAATCCTCACTACCCCCACCGTGGACCCCCACAAGGAGGTCTCATTAAGTTATTAAATTTATATACCTTCCCACAACCTGTAAGACAGCCCTCAGCATGCCCATCTATTCTGTATTTACCCCATTTAATTAAAACAAATAAACAGACAAACAAAAAAAACAAAAAAACAAAAAAAAAAGGGGGGGGGGAAACCATCATCTCTGATTAGGGAGATCTATCCCCCATCTCCACTCATGAATGTAACAGGTTGACACCCTCATCTGACGAAATATAGGTGTTCCAGAGCTCCCAAGTCTCACGATACAGCCCTCGTTTACAATGTGATGTCAGCACCAAATCTTCCATCTTATTAATAGCCTCTACCCTGCGTAACCAGTCCTTTACCATAGGAGGGCAGGGACTTTTCCATAACGCGGGGATACAAGCCTTCGCCCCATTGACCAAATGACGCACCACCGATTTCTCATATCTCTGCATGGGGATGTCTGATAAGTGAAGCAAAAAGAAGGCCGGATCCTCCTGAATAGAATATTCCGTAAATTTTTGAACAATAGATCTAACCTCAGACCAATATCCTAAGAGTTTCGGGCAAGACCAAAAAATATGAAGTATCGTTGCATCCTCCCCCCCCCCCACAACGCCAACAGTTCGCTGATACATTTGGAAAAATCCTATGAAGTTTATAAGGTGTATAATGCCACCTGGTCAATACCTTAAAGTTGGTCTCTTGGATTTTAGTACAGATAGACGTTTTAAAAGCCAACAAGATCATATTCTGTATTTGTGATGGTGTGAAGGTGCGATGCAAAACAGATGCCCATTTGGTCAACCAGGGCAAAGAAGAGTTATCCAACGGGGTCATTAGTAAACTATATAGTAAAGAAAGCATATGTGGCAGATCTCCCTCTTTAAGGCAGTATTCTTCAAATTTAGTCAAACTCCGTGCAAATTCTACAGGATTCGGCAGAGTATTCAAGAAGTGATGAAGTTGTAAAGCCGACCAAAAGGTGAGCTTGAAATCACCATCCCTATTCGTCAAAGTCTCTAATGTCGGCCAGTTATCTGCTACAAGAAACTGATCAGCCCGAACACATCCGGCTGTGCCCATCGCCACCAAATCCGGTGACGAAAGGCCCGGCCCGAACCGCGGGTTTCAAATCACAGGAAGTAGTGGGGAGCAAGGAGGAGAAAGAGAATACCTCATATTAGCCAGATGGCATGTTCGCAGCGTAGTACCCAAGAGGGGGTGAAGTCTCAATTGTGGAGGCAAATCTGGGTAGCACCAAAGTGCTCCCCTAAGAGGGATATTCGGCTGTGCTTGTTCTATACTAATCCATAATTTAAATGCCTGATGTCGACACCAATCAACCACTCTACTCAAATGAGCTGCTTGGAAATACTTCTGTATATCCGGGAGAGCAAGGCCACCATACGCTTTTGGCCGGGTCAGTTGCGTCCGCACTAGGTGAGGTCTTTTATTTGCCCAAACAAATTTAATGAAAAGGGCATGAATCAAATGAAAATAACGAGCAGGCAACCGAACCGGCAGAGCCCTTATCAGATAAATATGCTTGGGCAAAATATTCATCTTTATCAAATTGCACCTGCCAAACCACGAGTGGAGACCCATATGCCACTTTTCCAGAAGAGTACGTGTCTCCACAATCAAAGGGGGGAAATTCAGATCATAGACCTTGGACAAACATGATGGGATGTAAGTACCAAGGTAACGTAGAGCCCTATTGGTCCATCGGAAGCTAAAGCTCGTCTGTAAGACACGTAGGAGAGGCGGACGCACCCCCACTCCCATCGCCTCCGACTTGCCAAAATAGATTTTAAAGTTCGAAAAGGATCCGTATCTGGTCAGTTCTTGCAATAAATTCGGCAGAGAAAGGATCGGGTTTGTTAGTGAAAACATAAGGTCATCAGCATAAGCGGATATCTTATAATGACCCCCGCCAACTTTCAGTCCCTGTATATCTGGATTCTGACGGGTAGTGCAGAGAAGGGGTTCCAGCGAAAGGGCGAATAAAAGAGGGGACAAAGGTCGCCCCTGTCTCGTACCATTATTGATAGGGAAATAGTCAGATAAGAAACCATTCACCTTGACCTGTGCGGTGGGGTTTGAATATATACTAGTAATCCAGCGCTGCATATTACTTCCCAAGCCTATATATTTAAGAACCTTAAACATGAAGCGCCAGTTCACCCTATCAAAGGCTTTTTCTGCGTCAGTATTAACAAAAACACACGGTATTCGAGAAGTATTAGCAACGTGGATCAGATTTAGAACTTTGGTAGTATTGTCCCTAGCCTCTCGGCTAGGGACAAAACCCACCTGGTCAAGGTGAACGAGATCAAGAAGATGTGGAGATAATCGAATGGCCAAAATTTTTGTAAAAATTTTTAAATCAATATTAAGTAAAGAAATGGGCCTGTAGCTTCCACAAGATGTAGGGTCCTTTCCTTCTTTCAGAATAACAGTTATATGCGCCGCTAAGGTGTCTCTAAGCATGTTGGCGCTTTCCTTCGAAGAATTATAGAGTCTGACCAGATACGGACCCAGAATGGGGAGAAAAACTTGAATAGTTTTTCCCTTTTTTATGTGAATACCTTTCATCTGTTCTCAGCTGCGTAAGAGCTGGTGGGAGGGGAAGCAGCAGGACCCTGAGCTTCCCAGTGAATGGCTGTGCAGGGGGGGGGGCATGTCAGGACCAGTCTAATCATTGGAGGAGAGCAGGCTGAGTTCCCAGAGTAGCTAGAAAACTGACCACCCTGTGCTCTCCTGCTTGTAGTTCATTTCTATTGTGTTTATATCCAACGCCAGCCCATGTACAGCCCTCAGAACTTGTTGCTCTTTTATACGTGACCCTAACTCCTTTTCCCATTTTTCGATAAATGGAGGTATTTTCGGTCCCTCTAACATCGTGAGTATTTTATAGATCAGAGATGTATTATGTTGCAATTTTGCCTGTAAATGACCTAGTTGTTCTATTGGATTTAAATTCGACCTCGGATCTAATTGGTTGCAGTAATGTTGTCACAAAATGTTTTAGTTGCAAATACCTCCATTAATTTAACCACTTGCCGACCGCTAGCAGTACATATACTGCGGCAGGTCAGCTCTGTCCCACGAAATGATGTACCTGTAAGTCGCTTTGTGGGAACGCGAGTGGGGGCGTGTGCCTATTCACCACATGGGAAGCTGATCTGCGGGTCCAGGGGCCGTGATCACTCCCCATGGAGACAGAACGGCAGTCTGCCATTGTACACACAGCAGATCGTTGTTCTGTCAGCAATGAACACAGGGATCTTGTCTGCAGTCCCGGATCATCTCTTGCATCACGTCTGCAGTCTCTGACCATCTCTTGTATCATGTCCTCAGTCTGTTACCATCTCCTGTATCATGTCTGCAGTCTTTGACCATCTCTTGTATCATGTTCTCAGTTTCTGACCATCTCTTATATAATGTCCTCAGTCTCTGACCATCTCTTGTATCATGTCCTCAGTCTCTGACCATCTCTTGTATCATGTCTGCAGTCTCTGACCATCTCTTGTATTATGTCTGTTGTCTGCAGGGGGGGGGGGCAGACTACAAAGGGCACTGTGATGGGGAGGCTATGAAATGTGTGCAATAAATAGTCTTGAAAACATTACAAATTTTTGGGGGTGTCTTTAAATTTTAAAGTTGGGGGGGGGGGCAGATACAGGATCCGCCCCAGGTGCCAAATAATCTAAAATTATATAGATACGCCACTGTGTATACAGTGGGGATCGAAAGTTTGGGCACCCCAGGTAAAAATTTGTATTAATGTGCATAAAGAAGCCAAGGAAAGATGGAAAAATCTCCAAAAGGCATCAAATTACCGATTAGACATTCTTATAATATGTCAACAAAAGTTAGATTTTATTTCCATCGTTTACACTTTCAAAATTGCAGAAAACAAAAAATGGCGTCTGCAAAGGTTTGGGCACCCTGCAGAGTTAATATCTTGTACTGCCCCCTTTGGCAAGTATCACAGCTTGTAAACGCTTTTTGTAGCCAGCCAAGAGTCTTTCAATTCTTGTTTGCGGTATCTTTGCCCATTCTTCCTTACAAAAGTCTTCCAGTTCTTTGAGATTTCTGGGCTGTCTGTCACGCACTGCTCTTTTAAGGTCTATCCATAGATTTTCAATTATGTTGTGGTCAGGAGATTGTGAAGGCCATGGCAAAACCTTCAGTTTATGCCTCTTGATGTAATCCCCCGTGGATTTCGAGGTGTGTTTAGGATCATTATCCATTTGTAGAAGCCATCCTCTCTTTAACTTCAGCTTTTTCACAGATGGCATCAAGTTACCATCCAAAATTTGATGAAATTTTATTGAATCCATTTTTCCTTCTACTCGTGAGATGTTCCCTGTGCCACTGGCTGCAATACAACCCCAAAGCATGATTGATCCACCCCCATGCTTAACAGTTGGACAGAGGTTCTTTTCATTAAATTCTGTGCCCCTTCTTCTCCAAACGTACCTTTGCTCATCCTGGCCAAAAAGTTAAATTTTAACCTCATCAGTCCACAGAACTTGTTTCCAAAATGCATCAGGCTTGTCTATATGTTCATTTGCAAAGTTCAAACGCTGATTTTTGTGGTGAGGACGTAGAAGAGGTTTTCTTCTGATGACTCTTCCATGAAGACCATATTTGTACAAGTATCTCTTCATAGTGGAATAGTTTACCACAACTCCAGTGTCTGCCAGATCTTTCTGGAGGGATCGTGCAGTCAAACGTGGCTTTTGAATTGTTTTTCTCACAATCCTGCTAGCTGTTCTGTGAGGTGAATGGTCTTATGGAGAGACCAAATACAGCGCTTGCTAATAGATAACTAGTGGATAGTGTTATCCGTACCAGTCTCTATGGTGAGTGTATAGTAACAATCAAGCATTTATATCAAATAGGTCAATAAATATAGATAATATACATATAAATCATAAAAACTCCCAGTAGGTAATTAAATGGGTGCGATATAGTGCATATGTGACTTTTGAATAAAAAGACTAAAAACAAGCACAATCAACAATGGTGGAATAAAATTCAATAATAAATAGTCCAGAGGAAAATAGTGACTTTGGTGCTCAAGAATTTAAATAGAGTCCTTAGTGAAGGTGAGTCTTCAAATTCGAAGGTGCAGAGTGCTCTGACGTGATTGGCCGTGTAATCGGTTGCTTGCCAGTGTGAGTAAGTAGATTGGATCACTTACCAGATCTAGTGGGTCCTATATGCCAAATGGATTAGAACCATTCGTGCTTAGAGAGCCCCCTGGGCTCAATAGGTGTTCCCCCTTTGGTGGTCCAATGGGCTGCTGATGGCTCCTTTAGGCTCCGGGGTAATTGAACAAATATGTGGTATGTAAGGAGAAAGAGGCTCCAGATAGTGATAGTGTAGTAATTTCAAGTAAGAGATAGTTTATTTCCCACAAACGGGTACATTTTGCATGAAATAAGGTTAAAACATCACTGGTGGTTTAGCGGTGCGGGCTGCTCGTCCTCCTTGCAGAGTGGCTTCCGGCTTGCGTTCCACCTAGATGTGACGTGATGACGCTATGCGGTCCAAACTGACGCGTTTCGTCACTTCCGGTGAAGTGATAAAGTCGAAGGCTATTGGTTAGCTCTGACGTAACGCGGATAAGGCGCAGAGCCTGCATACTTGACGTTGTACTTTCCCTTTGTCCCAGCTGCATGTGTATCTGTCTGCATTGCGAGCACCGCTGAGTGCCGCTAAATGTGAGTACCTTTTACTATATCTAATAAAGACATTGGTATTCAGACGGAGAGCACTATATATGTCCCCTTTGTTTTATATATACACCGATTTCTGTGTTTGATTGGAGTTCATCCATCCCCACCTGAGTGATATATGTTGGGCTGTCCGAGAGAGCTAGGAGAGGATAATCCCCAGGCTGCTACAGCTGATATATGCGATCTTTGACCCTTTATGGGTCTGTGGCTGAGGTGAGAGACCAATCTAGCCAGTGGTGGGATATATGCACAGCGGTGTTTGTGAAGAAATTTTTATGATTTTCTTACCACCTTGGTTTTTTCACTACCTTGTTGGAAGTTTCTTCTTTTCACCTTTATTTGGACACTTATGGACTTTATTTTAGACTCTTTTGATATTTATTACACCATCAATATCACCTGTTTATATATTGATTAAGTATTTTTGGCGCAGCACTTTTATAGGTATTTGCATATTATTTGTGAGGTGTTACACAATTTGTGTTTGCAGCCGGATTATTGCACTGATATTTGTATACTTATTTGCACCAGTATTAATTTGCTGTTTCAATTGTTTATACCATCTTTGGTTTTTTCACTAGTTGGTTGCGCTGATAATTTATTGATTATTATGTATAGCCCCATAATTCGAATTCCTGACTGTGCAAATCTGAATTGAGTTCACCATAATGGTACATTAACAGTTTGTGCAAACAGATTATTTTTCGTTCTTGCTGCTTGCATCATGATGAACTTCGGCTGTGTTTTATGTTAAATTAAAATCAAACATATTTGATCTCTTTTTAACCAGAACACTTTGTCAATCACATTTTAGGATAAATATCTGGGGCTATGCAGATTTCAGAAAAGATGCATGGGTAAAAATAATAATTTCTTACTCCATATTCCTCCTTTCTTCCTAAACAAAACCTGTCATACAAACATATATGTATTCAAGCCTGCAACCAAATAAAACCCTGCCTGCAATGGAAATTTAATAAATACAGCCAGCTACAAAAGTGAAGAGTTATAAGATATGTGCAAATAAACAAAAAAAAGTCTGGAACATTAGAGGAGAGAGTGGACTGAACTGATTAAACTACAGCAGCTGTTACATTGATAGTGTTCATATGCAGTTCTTCATTTTAGCCAGCAGATGGCATAGGCATACCTCTCTTTTAAAACAGTTAGAAGCTGCAAAAGAGAAAGCTGACAGTGAAAGCAGCAGACTGACAATATCAAACAAAAGATAAGTGGGAATAGCAGTAGGTTTTTTGATAAGTTTCAGAGTTAGGATTTGTTGTTAACTCCTGCACAGAATTGCACAGAATATTCCCCCAAAAGTCAAATAACCGTTGGAGTTGTAAGACACATCTGCATACACTTCTCAACCTTTGGTGGTCATGTCCCAGGATTGTACCTATTTGGTCAACTGTACTTGATGCATACGAAGCTATAACGAATACAAAAATTGCACAAAACTCCGCACATGCCATTGCTGTCCATTATTCCAGGCTCTGTTAGACTCTGTTATGTTTCTTTGACAGCAAAGACTGTCATACCAAAATATTGGAAATCTTCTGACTAGCCAAAAATAGTAGAATGGGTAGAGGAAATGCAATTCCTGTGGAGAATGGAGGAATTGATTGCAATGTTATGAGAATGTTTGTGCAGTGTGGTCCCTGTGGATATCTTTCTGTGCATCCTTGGAAATCAGGGAACTAATTGAGGTTGTATATTTTGTAAAAAAGTAAAGCGTATTGAGGAACACGGAGGGGTATGTGCCCCTGGATGGGGGGTGGTGGGGGGGGGGGGTAATTATATATATTTTTTTATTATTATTTCCCTTTTTCTTTAGATTTTTGCGTTTGTTTGTTTTTTGTTTTTTTTTTTCTGGTGAGTGTTTTTAGACTCCTCAATATATGAGAATTACAGTATCTCACAAAAGTGAGTACACCCCTCACATTTTTGTAAATATTTTATTCTATCTTTTCATGTGACAACACTGTAGAAATGACACTTTGCTACAATGTAGTGTTTTGTGAGTGTAGTATGTTGTGAGTGTAAAGCTTGTATAACAGTGTCAATTTGCTGTCCCCTCAAAATAACTCAACACACAGCCATTAATGTCTAAACTGCTGGCAACAAAAGTGAGTACACCCCTATGTGGAAATGTCCAAATTTGGCCCAATTAACCATTTTTCCCTCCCTGGTGTCATGTGACTCGTTAGTGTTACAAGGTCTCTGGTGTGAACGGGGAGCAGGTGTGTTAAATTTGGTGTTATCGCTCTTACTCTCTCATATTGGTAACTGGAAGTTCAACATGGCACCCCATGGCAAATAACTCTCTGAGGATCTGAAAGAAAGAATTGTTGCTCTACATAAAGTTGGCCTAGGCTATAAGAAGATTGCCAAGACCCTGAAACTGAGCTGCAGCATAGTGGCCAAGACCATATAGCGGTTTAACAGGACAGGTTCCACTCAGAACAGGCCTAGCCATGGTCGTCCAAAAGTGTTGAGTGCATGTGCTCAGCATCATATCCAGAGGTTGTCTTTGGGAAATAGACGTATGAGTGCTGCCAGCATTGCTGCAGAGGTTGAAGGAGTGGGGGGGTCAGCCTGTCAGTGCTCAGACCATGCGCCGCACACTGCATCAAATTGTTCTGCATGGCTTTCATCCCAGAAGGAAGCCTCTTCTAAAGATGATGAAAGCACACCAACAGTTTGCTGAAGATAAGCAGACTAAGGTCATGGATTACTGGAGCCATGTCCTATGGTCTGATGAGACCAAGATAAACTTAATTGGTTCAGATGGTATCAAGCGTGTGTGGCAGCAACCATGTGAAGAAAAAAAAGACAATCGTGTCTTGCCTACAGTCAAGCATGGTGGTGGAAATGTCATGGTCTGGGGCTGCATGAGTGCTGCTGGCACTGGGGAGCTACAGTTAATGGAGGGAACCATGAATGCCAACATGTACTGTGACATACTAAAGCAGAGCATAATCCCCTCCCCTCAGAGATTGGGCCGCAGGGCAGTATTCCAACATAACAACCCCAAACACACCTCCAAGATGACCACTGCCTTGCTAAAGAAGCTGAGGGTAAAGGTGATAGACTGGCCAAGCATGTCTCCAGACCTAAACCCTATTGGGCATCTGTGGGACATCCTAAAATGGAAGGTGGAGGAGCACAAGGTCTCTAACATCCACCGGCCCTGTGATGTCGTCATGGAGGAGTGGAAGAGGACTCCAGTGGCAACCTGTGAAGCTCTGGTGAACTACATGCTGAAGAGGGTTAAGACAGTGCTGGAAAATGTTGGGAAAAGGGGGAAATAGGTTTCAAGGCCCCCCTTTTCCTCATGGGATCACCGCAGCCTGAGGGTTTCAAGGCTCCCCCTGCAGGTGAGGGCGTGGTCTCATGGGGGGCTTATACCTGATAGGTAGGGGGCTTCGGAAGCTGCTAGAAGCTTCTGGAAGCCCCTTTGGGGTCTATAAATAATAGGTGCTTACTGGAATTGGCGCCAGACTTCGCGGGATGACACAAGCTGCAGAGCTCACCCAACCCCCCCTCCCCTTGTCGCGGCCTTATTAATGTGGTGGGTCACCTTTTCGTAAGAAAAGGGGGACAGTGTAATAATATTGTGATATGGTTATTCAGCTCGAGCTCTAATAGCTGAGTTGAAAATTTGTATGGAAGTCAAAAGTTATAAGTCATATCGTTATGAGTATGAAGTTGAAGTTTTAATAAAGTGTATATTCAAACCAGTTAATAAAGGCCGTGGCCAAAATTTTGCCATTAAGAAGTCTAGTTGTGTGTTTATTTGCATGTCTGAAGATTGTTTAAGAATAAATGCTGCGTGTGATCCCATAATGGTGGTCACACAAAATATTAACACTTTGGGCCCAATTTGGACATTTTAACTTAGGGGTGTACTCACTTTTGTTGCCAGCGGTTTAGACATCAATGGCTGTGTGTTGAGTTATTTTGAAGGGACAGCAAATTTACACTGTTATACAAGCTGTACACTCACTAATTTACATTGTAGCATAGTGTAATTCCTTTAGTGTTGTCACATGGAAAGATAGAATAAAATATTTACAAAAATGTGAGGGGTGTACTGACTTTTGTGAGATACTGTATACGTATTCCTAAAGCTCTATGGGTCATCTAAAGAGAAAGCATTTTCCTCTAATTCAACAGCATACATAATGAATGAAAAACACAACAGGGCTTATATGGAGGGGGAGTTCAGTGAATGTATGATGAAGGATTCCTAAAGCTCTTTGGATCATCTAAAGCAGTGTTTCTCAACTCCGGTCCTCAGGGCACACTAACAGGCCAGATTTTAAGTATTAACCTTGGGGAGAGGCAGACTAGAATACTGCAATCCCTGAGCAGCAAATGATATCACCTGTGATGCATTTCTGTTTTCTTGCAAACCTGGCCTGTTAGTGTGCCCTGAGGACCGGAGTTGAGAAACACTGATCTAAAGAGAAAGCATAGCAGAAGTTGAAAAAAATTGTGCACACTGGAGTTCATACAGCTTACTCGGTGCTCCTTGAGTAGAAACATGTCCATAGTGTATAGAAGATGGTATTACAGGGGAGGTGGTGGATGGAAGTAAGAAGGGTTCAGACAGCTCCTACAGTTCTTCAGCTAAGATCTGGGAAGGATCTCCAAAGGCAGTATGCAAAAGACAGAGCAAGGGCGCTGGAGGTAGTAAAACCATATCCACAACAAGTTCATTAAAAAAAAGCACACTTTTATGTTAAATAATTGATGTTCAGCAAGTAGGAACCAACACTGGCATCGCAAACAGCCACAGGAAGCCAAGCAGGACATGCAGCAGGTAAGGACACCATACACTGCTCTGGGAGCTGGCAGGCAAAGCAGCAGTGTCCTCCATCTCATGCGAGAAAGAGCAGTTGTCAAGATCCAACAATGATGTCAGGAGTGGACGGGCAGGAAGCGCCATTCTACTGGAGTCAGTAATGTCAGCAATGGAAGGAGCCACTATACATTTTAAGGGCATATTAGAGGCTGCCTGTCATTTTGCCTGGCTGAAATCTTAGACTGAGCTGTCTAATTAGGGATTAGACTCTCTGACTCAGGGGGTTGTTTGATCATTATCCACCTATAGATTAGTGTGTGGTTTGCCGCCGTCCCTGTCGTATTGTTTTTGGGGTTAGGTACCTCAGGCCTAAGAGATTGGTGGGACTTTATGGGCAAGGTGTAGATAGTAGAAATGAGTACAATACTTAGTAAGAATTTGTTTACTGTATGTAAAAAACATATATATATATACAGTATACAATGGTAGTGGTGAGGGGTTGTAGACCCCTGAGTGAGAAGGGTGAGGAAAATGATAGAATAGTGACAGTGTGTAAATAGTGACTTAGGTAAGATAGGAAATTTCTCTATTTCGTTTAAGAGAGTTTTCCTCTTTTTGCGTCCCAACGCGTTTCGGCTCGCTCCTGGAGCCTTTTTCAAGGGTGTAAGTCACATAGTTTTCCTGAAATAGTCAGATAGATACTCTCAGTTACAAATTGGTGATACCTATTGATTGGTATATCAAGCAATGGTATCTCCATAAAATATTGTTACATACATTTTGTTTTGCCGCAAGTAGAGATGGAGTTCCCTCATGAAACAGCGAGAGCGTGAGCCTTATAAGCCTGCAAGGTATTGAATGAGTTATAGGAAATCATGTTTGTATCGACCAGTACTGAGTGTTATTGGGGTTCGACTTACTAGCTATGTGGTGGGTTTCGGTGCCCAGGATTACCCGATGGGACATGCAGAGAGGTCCCATTCAGGTGATGCTGGGGTGTCTTGTTGAGTTGTACTTCAGATTATAGTAGTATATCCAGTCAGGGACAATCTCTGAAAGAATGAGGAGTTAAATTCAGTGTGTGGGAATTTATAGTGCAACCGGCAAGAAAATACCCTTTCAAAGGCTGGTACCTTATGGGTTCCTTACTTGCGCTGGGGGCAGGCACCTGGTTGTATGCCTGTTGGAGCCTGTTGGATGGTATGCTCCGATCTGCAGGAATGCATGGATATAATGTATTGTTTGTTATATGAAAATAATATATAAATGAGTTATATATATATAGAATATATATGTAATGAAAGATGAAAAAAAATGTATAAAAAGAAAAAGAAAGATGCACGGTAGAGTGGTATAGGCCACTGATGCTCATTCTGTTTGTATTTTAGGATAATATATGTGTAAAGCCATCTAGGGGCTTTGAAGATTCTGGCTATGTATTAGACACTTCTTACAATGGTATATATAGGAGCATTTAAAACGTGCATCTTTGTGGTGATAGTTGCTACAATTTAGGCGACTGTATGTCGCTGAATGCATTGCGGTTCCTGGTATAAGGTCGGCAAAAATAAATGAGTTTGCTTGATATGTAGAGCCCAATATTTATCAGGTAAGGTTCCATCTATGCTGGGAAGTGTATATATTGTTGGCTGCAAACTGTATATATATATATATATATATATATATAAACATATATATATATATATATGCAAGACCGAAAGTCTCACAGTGGGAGTCTAAAAGTACAATGTGCAAGAGTTGTGACATGTTTAGACAATGCTGGTCTGTTGGGGCCAGTGACTCACTTTTAAGAGTTGCAGGATTGTGTCTCCAAATGCGGGCTGTTGGCGGCTCCTGGGTTTTCCTCTCCTCTCAGCCTGTGTGAGAGTGAGAGGACCCGATGCTCCCCGGCCTTTTAAGGAGGTTCGCGCATGCGCAGATCGCGCCGCACGTTCCTCTCGCTGATTCCCTTCAGCTGACGTTGGGCTGTATGGCGCGTGCGCGAGTTGCGCGCGCAGCCGTACCTACGTCATCCGGGATATCAGCTGGCGGCCGCCGACAAGGTAGGGCGTGCTTCCACTGACGTGGGAGGGGGCGTGATGGCAAAGCCTCATCGCTTCTGTGTGCCCCGGTCAGCCGAATGGGCGGTGACAGGGGCTTACCTTGTCGGGTGTTTCTAGTGGGTAAATCAAATCATGACTTTGCGGTTCACATGAAAAAATACATAATACAGAACTGACATGTAA
Organism: Pelophylax lessonae; assembly: GCF_965119305.1. NCBI lineage: Eukaryota > Metazoa > Chordata > Amphibia > Anura > Ranidae > Pelophylax > Pelophylax lessonae. Next base: position 650,345,649 of record NC_138768.1, read on the forward strand.
TATAATAAATGCTGAAGTAAATATGTATAATCTCTATAGTGGTCTCACATGCAAAAGTATTAACAGCAGTGTGCAATAGGATCTGAATTTCAATGGGATGACAGATGTTCTGGGAAGGGGATATATATATACCCCGGGGTGGTTACCCGAATACTAATCGGATTGGAGGTTGGGAGGGCCTAAGCCCGACATACTTGGACCATTGGGGGATGCAATGATAGATGTTTTTTTGTGGGCAGGAACTGGGGGAGGAGTCATAGCATCGATCGGAAAATAAACGATCGTGGAGTTTCGAGGAGAAGATTTAAAAATCATGTCAGGATGATGAAGCGAATGATGGAAAAAGATAAATAAATAAAATAAAATGAATAGATGGAAAAAATGACCCAGGTTTCTGATGCGTTATATGTTCCAGTTGTCTCAGTCCGTTTTCCCAGAAGAGAAGCCCTCTAGAAACGGTCTATAACTTTCTGCTTCATTTAGTCCTGGTGGTGTGGTGGCCTTGAGGCGTTGAATCCACCTCATTTCAAGTTGTAATAGGGTCTTGTTCCAATCACCCCCCCTCCTGGGGATGTGTACCCTTTCCAGGGCCATGAAGGTTACATTCGGCATTCTATGGGCATGTTTGTGGGCCACATGACGTCCTAAAGGTAGATAGAAGTTGCATAACTCCATGCTGTTCATATGTTGGTTTACTCTTTTGCCAAATTCTTGCTTCGTTTTGCCAACGTAAAACGCATTGCAGTCGCATCTCATTAAATAGACGATGCCCTTGGTGTGGCAATTCGCATAGTGTTTGGGTTCAAAAGACTCTCCATTTGGTAAAGTGGTTTTTGTGCATTTTTTTATTACTCTGCAGTTGTCGCATGTTCCACATGGATAGGTCCCTCTGACTTTGCATGGGTCCTTGCGATTTCCTTCACAGAATTCACTTCTGATTAGGTCGTTTTTGATTGCTCCTGCTTTCCTGTATGTGATTGGTGGCTTCTCAGTGATAAATCTTTTTACAGTTGGGTCCTCGTTGAGGATGGCCCAGTGTTTCTTTAGGATGTTGCTTATTTTATTATGTTCGTTCGTGTATCTCATGATGAGTCTAGTCTTGTGTTCTTTTGGTTCTGGGTCCTTTTGCTTTTTCTTGAATAGAATATCTTTCCTGTCTTTTCTCACCACTCTGTTGAACGCCTTCCTTAGGGATGTCTTAGTGTAATCTCTTTCCATCAATCTGCATGTTAGTGCATCCGCTTCTTTTTTGAAGTCTTCATATTTTGAGCAATTTCGTCTGATCCTTAGGAATTGACTATAAGGGATCGCTTGTTTTAAGGGAGTTGGATGGAAACTGGTTGCATGCAGGATAGAGTTTCCTGCAGTATCTTTACGGTATAGGGTAGTTTTTAGTGTTCCATCTTTTTCCTTATAGATCCAGGTGTCAAGAAATGGGATCTTCTCTTTGCTGTAATTTAACGTGAAAAACATGTTAAAGTTGTTGTTGTTTAATTTCCGTCTCAGATCTGGGATGGATTCTTCGGGTCCTGTCCAGACGATCAAGATGTCGTCAATAAATCTCTGCCACATCAGTATATGGTCTGTGTATGGTCTATTTCGGTCATCCATAAGGAATTCCTGTTCCCAGGTTCCTAGGTAGAGGTTTGCATAGCTGGGTGCACAGCTTGTGCCCATCGCCACACCGCATACTTGCAGATAGTGTGTGCCATCAAATGTAAAATAGTTTCTTCTTAGAATATATTCCAGCATATTCAAAATGAAGTTGTTGAACGCTGGGTCATCTAAGCTTTGTTCTCTCAGTATTTTACTGATGGTGGCTATTCCTTTGTCGTGTGGGATATTGTTATACAGGGCTTCTACGTCCACTGTGATAAGTATCGAATTGGTTGGGATTGTTATGTCTTCCAAGATTTGTAGTAGGTGCATGGTGTCTCTTACATAGGACGTGAGGCTTGTCACGTATGGGCGAAGGTAGGCGTCAATAACTTCACTCATGCCTTCTGAAATACTCCCGTTACCTGAAACAATCGGTCGCCCTGGGGGGTTCTTTTCGTTCTTATGAACTTTGGGTAACGAGTAAAATGTTGGAGTCCGTGGATATTTAGTTCTTATGAAATTCCAGAGGGTAGGTGATATTATCCCATCACTTCCTGCTCTGTCGACTTTCTGATAAAATTCCTCTTTGTACCTTTGAATCATAACTGGGGAGATTTTTGTGTAACATTTTGGGTCATTTAGAATCTTCAGGCACATCTCCTTATAGAATGTGTTATCCATAATTACGACATTTCCACCTTTGTCCGATGGCTTGATCGTAATGCCTTCTAGCTCTCTTAGTTCTCTTAATGCCTTTTGCTGGGATTTAGTTAGGTTTTGCTTGCATTTTGCTCTCGACATCTTTTCGATGTCCTTTGTAGTTTCCCGCACGAATAGTGCTATTGCAGGGTTTAAACTAAGAGGTGGAAATTTGTGTGATTTTTTCTTAAATTTTTTCAGTATTTCATCCTTATCTTGTGGTTTATCAATGTCTTCTTCATCTCCACTGTCAATGACCTCTGGATTGTCGTCTGTCCATTCGTCAAGGCCTCCCTCCTGTAAAAGGAGATTCAGGTCTCTTAGGGCGCGGAACTCCGCGGCCGATAATTGGGGTTGGGATTCGCTCACAGTCGCTTGCTTACTGTACATTACTTGCTGGAGAAGTTTCCTAGCAAAGAGGTGAATGTCTTTTATGGCTTCGAACCTATCCACTGGTTTGTTGGGACAGAATGATAGGCCCAAGGTCAGTACCTCTGTCTGTTCCTTCGTTAGTGTATGTGAGGAAAGGTTGATAATAGTAAGTCCTTGCTTGGTCGTCTCCTTGTTAGTGTTAGTTGTTTCTGTTATTTGTTCCCCTTTGTCGATCTCCCTCGCGCCCCTAAAAAAGGTCTTTGTTTCTTTGGGTCTTGTTGGGATCTGGTAAAAATCTGGTGGTGCTTAACTGGGGGTGCATTTGTCATTTCGTTGCTTGGTTCATCCGGTGCATCCGTGTCCTCCTCGTTCCTGTCGGTGGTTTCTACGTTAGTTCTTTCCAGTTCTTTTTGCGCTCCCCAATGTGGTTGGCGAGCTTGTGCTCTTTTCCTTTCGTCGTTCTCCCCTCCAGAGGTGTATGTAGAAGAATCTGAGGAGTAGTTTCTCGGATTTCTCTGTCCGTACTGTGTTCTATTCCTTGATGTCTTGTTGTTGGTCCATCTGTATGCCCTGTTCTGGCTGAACGCATTTTTATCTCTCCAGTATTTCTTTTCTTTCTTTCTTAGAATTTCTTTGCTGTGTTGTTCCAGATGCTCCTTCAGTCTTTTTTCCTGTTCTGAATACAGGGTTACCGACTTCAAGGGGGTTAGTTGTTCATAGACCCCCTTAATCTCATCTTCAATAGTCTTTAGCTGGTCTTCATATTCATTCTTTAGAAGGAGCATTAGGTTCTTTGAACAAGTGTTGAGTATTTCTTCCCATTCTTTCTTCAGTTTAGTGCTGATATTTTCCATGGTTGGGAATATTTGTACTCTCAGACCTATGGGGTTGATGTTCTCTCGTATATAGCGTTCAAACGATTTTATGTGCCAATATAGCGCTGATTTTCGTTCCAAGTGTCTTCTGAGAGTGTTGAATAGGGCCGTAACGTCAGAGTCCTGTTGTTCTTGTCCCTGGAATGTCTTATGTATACCGGTCATTAGGTTTTCCCATTCTTTTCCGATTAGTTCTCCGCTTGTGTCCTCCATTACTTCCAGATTCATTAGAGTTGTCCTCCACTTCTTATAGTGGGGGAAGGTTAGAGTTGCAATCGGTTATTGATGTTCCAGCCTCCTTGTTTGGTTACCGAACTCGGTTATCCGTCAGAAGGGGGAAACTTGATTTTTTTACGATTGCTCACAATATTTTGTCTGATAACGTGTTTATACTGGGATCCTGCTGATTGATTCCAGTGTTATCAGATAATATAGAGACAAGTCTTTAGTAGGGGTGAGGTTGGATGATGATCAGTGAGGTGTGGATGTGTTATCCATCCTAAATTGTGAATTCTGGGGGTTGTTTGATCATTATCCACCTATAGATTAGTGTGTGGTTTGCCGCCGTCCCTGTCGTATTGTTTTTGGGGTTAGGTACCTCAGGCCTAAGAGATTGGTGGGACTTTATGGGCAAGGTGTAGATAGTAGAAATGAGTACAATACTTAGTAAGAATTTGTTTACTGTATGTAAAAAACATATATATATATACAGTATACAATGGTAGTGGTGAGGGGTTGTAGACCCCTGAGTGAGAAGGGTGAGGAAAATGATAGAATAGTGACAGTGTGTAAATAGTGACTTAGGTAAGATAGGAAATTTCTCTATTTCGTTTAAGAGAGTTTTCCTCTTTTTGCGTCCCAACGCGTTTCGGCTCGCTCCTGGAGCCTTTTTCAAGGGTGTAAGTCACATAGTTTTCCTGAAATAGTCAGATAGATACTCTCAGTTACAAATTGGTGATACCTATTGATTGGTATATCAAGCAATGGTATCTCCATAAAATATTGTTACATACATTTTGTTTTGCCGCAAGTAGAGATGGAGTTCCCTCATGAAACAGCGAGAGCGTGAGCCTTATAAGCCTGCAAGGTATTGAATGAGTTATAGGAAATCATGTTTGTATCGACCAGTACTGAGTGTTATTGGGGTTCGACTTACTAGCTATGTGGTGGGTTTCGGTGCCCAGGATTACCCGATGGGACATGCAGAGAGGTCCCATTCAGGTGATGCTGGGGTGTCTTGTTGAGTTGTACTTCAGATTATAGTAGTATATCCAGTCAGGGACAATCTCTGAAAGAATGAGGAGTTAAATTCAGTGTGTGGGAATTTATAGTGCAACCGGCAAGAAAATACCCTTTCAAAGGCTGGTACCTTATGGGTTCCTTACTTGCGCTGGGGGCAGGCACCTGGTTGTATGCCTGTTGGAGCCTGTTGGATGGTATGCTCCGATCTGCAGGAATGCATGGATATAATGTATTGTTTGTTATATGAAAATAATATATAAATGAGTTATATATATATAGAATATATATGTAATGAAAGATGAAAAAAAATGTATAAAAAGAAAAAGAAAGATGCACGGTAGAGTGGTATAGGCCACTGATGCTCATTCTGTTTGTATTTTAGGATAATATATGTGTAAAGCCATCTAGGGGCTTTGAAGATTCTGGCTATGTATTAGACACTTCTTACAATGGTATATATAGGAGCATTTAAAACGTGCATCTTTGTGGTGATAGTTGCTACAATTTAGGCGACTGTATGTCGCTGAATGCATTGCGGTTCCTGGTATAAGGTCGGCAAAAATAAATGAGTTTGCTTGATATGTAGAGCCCAATATTTATCAGGTAAGGTTCCATCTATGCTGGGAAGTGTATATATTGTTGGCTGCAAACTGTATATATATATATATATATATATATATATATAAACATATATATATATATATATGCAAGACCGAAAGTCTCACAGTGGGAGTCTAAAAGTACAATGTGCAAGAGTTGTGACATGTTTAGACAATGCTGGTCTGTTGGGGCCAGTGACTCACTTTTAAGAGTTGCAGGATTGTGTCTCCAAATGCGGGCTGTTGGCGGCTCCTGGGTTTTCCTCTCCTCTCAGCCTGTGTGAGAGTGAGAGGACCCGATGCTCCCCGGCCTTTTAAGGAGGTTCGCGCATGCGCAGATCGCGCCGCACGTTCCTCTCGCTGATTCCCTTCAGCTGACGTTGGGCTGTATGGCGCGTGCGCGAGTTGCGCGCGCAGCCGTACCTACGTCATCCGGGATATCAGCTGGCGGCCGCCGACAAGGTAGGGCGTGCTTCCACTGACGTGGGAGGGGGCGTGATGGCAAAGCCTCATCGCTTCTGTGTGCCCCGGTCAGCCGAATGGGCGGTGACAGGGGCTTACCTTGTCGGGTGTTTCTAGTGGGTAAATCAAATCATGACTTTGCGGTTCACATGAAAAAATACATAATACAGAACTGACATGTAATATAATAAATGCTGAAGTAAATATGTATAATCTCTATAGTGGTCTCACATGCAAAAGTATTAACAGCAGTGTGCAATAGGATCTGAATTTCAATGGGATGACAGATGTTCTGGGAAGGGGATATATATATACCCCGGGGTGGTTACCCGAATACTAATCGGATTGGAGGTTGGGAGGGCCTAAGCCCGACATACTTGGACCATTGGGGGATGCAATGATAGATGTTTTTTTGTGGGCAGGAACTGGGGGAGGAGTCATAGCATCGATCGGAAAATAAACGATCGTGGAGTTTCGAGGAGAAGATTTAAAAATCATGTCAGGATGATGAAGCGAATGATGGAAAAAGATAAATAAATAAAATAAAATGAATAGATGGAAAAAATGACCCAGGTTTCTGATGCGTTATATGTTCCAGTTGTCTCAGTCCGTTTTCCCAGAAGAGAAGCCCTCTAGAAACGGTCTATAACTTTCTGCTTCATTTAGTACTGGTGGTGTGGTGGCCTTGAGGCGTTGAATCCACCTCATTTCAAGTTGTAATAGGGTCTTGTTCCAATCACCCCCCCTCCTGGGGATGTGTACCCTTTCCAGGGCCATGAAGGTTACATTCGGCATTCTATGGGCATGTTTGTGGGCCACATGACGTCCTAAAGGTAGATAGAAGTTGCATAACTCCATGCTGTTCATATGTTGGTTTACTCTTTTGCCAAATTCTTGCTTCGTTTTGCCAACGTAAAACGCATTGCAGTCGCATCTCATTAAATAGACGATGCCCTTGGTGTGGCAATTCGCATAGTGTTTGGGTTCAAAAGACTCTCCATTTGGTAAAGTGGTTTTTGTGCATTTTTTTATTACTCTGCAGTTGTCGCATGTTCCACATGGATAGGTCCCTCTGACTTTGCATGGGTCCTTGCGATTTCCTTCACAGAATTCACTTCTGATTAGGTCGTTTTTGATTGCTCCTGCTTTCCTGTATGTGATTGGTGGCTTCTCAGTGATAAATCTTTTTACAGTTGGGTCCTCGTTGAGGATGGCCCAGTGTTTCTTTAGGATGTTGCTTATTTTATTATGTTCGTTCGTGTATCTCATGATGAGTCTAGTCTTGTGTTCTTTTGGTTCTGGGTCCTTTTGCTTTTTCTTGAATAGAATATCTTTCCTGTCTTTTCTCACCACTCTGTTGAACGCCTTCCTTAGGGATGTCTTAGTGTAATCTCTTTCCATCAATCTGCATGTTAGTGCATCCGCTTCTTTTTTGAAGTCTTCATATTTTGAGCAATTTCGTCTGATCCTTAGGAATTGACTATAAGGGATCGCTTGTTTTAAGGGAGTTGGATGGAAACTGGTTGCATGCAGGATAGAGTTTCCTGCAGTATCTTTACGGTATAGGGTAGTTTTTAGTGTTCCATCTTTTTCCTTATAGATCCAGGTGTCAAGAAATGGGATCTTCTCTTTGCTGTAATTTAACGTGAAAAACATGTTAAAGTTGTTGTTGTTTAATTTCCGTCTCAGATCTGGGATGGATTCTTCGGGTCCTGTCCAGACGATCAAGATGTCGTCAATAAATCTCTGCCACATCAGTATATGGTCTGTGTATGGTCTATTTCGGTCATCCATAAGGAATTCCTGTTCCCAGGTTCCTAGGTAGAGGTTTGCATAGCTGGGTGCACAGCTTGTGCCCATCGCCACACCGCATACTTGCAGATAGTGTGTGCCATCAAATGTAAAATAGTTTCTTCTTAGAATATATTCCAGCATATTCAAAATGAAGTTGTTGAACGCTGGGTCATCTAAGCTTTGTTCTCTCAGTATTTTACTGATGGTGGCTATTCCTTTGTCGTGTGGGATATTGTTATACAGGGCTTCTACGTCCACTGTGATAAGTATCGAATTGGTTGGGATTGTTATGTCTTCCAAGATTTGTAGTAGGTGCATGGTGTCTCTTACATAGGACGTGAGGCTTGTCACGTATGGGCGAAGGTAGGCGTCAATAACTTCACTCATGCCTTCTGAAATACTCCCGTTACCTGAAACAATCGGTCGCCCTGGGGGGTTCTTTTCGTTCTTATGAACTTTGGGTAACAAGTAAAATGTTGGAGTCCGTGGATATTTAGTTCTTATGAAATTCCAGAGGGTAGGTGATATTATCCCATCACTTCCTGCTCTGTCGACTTTCTGATAAAATTCCTCTTTGTACCTTTGAATCATAACTGGGGAGATTTTTGTGTAACATTTTGGGTCATTTAGAATCTTCAGGCACATCTCCTTATAGAATGTGTTATCCATAATTACGACATTTCCACCTTTGTCCGATGGCTTGATCGTAATGCCTTCTAGCTCTCTTAGTTCTCTTAATGCCTTTTGCTGGGATTTAGTTAGGTTTTGCTTGCATTTTGCTCTCGACATCTTTTCGATGTCCTTTGTAGTTTCCCGCACGAATAGTGCTATTGCAGGGTTTAAACTAAGAGGTGGAAATTTGTGTGATTTTTTCTTAAATTTTTTCAGTATTTCATCCTTATCTTGTGGTTTATCAATGTCTTCTTCATCTCCACTGTCAATGACCTCTGGATTGTCGTCTGTCCATTCGTCAAGGCCTCCCTCCTGTAAAAGGAGATTCAGGTCTCTTAGGGCGCGGAACTCCGCGGCCGATAATTGGGGTTGGGATTCGCTCACAGTCGCTTGCTTACTGTACATTACTTGCTGGAGAAGTTTCCTAGCAAAGAGGTGAATGTCTTTTATGGCTTCGAACCTATCCACTGGTTTGTTGGGACAGAATGATAGGCCCAAGGTCAGTACCTCTGTCTGTTCCTTCGTTAGTGTATGTGAGGAAAGGTTGATAATAGTAAGTCCTTGCTTGGTCGTCTCCTTGTTAGTGTTAGTTGTTTCTGTTATTTGTTCCCCTTTGTCGATCTCCCTCGCGCCCCTAAAAAAGGTCTTTGTTTCTTTGGGTCTTGTTGGGATCTGGTAAAAATCTGGTGGTGCTTAACTGGGGGTGCATTTGTCATTTCGTTGCTTGGTTCATCCGGTGCATCCGTGTCCTCCTCGTTCCTGTCGGTGGTTTCTACGTTAGTTCTTTCCAGTTCTTTTTGCGCTCCCCAATGTGGTTGGCGAGCTTGTGCTCTTTTCCTTTCGTCGTTCTCCCCTCCAGAGGTGTATGTAGAAGAATCTGAGGAGTAGTTTCTCGGATTTCTCTGTCCGTACTGTGTTCTATTCCTTGATGTCTTGTTGTTGGTCCATCTGTATGCCCTGTTCTGGCTGAACGCATTTTTATCTCTCCAGTATTTCTTTTCTTTCTTTCTTAGAATTTCTTTGCTGTGTTGTTCCAGATGCTCCTTCAGTCTTTTTTCCTGTTCTGAATACAGGGTTACCGACTTCAAGGGGGTTAGTTGTTCATAGACCCCCTTAATCTCATCTTCAATAGTCTTTAGCTGGTCTTCATATTCATTCTTTAGAAGGAGCATTAGGTTCTTTGAACAAGTGTTGAGTATTTCTTCCCATTCTTTCTTCAGTTTAGTGCTGATATTTTCCATGGTTGGGAATATTTGTACTCTCAGACCTATGGGGTTGATGTTCTCTCGTATATAGCGTTCAAACGATTTTATGTGCCAATATAGCGCTGATTTTCGTTCCAAGTGTCTTCTGAGAGTGTTGAATAGGGCCGTAACGTCAGAGTCCTGTTGTTCTTGTCCCTGGAATGTCTTATGTATACCGGTCATTAGGTTTTCCCATTCTTTTCCGATTAGTTCTCCGCTTGTGTCCTCCATTACTTCCAGATTCATTAGAGTTGTCCTCCACTTCTTATAGTGGGGGAAGGTTAGAGTTGCAATCGGTTATTGATGTTCCAGCCTCCTTGTTTGGTTACCGAACTCGGTTATCCGTCAGAAGGGGGAAACTTGATTTTTTTACGATTGCTCACAATATTTTGTCTGATAACGTGTTTATACTGGGATCCTGCTGATTGATTCCAGTGTTATCAGATAATATAGAGACAAGTCTTTAGTAGGGGTGAGGTTGGATGATGATCAGTGAGGTGTGGATGTGTTATCCATCCTAAATTGTGAATTCTGGGGGTTGTTTGATCATTATCCACCTATAGATTAGTGTGTGGTTTGCCGCCGTCCCTGTCGTATTGTTTTTGGGGTTAGGTACCTCAGGCCTAAGAGATTGGTGGGACTTTATGGGCAAGGTGTAGATAGTAGAAATGAGTACAATACTTAGTAAGAATTTGTTTACTGTATGTAAAAAACATATATATATATACAGTATACAATGGTAGTGGTGAGGGGTTGTAGACCCCTGAGTGAGAAGGGTGAGGAAAATGATAGAATAGTGACAGTGTGTAAATAGTGACTTAGGTAAGATAGGAAATTTCTCTATTTCGTTTAAGAGAGTTTTCCTCTTTTTGCGTCCCAACGCGTTTCGGCTCGCTCCTGGAGCCTTTTTCAAGGGTGTAAGTCACATAGTTTTCCTGAAATAGTCAGATAGATACTCTCAGTTACAAATTGGTGATACCTATTGATTGGTATATCAAGCAATGGTATCTCCATAAAATATTGTTACATACATTTTGTTTTGCCGCAAGTAGAGATGGAGTTCCCTCATGAAACAGCGAGAGCGTGAGCCTTATAAGCCTGCAAGGTATTGAATGAGTTATAGGAAATCATGTTTGTATCGACCAGTACTGAGTGTTATTGGGGTTCGACTTACTAGCTATGTGGTGGGTTTCGGTGCCCAGGATTACCCGATGGGACATGCAGAGAGGTCCCATTCAGGTGATGCTGGGGTGTCTTGTTGAGTTGTACTTCAGATTATAGTAGTATATCCAGTCAGGGACAATCTCTGAAAGAATGAGGAGTTAAATTCAGTGTGTGGGAATTTATAGTGCAACCGGCAAGAAAATACCCTTTCAAAGGCTGGTACCTTATGGGTTCCTTACTTGCGCTGGGGGCAGGCACCTGGTTGTATGCCTGTTGGAGCCTGTTGGATGGTATGCTCCGATCTGCAGGAATGCATGGATATAATGTATTGTTTGTTATATGAAAATAATATATAAATGAGTTATATATATATAGAATATATATGTAATGAAAGATGAAAAAAAATGTATAAAAAGAAAAAGAAAGATGCACGGTAGAGTGGTATAGGCCACTGATGCTCATTCTGTTTGTATTTTAGGATAATATATGTGTAAAGCCATCTAGGGGCTTTGAAGATTCTGGCTATGTATTAGACACTTCTTACAATGGTATATATAGGAGCATTTAAAACGTGCATCTTTGTGGTGATAGTTGCTACAATTTAGGCGACTGTATGTCGCTGAATGCATTGCGGTTCCTGGTATAAGGTCGGCAAAAATAAATGAGTTTGCTTGATATGTAGAGCCCAATATTTATCAGGTAAGGTTCCATCTATGCTGGGAAGTGTATATATTGTTGGCTGCAAACTGTATATATATATATATATATATATATATATATATAAACATATATATATATATATATGCAAGACCGAAAGTCTCACAGTGGGAGTCTAAAAGTACAATGTGCAAGAGTTGTGACATGTTTAGACAATGCTGGTCTGTTGGGGCCAGTGACTCACTTTTAAGAGTTGCAGGATTGTGTCTCCAAATGCGGGCTGTTGGCGGCTCCTGGGTTTTCCTCTCCTCTCAGCCTGTGTGAGAGTGAGAGGACCCGATGCTCCCCGGCCTTTTAAGGAGGTTCGCGCATGCGCAGATCGCGCCGCACGTTCCTCTCGCTGATTCCCTTCAGCTGACGTTGGGCTGTATGGCGCGTGCGCGAGTTGCGCGCGCAGCCGTACCTACGTCATCCGGGATATCAGCTGGCGGCCGCCGACAAGGTAGGGCGTGCTTCCACTGACGTGGGAGGGGGCGTGATGGCAAAGCCTCATCGCTTCTGTGTGCCCCGGTCAGCCGAATGGGCGGTGACAGGGGCTTACCTTGTCGGGTGTTTCTAGTGGGTAAATCAAATCATGACTTTGCGGTTCACATGAAAAAATACATAATACAGAACTGACATGTAATATAATAAATGCTGAAGTAAATATGTATAATCTCTATAGTGGTCTCACATGCAAAAGTATTAACAGCAGTGTGCAATAGGATCTGAATTTCAATGGGATGACAGATGTTCTGGGAAGGGGATATATATATACCCCGGGGTGGTTACCCGAATACTAATCGGATTGGAGGTTGGGAGGGCCTAAGCCCGACATACTTGGACCATTGGGGGATGCAATGATAGATGTTTTTTTGTGGGCAGGAACTGGGGGAGGAGTCATAGCATCGATCGGAAAATAAACGATCGTGGAGTTTCGAGGAGAAGATTTAAAAATCATGTCAGGATGATGAAGCGAATGATGGAAAAAGATAAATAAATAAAATAAAATGAATAGATGGAAAAAATGACCCAGGTTTCTGATGCGTTATATGTTCCAGTTGTCTCAGTCCGTTTTCCCAGAAGAGAAGCCCTCTAGAAACGGTCTATAACTTTCTGCTTCATTTAGTCCTGGTGGTGTGGTGGCCTTGAGGCGTTGAATCCACCTCATTTCAAGTTGTAATAGGGTCTTGTTCCAATCACCCCCCCTCCCAACTCGCGCACGCGCCATACAGCCCAACGTCAGCTGAAGGGAATCAGCGAGAGGAACGTGCGGCGCGATCTGCGCATGCGCGAACCTCCTTAAAAGGCCGGGGAGCATCGGGTCCTCTCACTCTCACACAGGCTGAGAGGAGAGGAAAACCCAGGAGCCGCCAACAGCCCGCATTTGGAGACACAATCCTGCAACTCTTAAAAGTGAGTCACTGGCCCCAACAGACCAGCATTGTCTAAACATGTCACAACTCTTGCACATTGTACTTTTAGACTCCCACTGTGAGACTTTCGGTCTTGCATATATATATATATATATGTTTATATATATATATATATATATATACAGTTTGCAGCCAACAATATATACACTTCCCAGCATAGATGGAACCTTACCTGATAAATATTGGGCTCTACATATCAAGCAAACTCATTTATTTTTGCCGACCTTATACCAGGAACCGCAATGCATTCAGCGACATACAGTCGCCTAAATTGTAGCAACTATCACCACAAAGATGCACGTTTTAAATGCTCCTATATATACCATTGTAAGAAGTGTCTAATACATAGCCAGAATCTTCAAAGCCCCTAGATGGCTTTACACATATATTATCCTAAAATACAAACAGAATGAGCATCAGTGGCCTATACCACTCTACCGTGCATCTTTCTTTTTCTTTTTATACATTTTTTTTTCATCTTTCATTACATATATATTCTATATATATATAACTCATTTATATATTATTTTCATATAACAAACAATACATTATATCCATGCATTCCTGCAGATCGGAGCATACCATCCAACAGGCTCCAACAGGCATACAACCAGGTGCCTGCCCCCAGCGCAAGTAAGGAACCCATAAGGTACCAGCCTTTGAAAGGGTATTTTCTTGCCGGTTGCACTATAAATTCCCACACACTGAATTTAACTCCTCATTCTTTCAGAGATTGTCCCTGACTGGATATACTACTATAATCTGAAGTACAACTCAACAAGACACCCCAGCATCACCTGAATGGGACCTCTCTGCATGTCCCATCGGGTAATCCTGGGCACCGAAACCCACCACATAGCTAGTAAGTCGAACCCCAATAACACTCAGTACTGGTCGATACAAACATGATTTCCTATAACTCATTCAATACCTTGCAGGCTTATAAGGCGCACGCTCTCGCTGTTTCATGAGGGAACTCCATCTCTACTTGCGGCAAAACAAAATGTATGTAACAATATTTTATGGAGATACCATTGCTTGATATACCAATCAATAGGTATCACCAATTTGTAACTGAGAGTATCTATCTGACTATTTCAGGAAAACTATGTGACTTACACCCTTGAAAAAGGCTCCAGGAGCGAGCCGAAACGCGTTGGGACGCAAAAAGAGGAAAACTCTCTTAAACGAAATAGAGAAATTTCCTATCTTACCTAAGTCACTATTTACACACTGTCACTATTCTATCATTTTCCTCACCCTTCTCACTCAGGGGTCTACAACCCCTCACCACTACCATTGTATACTGTATATATATATATGTTTTTTACATACAGTAAACAAATTCTTACTAAGTATTGTACTCATTTCTACTATCTACACCTTGCCCATAAAGTCCCACCAATCTCTTAGGCCTGAGGTACCTAACCCCAAAAACAAGACTCTCTGACTCATTCACTTGTGTGTGTAAATTTTAGCTTGAGCTACTGAGCAGTTCTTTTTTTTACAACAGGTATCAAGGAAATAGAGGAAAATGTTACAAGAAGGCTAAATCTCCATCTGCACGGTGGAAAAAAAGAGTCAAAATATTCAGCTACAATAATTTTTATGCAGTTTCTTAATAATACAGTATTTAACCCGTTTTCTACAAGGGCACCACTTTAAGCATTTGATTGGCATCAAAACATTGTGACAAATTGTGCGGCGGTTCTGTATGTTGGTGCCAAGTCTGGGCACAATAACAAGTGAGTGCAATATTCTGCTTTTATGTACACCTAGTTCAATAAATGCTACACTATGAGTACTTGTCCCGGTTCACACTGAGGCGACCTGTGAGGCGACCTGGTCGCCTCACAGGTCGCCGTAGGTCGCCTCCCATAGGGAAGCTGCGGACCCGTTCTAATAGGAGCGGCACAAGTCGCTCCGACTTAGAAAAAGGGTCCAGAGCTTCTTTGGGGCGACCAGGAGGCGACCGCCATAGACTTCAATGTTATGAAGTCCGTGGCGGCCGCTCCGAGGTCGCGGCGCGTTGCTCGTATGTGAACGGGCACTTATGGTTTGATGTTGTGGTGTCTTTGGAGTAAATATTGAAGAACTTAGTTGTGTAACAGAAACTAAGAAAAACTTTTTTTTTCCAAAACGTTCACATTTTTTTCTTTTATAAAATGTAAAAACCCAGTGGTGATTAAATACCACCATAAGGAAGCTCTAACAGTCTCAAAAAAATGTAAAAAAAATATTAGTGTACAGTGTTGTGTACAGTCATTTACAGTATTTGTCATTCAAAGGTAATGATAGTGCTGAAAACTGAAAAATATCCTGGATAGGAAGGGGTTTAGCATTCTTCAAGCAGTGAAGGTAATGGGGTTCTTCTTAGATAACACTGAACAATAACTTGAAACTGAAGAAAATATTGTGCTTTGAGCAATATCACTGTTTACCACTAGATGGAGACAAACACACACATTTCAGCTCTATTTGCTTAAAGGAGATGTACAGCCAAAGCTCGTTCGGCTGTACATCTCCTATGGATCACAGGAGTGGATACTGTGGAGTTTCTTCTGCACTCCTGTGACCCGTTTTCAGCAGAGAGCGGGCTGAAGTCCACTCTCTGCTGACGTCACAGAAGTCGGTCCAGACACCTCGTCATCACAACCATGGAGTCGGGATACGCCAGGTGCTTGGACCGAGCCGAGCGCTTCTCGCCCCTCCACAGCTCAGCGCTCCAAAGAGCGAGGAGAGGGCAGAGCAGAGACCGGTCACTGACAGTCAGCAGCTCTCTGCTGGGGGAGCTGTCAGAACCAGGCGATCAGCGGTGTTCGATCGCTCGGTTCTCAGTGCGGAGGCGCTGGGGAACTGATGTAGCATCGGACCGATGCTGTACCCACCTAGGTAAGTATAACTGGGGAAAAAAGGAAACCCCATATTTCTCTTTTAATTTTACATTTTATTAAAAAAAAAAAGGGGGGGAGGGGATCGGTTTACCTGGAATTAAGGCAAAAGTTAGAAAACTTTTTACTTGTGTTGTGATATTAAAATTGTTGGAATATAATAATCCAAAGTACTACTAACAATTAGGAAAAACATGTAGCTATCTTGTCTTTACATCAGCTGATTGCTAAACTCTCTACCAACAATTTTACCCTTAAGGTGGTCCTAAAGGCAGAAGTTTTTTTTTACCACAATGCATTCTATGATCTGGAGATAGCAAGCAGCTAAAGGCTCGTACACGACGAAAATCGGACAAAATATCCTCCGATTTGTTTCTCTCTTGCTCAGCATTCATTACTGTTTTTAATTGACAGTGCATAATGTTCACGAAATTTCTCATCCGATTTTCTTTTTTTTTGGGGACGTTTGTCCATAGAGTGTGATGTATGTATAAGTGTGGCCCCCGATGTTTCTGTATTCTGACATATCAACATTGGTGTATAGACTTTACATATCCCCTGCACACTGAATGTGTGGATAGATGGAGATACAGTAGATAGAGAGAGAGAGAATTAGTGCTCAGTTCATAGTGCAACGAATATAGATACCAATTATCCATCTCTGTTTTTTTTTTATGATAAACTTCCGGGTCGTCAGCAACTTCCAATCATGCACGGTCTTTCGTAGCCGATTTTTCACGGACGTACTGCGTACACAATAACCACTTTAAGACCGGAGGATTTTCCTGCTTAACATCCAGGCCACTTTTTTCAACTTGGCACTGCGCGACTTTAACTGACAATTGCGCGGTCATGCAACGCCGTACCCAAAAAAAATGTATGTCCTTTTTTTTCCCACAAACAGAGCTTTCTTTTGGTGGTATTTGATCACCTCTGCGCTTTGAATTTTTTGCGATATTAATAAGAAAAGAGCAAAAGTTTTGCGAAAAATTTACATTTTCTACTTTGACAGTTAAAAAATATCCTATATATTCAATTTTTGTCATATATTTAGGCCAAAATGTATTTAGCTACATGTCTTTGACAAAAAAATTCTCAATGAGCGTATTCTTAACCCCTTTAAGACCGGAAGATTTTACCCCATTCCTGACCAGGCCATATTTTGCGATTTGGCACTGCGTTATTTTAACGGACAATTGCACGTCGTGTGACGCTGTACCCAAAATTAAATTTATGTCCTTTTTTCCCCCCCAAATAGAGCTTTCTTTTGGTGATATTTGATCACAGCGAGACCCAGCCGAGCCACTCTGCTGCAGTAGCAGCAATGTGAGCAGTCGGCAAGTGGTTAAACGAAAATTGGACGTGCTGGGGACGGACGATGAAAATTTTGGTGTTTGTCCCTCCGTTTTTTTTTTCGTTGAAAATGTCGGCATCAGCTGCTGAAAGTTGTGTACAAACTAGCCTAAAATCGTACGATTTTACCTTGGACCCCCCCCACGTATAATGCATATCCTGTGTAAAAAGATCTGTGTACTTAACCTTTTATAATCAAGTCCAGTCATGTGATAACGAGGGGGGCCCTCTGATTCTTCCTGTATTGAATTGTATTGTAACTGTACTCAGGGCCATCTTTAACACAGGGCAAAAGGAGCAGCTGCCCAGGGCCCAATCAATGTTGGGGGGCCCAAAGCAACTTCACCTTGAGCCCGTGCTGCCCATAAATATTTTTACCATGTAGCCGATTCCCCACTTGCTCTCCCAGCTGGTGGATACAAAAGGCCCCACTGTGAGTGTCACAGGGGAGAGGCAAGCTGTGGGCTGTGTGTGCCAGGGCCAGCTTATCCAGCTTCTCCCTCTGTCAGCATTGGAGTGGCATGTTTCACAGCCCAATTCCAGCTGGTATCCTTCACATCATAATATTAGTCTGGACCATTGGGAGCCCAGAACCAGCTACCACCCTTCACAACCCCAAACCAGCCAGCACACCTCACACACATCTCACTACCAGCTTACACTCTGTACCCATTATATGCCTGTACACATTACAACCCAGTAAGAGCCTACAACCTTTGTAGCCTGTACCTTTGACAACCTAATACCTGACTGTACCCATCACAGTCTAATACCAGACTGCACCCTTCCATCTACAATACCAGCCTGAACCCGTCTTATTTTCAGTCCCAGCTTTTATTTTTGTCTGAACCAGCCTGTTAGGTCACTTAAAGATTAAAGATTTTCTAATAGTTCTCAAAGTCTATTGAAGCAGCGCCTTCATATAAATTGTGATGCTAAGTGGGAGGGTTGGAGTGATGTCTCCATGTCACTTTCCTATGTTGAGTGACATCACAGGCATGCCCGAACACTGGGAGTGTTAGCTTAGGTCTGTTTTGTGAATTTTTTATATCAACCATAAAAACAAGAAGCAATGAATTGTGACTTAAGAAGTAGGAAAAGCACAGGTCTTCTAAACATTCTAACCTAACCTATAATTAAAAAGGAGACAAAAGGTCTGCATCCATCCACCCACAAAGGAGCAAGCTACAGCCTGTTGTTGTAGCCAAGCTAGTCTTGTTTTCTGCTCCCTCCTGTAAACTTTTACGGGTGTCTTCCTCATCTGCAGCATGTCTGAAAGTCACGGAGTCAGCCTCATCCCTAAGGCATTACATTCTCATTTTTCTCTCATATAAGTTGACAAGCTTCTTGAACCCCCACCCCTACATTTTACTTCTGTTCAGTGTGCTTCTTTTATCAGTCTCTGACAACAAAGTAGTCATTGCGTGCTTCTTCCAACAGAAAAATAATAGGGAAAGCATTGCTAGTGCCACATATACTATATTACCAAAAGTATTGCGACGTCTGCCTTTACACACACATGAACTTTAATGGCATCCCAGTCTTTGTCGGTAGGGTTCAATATTGAGTTGGCAAATCCTTTACAGCTATAACAGTTTTAACTCTTCTGGAAAGGCTGTCCACAAGGTTTAGTAATGTGTCTATTAGAATGTTCGACCATTCTTCCAGAAGTGCATTTGTGAGGTCAGACACTGATGTTAGAGAGAAGGCCTGGCTCACAGTCTGCGCTCTAATTCATTCAAAAGGTGTTCTATCGAGTTGAGGTCAGGACTCTGTGTAGGTCAGTCAACTTCCTCCACCCCTACCTCGCTCATCCACGTCTTTATGGACCTAAGAATAAGATAAGATAATAATACTTGGGTTTATCTGTCTATGAAAATTGGGAGAGTGGTCAGAGATAAAATAAATGCTTTAATTATTAAAGTATTTATTGCCTGCATGCAAATGTATATAAACAGACATCTTATAGAAGGTTCAGAACTGCCTTCTGACACATGTTGAAGCACACTTCTGTTGCTGGCATATGCATAAAAAAGTTGCCATAGACTCCATTCTATTGGTTTGAAATATAACTGAAGGCAAAACCTTTTTTTAGATTTTAGATGGTTTTTCTTTTAACACTCTTAACAAAAAGCATCTTGCAAACAGTGCTGGGAAATGCTTTACAGTGGTAGTGGAGATATGTGTACATTTCCATCTGTGCTTGTTTTATCTCCTCCCCCCATTTTTTTTTTTTTTTTTTAAGGGGAATATTTCTCAACATTTTTTCAGTCTAATCTTGATCTAATTTTTTTTTTATGCTTATGAGTCTGAAGATTGTATACATTAGTCCTCATAATAACATGAATACAAACCAAAAAGTAACAGGTAATGTTTTACAACCCCACACCTTTACCATTAACCTTTTACATTTGTGTAGGGTGACAAATATTTGATTTTTGACTTACATTTTAAAACCTTTTATTGGAATACAGTACAGGACACAGGTTTTCATATTCATAACAGATGCGTTATATGCTGCATATGATTGGACACTGGCAAAGCAAATCAAAGCTTGAAAAATCCAACATATATAACCTCTCCCAGCATGCAAGCCTCTGTTTTGTAGCAAGCAATGTTAGGACCAAGTCACAGAGGGGAGGGTTCTATGTCCTGTACTTTACCATTAGAAAAGGGTTTCACAAGGAAGTCAAAAATCCTATTTTTCTTTATAGTACAGGACAAAGGTCTTTAAATTTAAAATGAATGTGGTAGCCCAAATCAGTAAGGTGAGGGGAGGGTAACCTGGCATGGAACTTGCCAAAATATCCCAACATATAAACCAAGAAAGGTTTTGAACTACTGTACAAAAAAAGTGGTAACAAACCCAACCATCTAGAATGGCAATGCACATCATAAACAAACAAAATATATATTTTGTTTATTTGTGTTGTGCATTGTCCTTTCAGGTGCACCTTGCTGCAAAGGCCAGTTATAGATTGCAGTGGCTGCCACTTTTTTGTACAGTTGGACAAATGGCAGCCTTCGCTGCCATTGTGCTCTTGCTGGGTGTCATGTGTGTCCCTGTGTTTTTTAGGTGGGCTCCTTCCGGGTATATCTGCCCTTATCTATGCATTCTAATATGTGCTCCTACTATGGAGGCTCTTGAAATTTAGATTTAGGACCCAAGTATATACTATGTTCCCTTGGCGTGGGCACTGTGGCTTACACATATATTTTCAAATGTGTGCAAAAGAAACCCTCTGTTTTTACATAAACTGTTACTCAGGGCCAATTTGGTTGTTTTAGAGCCGGTTCACACTGCCGCGACCATAAGTCGCCCCATGTCGGAGCGACTTTTTACCGCGATTTTACCGCGATTTTACCGTGACTTCAGCGCGACTTGTGAATTATTTTGCGTGACTTATATGACAGACGACTTTGTGTTTGGCCAATCAGAATATGATGTGTTGTGACCTAATTCCCCTTTTCTGTTTTTTTTTTTTTACTCATTTCCTCATTGCCCACCAGTGCCACGTATCAGTGTCCACCAGTGCCACGTATGTGTCCACCAGTGCCACTGCCCACCAGTGCCTCGAATCAGTGTCCACCACTGCCACATATCAGTGCCATGAATCAGTGTCCATCAGTGCCACGTATCAGTGCCACGTATCAGTGCCACAAATCAGTGTCCACCAGTGCCACATATAAGTGCCACGTATCAGTGCCACGAATCAGTGTCCACCAGTGCCACGTATCAGTGCCACTAATCAGTGTCCACCAGTGCCATGTATCAGTGCCATGTATCAGTGCCACGAATCAGTGTCCACCAGTGCCACTTATCTGTGTCCACCAGTGCCACTCACACAGACCAAGCAGAGATAATGGAATATATATACCATTACATATATATATATATATATATATATATATATATATATATATATATATATATACCATATACCATATACCATATACCATATACCATATAGGCATGGCTGCAATGTGGGGAATGCCTGGCTAATCTCTTTCTTCTTCCTGGAAAGTCTGATAACAAGTCGCTTCAATTAAGATAAGGAGGCGACTCCCATTGAACTATATGGGACAAGTCGGATCACAGGGCGCCTCAAAGTAGTACATGACCCTTTTCTGAAGTCGGAGCAACTTCAGTAGTGCCAATTAAGACGGCACTGATTGACTAACATTGCTTTTGTTATGTCAAGCGACCTGGGGCGACACAAGTCGCCTCACAAGTCGCGCTTGTGTGAATGGGCTCTTATAGGCTGGTGGGTAAGTGTGCTAAGAAACCTTTTGTTTGTTTGTGGTTTTGAACTATTGCCTGCAAAACCTTGTGGCCAAAACTAGCATTAGCAGAGGCCTAAACATCCACCTTTGTAAAACTTTGTGAACGTGTGAACCAAGGACCAGGTCGTAGCTTTAAGCAGGGTATACGCATTCAGTTTTTTTTTTTTTCGTTTAATCAGTGAGTTGAACAAAAAAAAAAAAAACTGACAGATCCCCGCATCCACACAAACGATGTGTCATGTAGGGATTTCCCCTGCCATAGTAGTGTATCCTGACAGGTTTGACTTCCCCCCTACCGCCAAAATACACAGATCATTCAAACATGAATATTTGACAGAAACTGGTCGTTAGACTTTTTTCTGTTGAACAAACAGCAGTACACACTGAAATTCAGCCGGTTACTGCTGAACTGGCTGATTTTCCATCAGTGTACACCCTGCTATACACAGCTAAGCAACAGAAACCTGATGCTGAAACACTTAAGATGTGGCAAAGGTCTAGTAGAATAAGCTTTAACCAGAAAGGGAGGCTCCATTTCCTTCAGGGTATAGACAACGGAAACACACTAAAAAAATCCACCTAGCAATAGTGGATCATAGGGTTGGGAGAGATACTGGAAGAACAGTTTGGTCGAAAGACTGGCTTGCCCCTGTGTATCACCAGAAACGGCTCTTTACCAGATAAAGCAGCCAAATCCAAATCCCATCTAGATGAAATGATTGCCACCAGGAAAGTCACCTTGAGAGTAAGGGATTGGTTCAAAAGGCAGCTGTTGGAGGACCAAAAGCACAAGAGGAAAATCCCATGGCATCACAGAAGTCCAGGGGGGTGAAATCATGTGAGCGACCCCCTGAACAAAAACCTTCATCAAAGAGTGAGAATCTTTTGGTTTCTGGAACAAAATGGCCATCTAATCTTTCAAATTACTCAACATCAATTTCTGGTCCAGGCCCGACTGCAGGAAAGCCAGCAATATTGGTGGGGGTGTAATTTTCTTTGCTCACACCATTGAAAATATGCCTTCCAAGTACGATAATACACCTTCCGAAAAATCCCCTTCCAGGCATTCAGGAAGGTGGGAAACACCCAATCCTATATCCCCCTCTACCTCAGGACCTGGGCTTCAATAGCCATGCTGTTAAAGCTAGCAACTGTAGAGCAAGATGGAAGATGAGACTTTGAGACAGAAGATTTGATAGGTCCGGAATATGGCAAGGAGGTCCAGGCCCGACTGCAGGAAAGCCAGCAATATTGGTGGGGGTGTAATTTTCTTTGCTCACACCATTGAAAATATGCCTTCCAAGTACGATAATACACCTTCCGAAAAATCCCCTTCCAGGCATTCAGGAAGGTGGGAAACACCCAATCCTATATCCCCCTCTACCTCAGGACCTGGGCTTCAATAGCCATGCTGTTAAAGCTAGCAACTGTAGAGCAAGATGGAAGATGAGACTTTGAGACAGAAGATTTGATAGGTCCGGAATATGGCAAGGAGGTTCTGCCAGCAGAAAAATCACGTCTGAGTACTAAGCCCTTGGTCATCTTGGAGCTACCATAGTAATCAAGAAAGCAGCTTTTGCTTATTAATTCTACATGGTCCATGCAACTGGGGGCGTGGAAGGGGGTGTTTCCTTTTCCTACATACATTGTACAAAAAGGTGTCCCTCTTTTCCCTCTCAGAGGGTTGGCAGGCCTGCCACTCATTACCAATTCTAAAATATTAGCATATTATGACATAAAAAAAATAATAATTCAACTCAGGTTTTTCCTGTATTATCTCAGAAGGACATGGTTTTGTACTGTTGTAGGACAGGAAAGGTTATTTATGTTTCTAAGTCAGTGATAGAAACAGAGGTCAGCTTTGTCCAATCAGAAAAGGAGAGATGCACTTGGCTGCAGGGTAATCGGGCACTTTCATTACCCTACCATCAGTGTGGCTATGTCTTTATATTACTATGCATATATTTTTCTATTGTACTATAAGTGTGACCCTTGCGTTGGGTGCAGTGTTTTTCTTTTTTTTTTTGTATGTACCTGACTGTCATTATTTTATATGCTTGTACCTGTACCTCTTTCTTTTGTTGTTTTCTTAATACAAAAACTTTTGGATTTAAAAAAAGAAAAGGAGAGATATGCAATTTTGTTTGGATTTGAATGTTTTTATTAATATATACAGTATATAAGAAACTAGTAAGTCAGTGGGAGACTTGTTCCTTCATGTCTTCTGCAACACATATTCTCTTTATGTTTGATACTAAATAGCAAAGGCAAAAGGCTCACCATCTCCAACAGTGGCAACAGCGGCACCCTGTCACCACAAGGTTACTTAAAAAAGGGTAGCCCTCTAAAGAGAATCATCTATATTTAACTCTCTAGTGATCTATGTCCCTTATTCGCTGTATGTCCCTGTGCTGGCTCATACATTACTACAAAACATAAAAATACAAATGCAGAGAATATGATATATACTACCAGCCAGGAAAACTTGTTCAAATTGAGGAAATTGTGCTTACAGAATTTTGCTTTTAACCCCAAGGAATTGATTCACATATAAAACCACGATGGCAAAAAGCTGACTCATATCTTTTTGTACTTGGCAGAGCAAACTATTGTGAAAGTGCATTTCAGTCCAAACTTTCAAAAATGCTAGACATCCACCATAACTTTTAACATACAAAGCAGTATTTCAAAACATGAGGATCCAGAAAGGTTTGTAGAGGGGAATAGTTTTCAAATTGCTTCAACAAAATGTAAAAGGTTTATATTTTGCAGCATACAACATCAAGTCTATACTATTCACAGTGAAATTGATTAGGAGAACTGTTGAGAGTGAAAAAAATGTTCTTACAAATGCAAAGCAAAGTGGTGGTAATCCATACATGGCATTGTCTTACTTAAGTACAGAAATCGAGGGCAGATTGCCTGCTCAACTGCTCTTGAGTTGGTGACTGGATTCCACTCTACCTGTGAGAAGCAACCAAGTGCAACCACGGGTCATTCCATCTTCTTTGGTCATAAAAAATAGTACAAAAAGACTGCAAGGGTGTTGCTTTACAGGAGGGAGATTGGGTACACACCTGGAGAACAGGGCTGTCAAGTGATGTAGCTTCTTAAAGCGGAGTTCCGGCCTCAAGTCAAAATCGATCAAATAAAGGGCAACCTGAAAAAGAAATGGATACTGGCAATTTTTTTTTTTTGGTCACTTACCTTATTATAGAAGAAAATATACTCAGCTTCCTACCACTTCCTCCCTCTGCGGCCGCGGCCCGCGCCGTCACTTTCGGTTTGCGATGATTCCTGGGAGCTGAACGTCATCACTCCCAGGAATAGATGCACTGCACCGGCCCAACTCGTCACTTCCGGTGCAGGCGCGGCATTCACTGATAAACAGCTTCTGGGCATGCAGTGCATTGTGGGACTCCGACGTCATGGAAGAGGACACGAAGAGGCACGCTGCGCCTTCAGCTGCCCACACCTGAGATGGCAGTGCTGGAGAAGAAATTTTCAAGGTAAGTATTTCTTCTTACAGGACAATGCGACCTGGGACAGTTCAGAGGCTATCCATTATGGAATTTACTAGCCCTGACTGTCCCGGGGGTATTTTTAGCTGACCCCCGAGGCCAGAACTCCGCTTTAATTTAAAGCACCCAGATCTTACCAGCTGCAAATTGAGGGCAGTTGTGCATAGAAGGTCACACAACATTGTTTTTCAAGTGGAAGAAGTAGATTGTGACTACAGATTAAGTAAAATCAAACCAATGTCAAATCCAAAAGAGGGGCCTAAGGCACTATAAATAAGAAACAACGAATTGAAAAGGATTAAGAGAGGTGCATGGAAGCCAGCCAGCCCCCAGTCTGATGTACTCACCCTCCAGTCTGCCACCAACCAAGTAGACCTGTCTCATGATATAAATAAAGAACAGGGGTTTAGTTGACACGCATTTTCAAATGCATGTGTAAGCTGCAGGGCCACTACACGGCACCCTGTTTTACCTGCAGTCCTAACACTTTTAATTTGAGTGTCTCCACACTGGGAGGACATGGCTGCAAATGGATGGATAAGAGGCAGGTGGGAGGGAGCAGCCCAACCTCCCCCAACCCACCCCCATCCATGACTGGTCTAGTATCTCAAAACTCTAATAGCGATGTTCTTGTGATGGTACAAACTGAAAACGACCAGATGAGAAGCATACACCTCCAACCCCTTGGCGGATGCAGTGTAATATGAAATTAGGGATGGAGGCACTGTGCTATACAGGCCAATTGCCTCATATAAAGTCCCAATCTGTGTTTTACACTGCATCCGCCAAGGGGTTGGACACTCAAATTAAAAGTGTTAGGACTGCAGGTAAAACAGGATGCCATGTAGTGGCCCTGCAGCTTACACATGCGTGTCACAAATGCATGTCAACTAAACCCCTGTTCTTTATTTATATCATGAGACAGGTCTACTTGGTTGGTGGCAGACTGGAGGGTAAGTACATCAGACTGGGGGCTGGCTGGCTTCCATGCACCTCTCTTAATCCTTTTCAATTTGTTTTTTCTGATACAAGGATGGAGACGCTGGGCTGTCAGGGCTTACCTTTGTTGGGAGTCATTCAGGCAGAGATTTATGCTCACCCTTGCAAACAAACACAGACCAGGGTGACCAGGTAAGAAGCCACCTGGCCTGTGAGTTTGTGCACGGGGGCTGTGCAGGATAACCAGGTCCAAATACAGGCAAGGACTAGAGCAGGAGAACCGTCAGGTGAAGCCAGGGGTCAGAAGCCGGAAACAAACAGGAATGCAGGAACTCAAACAACAGGAACCAAACCAGGAAACCAGAATCAATGAACTGACACTGCCCTTAGGGAGGGGCAGTGTCTTATACCTTGTTAATTAGGTATCAAATACAGCTGGAGAGTTACTGACAGGTCTGAGCCTCTGGTGAAATCCAGCCCCCTAGTGCTGCAGGCAATACAGGAATAAACAGGAGTTCTCCAAAGTCCTGAAGTGGCTCAGAGGCTAGTTTGCAGACTGGGAAGCCAGAAGGACACAGGTTCAATACCTCTGAAAGGCACCAGTGGGGTGGCCACGCCTAGCCGTCTGGCGGGTATGACTAGAACCCTGACAGTACCCCCCCTTCAGGGACGCCCGTGTAATGTTCTGGTACCTTTGGGTACCCTAATTACTCTTTCATAAGTGTATGCGCCCCACCATTCTCTTTTGGTAAGGTGCGCATACACCTTTAAGACTGATGCTGTCATCACTGAGCGCCGGACTGGATGGCTATTTAGATCGCCAGCTCTCACTCACATGTGTTCGTTCAAACTGCTTTGTGCCTTGATGCTAACCTGTCTTGAAGCTCTCATGCTTGCAAGCATACCTCGCTGTCGGAACCACGCTGCGCTGATCCCTGTATCCCGCTACCGGATCATCCGCTCTTGCCGAACCTCTCCTCTGCTACATTGCTATTAGTGATAAGTACCCCACAGGGGAAACCTCTATAACTTTCATACTAAAGCTTACACTATCTAGCTCTGCATACTAAGGACTATTACTACATCTGCATTATCTAAGATTGCTAGCTCTTGAGCCTACTACCACCTGTTCTTGCACTGGGTTGATCTCTCTTGTATGTCCACCTGCTACTCTGTCATCTGCTACCATACATGATTGCTAAACCTATCTGCATCCCATCTGCTACTATCTTACTTTCAAGAACATTTCCTTTCAAGTGTCTGTCATCTACCATCTCTACCCAACCTGTCTCTTCAGCCTATCATCACTGTGTTACTATATACATAAGTCACTCTAGGAAACATCTTATTGAGTGTGTGTATTTACTTGCTGAATTGAGATCATCCACACATGATGAGTCATTGAGAGTTGGGAATGGTGTCTCAGCGTTTCTCTACATGACTACTGAAGTGGAATATTTCTGCAGCTGAAAATCCACATCATACATAAAACGCAGGAGCGTTACAGATTGAACGAACCACAAATGGATTCAGCAGAAATAACCACTCAGATGACACAATTAAAACAGCAAGTACCTGCGTTAATACACGCACTTGCTGAATTAAAAGAAGACAATCAGGCTCTGTCGCAGCAGGTAATTAGACTGACACAACTTACCACTGCTCAGTCCCCTGAACCCAAAATAAATCCTCCTTTGGTATTTACAGGCGATCGCAAAAAATTTCGCGAATTTAAAAACGCATGTGAGTTACTTTTCTTGCTAAAACCCCGTACCTACCTTACTGATCACATTAAGGTTTGTACTATTATTTCTTACCTAACAGGCGATCCTCGGGCCTGGGCAGACTCTCTTTTTGAGAAAAGCGACCAGCTTCTCAACTCCTATGCCTTGTTCCTAGCAGAACTCACTAGCCTATATGATGATCCCAATAGGCAGAGTACTGCCGATCTTCAATTAAGATCCTTGAAACAAGGTGGGAGACCTGTAGAAGACTTTGTCGCAGAATTCAAGAGATGGACCCTTGATTCAGAATGGAATGATGCATCTCTGAAATCCCAATTTAGGCTTGGCCTATCAGAGGCCGTTAAAGACGAGCTCGCCCGAGCGGATCTGCCAAAAACCCTGGATGCATTGATACAACTCAGTATCACCATAGATAGAAGACTACGAGAAAGAAAGGCTGAGAAAATGGGAATGCCATTATCCAGTTCTTCTCGGATTTCGGCCGTTGACCCCGTTCCTATGGAGGTAGGAACCATACGCCCACCTCTATCAACTATGGAAAGAGCCAGAAGACGATCTGGTAATCTCTGCTTGTACTGTGCATCCCCGGATCACAAGATAAACGTCTGTCCCCTAGTCTACAAAAAGAAGGGTGAGTGTTCACATGTCCTCCTAGGGGGATTGACAACTTCAATCACTAACCCTTACCTTTCTGTTTGCTTAACATTACAGTGGGACCAGAACAGGATTACTACTAAGGCCATGATTGACACAGGATCTTGTGGAAATTATATTGACATACGTTTTGCTGCTTTAAATAAAGTTCCTATTATTTCTAAACTTAAACCTGTCTCAGTAAGTCTTATTAACGGTGTTCCTTTATCCTCTGGTCCGATCACTGATCAGACACAGGCACTCCTAGTCACTACTAATGGGTCTCATATGGAGACCACTACCTTCAATCTAATACCTTCACCCCACTTTCCCATTGTTTTGGGACTTCCCTGGTTGCACACACATCAACCAACCATAGATTGGAAGGAACGGACCCTGACCTTCCTCTCTTGCTATTGCGAGGGTACGTGTAACCTCCCGTCTTTCGGGAAGATCCTGTCTGTGGTGACAGATGAGATTGCACCACTATGTTATCAGGATCTCTCTGAGGTTTTTCTTGAGAAAAATGCTCAAGCACTACCTCTCCATCGAGACTATGATTGTAGCATTGATCTACTCCCAAATAGCAAATTGCCGTTCGGTCATGTTTATCCTCTTTCACAGGATGAACTTTCCCATCTCAAAGACTATTTGGATGAGAATTTGGAAAAAGGTTTTATTAGACCTTCCACTTCTTCCACAGCAGCAGGACTCTTTTTTGTCCGCAATAAGGACTCAAGTCTCAGGCCTATCATCGACTATAGGCAATTGAATGCTATTACAATAAAAGATCGCTATCCTCTACCGCTTATCCCTGAGCTCATTGAGCAGGTGCGTGGAGCTACCTATTTTTCAAAATTGGACCTGAAAGGAGCATACAATCTCATTCGAATCCGTGATGGACACGAGTGGAAGACTGCATTCAGAACCAGATACGGATTGTTAGAATATCTTGTAATGCCATTCGGGCTATGCAACGCCCCTGCAGTTTTTCAACGATTTATAAACAATATTTTCAGAGACTTACTAGATGTCTGTGTTGTGGTATATCTGGACGATATACTTATATATTCACGATCCCTGTCTGAACACATAAGACATGTAAGACTAGTATTATCGAGATTGCTTGCACACAACCTTTATGTGAAACTGAGAAAATGCTTGTTTCATAAAGAAGAGGTACTGTTTCTAGGCTACATCATATCCAAAACAGGAATCGAGATGGACATGAGTAAGATATCCTGCATTCAGGATTGGCCTACACCAACCACACGCAAGGCGCTACAGCGATTCCTTGGATTTTCAAATTTCTACAGGAAGTTCATTAGAAACTTCTCTGCCATTGTGAGACCCCTCACACAGCTCACTAGCATTAAAAAACCATTCAAATGGTCAGATGAAGCAAATAAAGCTTTTCACCTGTTAAAGACAAGGTTTACTTCTGCTCCCATACTACGCCATCCAGACCCATCCCTCCAATACATTCTGGAAGTAGATGCGTCAAACATGGCAGTAGGAGCAATACTCTCCCAACGACCAACTCACACTTCACCACTTCATCCAGTCGCCTTTTTTTCGAAATCCCTAAGCAGTCCAGAGATAAATTACCCCGTGGGTGAAAAGGAACTGCTTGCTATAAAATTGGCTCTGGAGAATTGGCGACATCTACTCGAAGGCACCCAATTACCAATACTTATATACACGGACCATAAAAATCTCCAATATCTTCAGACTAACAAAACTCTCTCGCACCGACAGGTACGATGGTCACTATTCTTTCTAAGGTTTAACTTCCTAGTGACCTACACACCTGCAGATAAGAACAAAAAGGCGGATGCACTGTCACGACTAGCTGAAGAAAACTGCTTCGAAATCCCTTCCGTTCCTATAATACCTCACAAACGCATTATTGGAGTTGTCCGTTCCTTGAAGGAAGAGGTTTTGCATGGTATAAGTTTGGATTCACCCCCACCACAACTAAATACTGATGCAGAAGGCTTCCTCTACTACAACGACAAACTTTACATACCACCTACCATACGCACCAAGATCTTGGAATTATCGCATGATGTGCCTATGGCAGGACATATGGGTATGACAAAGACTCTTAATCTGATTACCAGGCAATTCTGGTGGCCTGACATGAAAACATCTATACAAAAATTCGTCTCTTCGTGCAATGTCTGTGCCAGGTCCAAAATTGACACTACGAGACCATCCGGTCTACTATGCAGTCTACCAATACCCCAAACTCCATGGGAAGTTGTGTCCTTGGACTTTATAGTGGAATTGCCTCCTTCCAAAGGATTTAATACCATCTTAGTGTCAGTGGACCATCTGACAAAAATGGCACATTTCATTGCTATTCGCAGACTACCTTCGTCCAAACAAACGGCAGAACTCCTGATGAAACATGTCTTTAAGTTACATGGTATCCCAAAAACTCTTCTGTCTGACCGTGGATCACAATTTATTTCCAAGTTCTGGCAAGAACTATGTCACATACTACGGATCGAGCGGAAGCTCACTTCTCCTTACCATCCGCAGACCAACGGACAGACTGAAAGAGTCAACCAATGCATCGAGCAATATTTACGTTGTTACACTTCTTACCAACAGGATGATTGGG
Source organism: Pelophylax lessonae (assembly GCF_965119305.1). NCBI lineage: Eukaryota > Metazoa > Chordata > Amphibia > Anura > Ranidae > Pelophylax > Pelophylax lessonae. The sequence goes on from NC_138768.1 coordinate 650,376,498, forward strand.
TGGATCTTCTCCCTCTGGCAGAATTTGCCTACAACAACGCAACCCACAGTACGACCAAGCAGAGTCCATTCTACTTGAACTATGGGTTTCATCCCTCTATTCTTCCACCACGCATCCTTCCTTCAAATAACCCAGTAGCTTCAGACTATCTTACCCAAATAAAGGACTCTCTGGGTTTGCTTAATACTACCATTGCACACGCTCATAGTCAACAAAAGAAGTACTATGATCTTCGCAGAAGACCTTCTCCTCAGTACGCTATCGGGGACCTCGTTTGGCTCTCAACAAAAAATTTAAGACTGAAAATCCCTAGCAAAAAGCTTGGACCTCTGTTCTTGGGACCTTTCCCAATCAAGAAACTTATTGGAAAAGCTGCAGTACAGCTTACATTGCCAATAGACCTCAAAATACATCCCATTTTCCATGTGTCGCTACTGAAGCCCCATGTTCCTGACCAAGGAATAAGGCCTACTATCCCACCTCCTCCTCCTGTACAAGTTGAAGGTGGAGAAGAATATGAGATAAAAGAGATTCTGGATTCTCGTATCCACAGAGGAAGACTTCAGTACTTAGTTCGATGGAAGAACTATGGGCCCCAAGACGACACCTGGCTAAACACCTCTGACATACATGCCTCTAGATTAATCCGCAATTTTCATGCGAAGTACCCAGACAAACCAGCTCCAGAGGCCTTCAGGAGCCGGCCTTAAGGGGGGGGTACTGTAATGTTCTGGTACCTTTGGGTACCCTAATTACTCTTTCATAAGTGTATGCGCCCCACCATTCTCTTTTGGTAAGGTGCGCATACACCTTTAAGACTGATGCTGTCATCACTGAGCGCCGGACTGGATGGCTATTTAGATCGCCGGCTCTCACTCACATGTGTTCGTTCAATCTGCTTTGTGCCTTGATGCTAACCTGTCTTGAAGCTCTCATGCTTGCAAGCATACCTCGCTGTCGGAACCACGCTGCGCTGATCCCTGTATCCCGCTACCGGATCATCCGCTCTTGCCGAACCTCTCCTCTGCTACATTGCTATTAGTGATAAGTACCCCACAGGGGAAACCTCTATAACTTTCATACTAAAGCTTACACTATCTAGCTCTGCATACTAAGGACTATTACTACATCTGCATTATCTAAGATTGCTAGCTCTTGAGCCTACTACCACCTGTTCTTGCACTGGGTTGATCTCTCTTGTATGTCCACCTGCTACTCTGTCATCTGCTACCATACATGATTGCTAAACCTATCTGCATCCCATCTGCTACTATCTTACTTTCAAGAACATTTCCTTTCAAGTGTCTGTCATCTACCATCTCTACCCAACCTGTCTCTTCAGCCTATCATCACTGTGTTACTATATACATAAGTCACTCTAGGAAACATCTTATTGAGTGTGTGTATTTACTTGCTGAATTGAGATCATCCACACATGATGAGTCATTGAGAGTTGGGAATGGTGTCTCAGCGTTTCTCTACATGACTACTGAAGTGGAATATTTCTGCAGCTGAAAATCCACATCATACATAAAACGCAGGAGCGTTACAGCCCGCCGGGCGTGAACATTTTCCTCAGCAGGAGTGGAGCGTCTGGCACGCAATGCCTCCTCAAATAAACGCAAGTCTTTTTTGCAGACTACAGTACCATCAGGATCATAGGTACAGTCTGGTGGTATATCTTCTTCGAGCAGGCTTGAAGTAGTGTTGGTACTAATAAGAACTGCATCTTTAGGAGACAGCGTTGCCTCTTCTGGGGCTTTAGACAGAAGTGTCACAGAGGTCACGTTATCAGGTATCTGAAGGACATTGGTGGTTTCAATCACAGTGGTCTGAGTACCCTTGGCCATAGACGAACATGAACTTGTGTGACAACAATGTTGGCAATTCACAGACAGAGGTGTATTGCTGACTGGGTATAACTGAACAGCACCCAAATGGAGAGCCCGAGGTCTAGGAGGGCGCGTAGGTCACAGAGAGATAAAGTGCCCTCTTTCTCCACAGTAAAAGCAGAGACCACGGCCTCTCCTCTGGTCTCTTTCATCAGGTGTCAATTTGGTCTTTATCTTTATGAGACCTATCTCCATGGGTTCTTCAGAGTCGGCAGGAACATAGGAAACCTCTGGAGTTTCTCTATGAACAGGTTCACAAGATGGCAACATTGACGTGTGGTGTTGGTATTCCCTGTCTCTGGGTATCTTGGATTCTCTGAAACCTGACCTTGGAGTAGACGGTTTTCTAGAGGTCTTACACTGCGAGTCCAATGCAGTCAAGAAGGACACCCAGCTGTCAAGGACAGGATTCTGAGCCACCAACATCTGGTGTGCCCATGTCTTGATCCATCCAGACAGCAGATTGATAGCCGCACAGACCTTGATAAAGTCACTGACATATGTCCGAGGCTTTAAGGCAAATAAAATTTCGCAGTCCACCTTAAAGCACTGGAAAGAAGCACGACTACCATTGAATCTCTCAGGCATGACAACAAATGGCTCTGAATATGCAGGTTCCGAGACTGGGCGTACTGTGCCTTTAAGTAACAGAATTTCACGCTGCAGCTCTGAAACAGTCTGGGCCAGGCTGGACACTTGCAGGGTTAGCATCTTGCACATCTCTGCTGACTCCATGTTTGGTCAGTTCATTCTGTCAGGGCTTACCTTTGTTGGGAGTCATTCAGGCAGAGATTTATGCTCACCCTTGCAAACAAACACAGACCAGGGTGACCAGGTAAGAAGCCACCTGGCCTGTGAGTTTGTGCACGGGGGCTGTGCAGGATAACCAGGTCCAAATACAGGCAAGGACTAGAGCAGGAGAACCGTCAGGTGAAGCCAGGGGTCAGATGCCGGAAACAAACAGGAATGCAGGAACTCAAACAACAGGAACCAAACCAGGAAACCAGAATCAATGAACTGACACTGCCCTTAGGAAGGGGCAGTGACTTATACCTTGTTAATTAGGTATCAAATACAGCTGGAGAGTTACTGACAGGTCTGAGCCTCTGGTGAAATCCAGCCCCCTAGTGCCTAGCCATCTGGTGGGTACGACTAGAACCCTGACATGGGCATACCTGCTGGTGTCTCACCTAAAGTCCCACATAGCCCACATTGTTTATAAATAAGAAACAAATTCTCCAAAAGCCAGGAAGTAACAACAAGAACATGACAAATCTAGATGAGTAATGAAGCCACCTAAGCATGATCTATACACATGCAATATACTTGTGGTTACTGACTGAATTTTAGGATTTTTATGTTTTTTTTTTTTTTATGAAAACTGAGGTTAGGTAAACTATATACAGTATGTATCTGAATCTTTATCATGACCAGTTTATCTAGTGATGGAAAGAATCAACTTCTAAACCCTTATGCTTGAAGATTTTGTATAATTTAAGGACAGTGGGCTGAGAGTAGTGTGTTTACATACCAACTCTGAGAACAATAGGTCTGGAATCTGGTAGTTGAATCTGGCCATATCACATTCAACCTAAGTTAGATAACAAGAAGCAATGAAACCTAGTTTACTCTGGTCAACTCCTATAATCAAATAAACATACTCACAAGACTGATAAGACAGTTAAGCTGGCCATAGACGTATTGAAAATCAGCTGGTTCCTGCTGAACCGCCCAAATTTTGATCTGACTAGGGGCAGGCTGGTTGTACTGAAGTCAATCCAGGAACCAGATATAAGCTTTTGTTTCTTCTCCGAAAACCCCATAGTTATGTCTTCTCCGAAAACCCCATAGTTATGGTTGATTCTTTTCAAAAACAGCCTGTGTCATTGTCTACAGCTGTTTATATTGAAGCCAAGTCTTTGTAGGCTCGTTCTGCTGATTCACACCTAGGCCTCATGCTTGATTTCTGTTCACCCATGCAACAGTCTTCTTTATCCCCTTAAAACTGCAGTACGTCCTCCTACCAGAGGTTTGGATGTTTAGACATTCTCTACTTCCCCAGCTGGCATTTAGTGAGAAAAACTCCTGCACACTTCTGGGGTCATGTCTGAAAAGACTGTTTAAACCTGTACAATACACTTGGGAGTTGCCTAGGTGAAAACAACTATGAGTAAATGTTCCCCAGCTCCTGTATTTGTGATCTTTGTTCAAGTTCTGTTACCTGTTTGTGCCTGTTTCTTGATGATCCTTGTTATCCATCTGCCCTGCTCTTTTGCCTGTTTCTTGACTTAAGCAGGCAATACACAGAGCAAATTTCTTTCCTCTAACCCCGGTTTACCCATCAACACAGTCAGTGTTGACAGGGGAATCCCTCCTGCTGAGCCACTCTATTCTCCTGGGGAAAAACACTCATTATTGCTAGTGGCTATACTATCGATCAATCAACTTGGTACATTCAGTCTGCCCATACCTGGTTCTGCCCATCTATGGCCAGCCTAACTTTATTATCCACCTGTCCTGACCTTATTCCTATTTGATCTCAACCTTGCCTGACGATTGTGTAGCACGCTTTCAGTGTTTGCCATTCAGTGTAACTAAGGGCTGCAACACAAGAGCCATCCACAGCAAAGCCCATCTTTCCCTTGCAGGGAACTCTAAGTGGTTCCTTAGGCCCTGCACCTCGGCCCTCTTTAGAGCCTACATTTCCATGGTGACACAGAGGGTCTACTTCCTCAATGCACTGGGTTTAAACTTGCAGTAACCCACCCTCTTTAAACTAAGCTGAATAACCCCCAACTCTAACCCCTTACCAATGCTGGAGCCTGGTAAGGGGTTAGAGTTTACATCATCAGCAATTAATCTTCCGTGCTGGCCCCATTTCAATGAGGCTATATACTAAGGCTGGAGATCCTCACTATTCAAGCCAAAGGGAACTTTCTGAAAATAATTTAATTTATGAGGATGTAAACACTGAACTGGACCAATGTTGTGCAAGGGAAGTAAGTAAGGAGGTGAGGGGGCATTAATAGTCCAGTTTGATTTAGGAAGGCTGGGGGGGGGGGGGTTGGTTTAAAGTTAAAAACAATATAAAATACCTCCTGTGCATGTGTGTGATGTTCAGACCCAGGTTGTTTCTCACTCATCCACTTCTCCAGATGTAAAAAAGGCTGCCATGCTTTGCTGCCCTCTTAGGACTGAGGATGCCCAAAATAATCACAAGATGAAGAATTAAAAAGGAAGGAAACAATACAAGAATATCTGAGGGAAGCAAATTCACCTAAAATACCATCAGAAAAATTGCAAGGCCCAGAGGAACCAAGAACACAAGAGGAGATAAGAGGGACAAGAGGCAGCAATAAAGAGCAAAGCGACAGGAAAGACTCCAGGGCTGGATGGATTTAAGATCAGATAATATAAAAAATTTGGAGAACAATTAATACCAAAAATGTGTAAATTAGGAAAGGGGGAGAGGATGAGGAAAGAATCACTGCAGGCATATATCACAATTATTCCAAAAGAAGGGAAAGACATAACCCTACGTTCCAATTACAGACCAATAGCATTGTTAAACTTCAATACCAAATTATATGCAAAGGTTCTAGCTACAAGATTAAAATAAGTAATGCCCAGCTGGGTACACGTAGATCAGACTGGGTTTATTCCAGAAAGAGAAGGCAAGGACAATGGTATTACTGCAAAAAATCAGGGGTACTAAGTAGAGATGGCGTTGCGGTTCGCCCGGCGGTCGATTTGCGGCGAATTTCGCTTGTTCGCAAAAAGTCGGACTTTTGCCGATGTTCGCGAATATGTCCGCGCCGCCATTTTCTTTCTCATTCAGAAGAACTTTGACCCATGACACAGCCGTCAGGTGGAACGGGACAGCCAATTGAAACATTTCAGCACATGGACATGCCCCCTACCCTATAAATAGATCTGAGCTGTCGGCCATTTCACATTCCGCATTTTGTCAGTGTAGGGAGAGGTTGCCTGTGCTTATGAGGGAGAGATTGCCAGACACAAATAGCTCTGTGAAGATCCACAAAAGTCCTTTTCAGGGCTGGTATTTTGGTATAGGTCTACTAGTATCTTTTCAGGCTAGGGGCAGATATCCAGTCGGTGCTTTAGGGGCAGTTAGAGATCAGCTGCTGTCACACAAATCACTCTGTTAATGTCCACAAAAGTCCTTTTCAGGGCTGGTATTTCGGTATAGGTCCAGTCTCTCTTCAGTATAGGGTCAGGTATCCAGTCTGTGCTTTAGGGGCAGTTAGAAATCGGCATCTGCAGTGACACAAATCGCTCTGTTAATGTCCACAAAAGTCATTTAAAGGGCTGCCATTTTTTTGGTATTGCTGTGCAGTGCACTATATAGGGGGGGGGGGGGTAATCCACGGTATAATATATTTTGTAGAAAGCATATTATAGTGGATTAGTAGTATTATTGCGCACTGTGCAGCATTGTGATAGGTGTGGTGACTGAGCGTTGCTGCAGCTCTGACGGGAATAATAAAGGGGCACTCTGACCGCAATATTAAAGGGGCACTCTGACCACAATATTAACCACTTAAGCCCCGGAAGATTTTACCCCCTTCCCGACCAGGGCCTATTTTGTGATTCGGCACTGCGTGACTTTAACGGACAATTGCGCGGTCGTGCGACGCTGTACCTAAACGAATTTGACGTTCTTTTTTTCCCACAAACAGAGCTTTCTTTTGGTGGTATTTGATCACCTGTGTGATTTTTTGATCATGCGCTATAAACAAAAAAAGAGCGTAAATTTTGCAAAAATAGCAATATTTTTCACATTTTTTTATATGAAATTCCCAAAAAAAAATTTAAAAATCAAAATTTTTTAACATTTTCGGCCAATTTGTTTTATGCTACATATGTTTGGTAGAAAAAAATCGCAAAAAGCATATTTTGATTGGTTTGCGCAAAAGTTATCGCGTTTACTAACAAAGGGAAAGATTTTTGTCATTTTTGTTGTTTTTTTTAACGCGTAATGGCGGCGAACTGCGATTTGTTTGCGGGACTGCGACATTGGGGCGGACAGATCGGACCCTTGACTGACATTTTTGACACTTTTGGGGTTACCAGTGACATTTCTACAGTAATCAGTGCTATACATATGCACTGTTACTGTAAAATTACACTGACAGTGAAGGGGTTAACTTTTTGAGAGGGAGGGGCTGTGTGTGTCCCTAGGGGCGTGATTCTAACTGTGATTGGCTGTGGCTTGGGCTGTAGGAACAATGATCAACGGTCCTACATAGTAGAACCGTGTGATCACTGTTTCTACACAGGGGAGAATGACAGGCGGCTTGTTTACATCAGCCGCCTGACTTTCTCCCTCTGCAGCGGCGATCGCAGAGTGACCGGCGGACATCGGGTCCGCCGGTGAAACGCACGGGGGGGTCCGTGACCACACGGGAGTGGGAGCGCGCCTCCGGGGGCGCGCGCTCGCTCCCTAGACCCTCACAGGCTAGCGACGTAGATCTACGTCACTTTGCCTGTGAGGGGCTGACTGCCGACGTAAATAGTCGTGCAGAAGTCGGGAAGTGGTTAAAGGGGAACTCTGACCGCAATATTAAAGGGGCACTCTGACGGGAATAATAAAGGGGAACTCTGACCGCAATATTAAAGGGGAATTCTGATCGCAATATTAAAGGGGCACTCTGACGGGAATAATAAAGGGGCACTCTGACCGCAATATTAAAGGGGAACTCTGACCGCAATATTAAAGGGGAACTCTGACCGTAATATTAAAGGGGCACTCTGACGGGAATAATAAAGGGGCACTCTGATCGCAATATTAAAGGGGAACTCTGACCGCAATATTAAAGGGGCACTCTGGCCGCAATATTAAAGGGGAACTCTGACCGCAATATTAAAGGAGCACTCTGACTGGAATAATAAGGGGGAACTCTGAGCGGGACACATAAAGGGGCACTCTGATGGGGACACACTGAATGTAAAGGAGCACTCTGATGGGGACACAATGGATGTAAAGGGGCGCTCTGACGGGGACACACTGGATGTAAAGGAGCACCCTGGATGTAAAGGAGGGACTCTGACAGGGACACACTGGATGTAAAGGAGGACTCTGATGGGGACACGGACACAGGCTGAATGACGGCGGGGGACACAGGCTGAATGACGGCGGGGGACACGGGCTGCATGATAGCAGTGACATGGGCTGAATGACGGGGGAATACTGACTGGATGAGGGGGGACACAGGCTGGATAAGGGGGGACACAGGCTGGATGAGGGGGGACACTGGCTGGATGAGGGGGGACAAAGGCTGACAGTGTGTCCCTGTCAGAATGCCCCTTTTTATCCAGTGTGTCCCCGTCAGAGTGCCCCTTTATGTGGGCTAATTTTTGGGGCCTATACAGGCCAACACTTACTTCTGTATCCTGTGAATGCCTAATGTACCTTCAGCCATAAAATACTACGTTCTTAGCTGTCAGGTAAACCCATGTGGGCTAATTTTTGGGGCCAATACTGGCCGACACTTACTTCTGTATCCTGTGAATGCCTAATGAACCTTAAACCACAGAATACTACATTCTTAGCTGTCAGGTAAACGCATGTGGTCTAATTTTTGGGGCCTGGAATGGCCGACACTTACTTCTTTATCCTGTGAATGCCTAATTTTTCAGACTGGAATTGAAAATCAATGGGTCTGTAAAGGTTCTGCCAAATTGTGGAATGGATGTGGACCCATTTTACAGATGTGTGAATGGACCCTATATGTATTAAATATGTATTTACCGGCTACTGTCAGTTCTGGCTGATTTATGGAAAAAAACATTTTTTTTTTGCTGTAAAAAAAATAATACAATTTTTAGGGCAACTTTTCAAATCGCAATACTTCTGTTATGACATTGTCCATGTTCTGGGACTATTTGTGCACAGCTACTATGTCTTTTGTGGCTGCAAATATGACCTAAAGGTTTTTAAAGTTCACCTCCCATTAAAGTCAATGGGGCCCGCCGCGAACTCGCGGTTCGTGGACTTTTGAGAAAATTTGCGGCTGACATTTGCGAACCACCCCGGCCGATGTTCGTCCATCCCTAGTACTAAGTTTCCATGGATACTCCAGTCAATAGATGTCGAAAAGGCTTTTGACAGACTAGACTGGGGATTTATGATGGACACAATAGAGCAAGTCGGAATAGGCCCTAAATAGGCCCAGAGGATTAAAACATTATCTAACCCTAGAACAACGCTCCCAAATGTAATAAAAGAACTGAAAAAATACGGAGAACTCTCAAATTTAAAGATCAACCCTGTAAAATCGGCAATCTTGAATATAAACCTGAGTAAAGAAGAAGAGCTAGCACTACAGAGGGAATTTCTGTTCTCTGTTTATACTAGGCAAACTACATACCATTGTTAAATTAGATAAAAACAGAAATTAAAGAAATATCAACAAGACCACTTTAATGGGTGGGACGCATAAATATGATAAAGATGACAATACTCCCAAAAATCCTGTATATGTTTCAGATGTTACCAATTGCCCTACCCCAAATATTTTTTAAAATAATAAAGTCAATGATCTTAAAGTTCATATGGCAATACAAGAAACCAAGAGTACAGTTCTCAGTGCTAAGCAAGGGTAAAGCACAGGGCAGAGGGTTTAGCTGCACCAGATATTAAAAATATTATAATGCTATAGTATTACCATGAATGATAGAATGGACAAATACAAAGAGTAATAAAATTTGGGTGAAGATAGAACACAATAAATAGGAATATTGGATACCTCAAAAATGTAGAACGTTTGATGAAAATACACATGAAATGACTAGAAATATTTTTAAAGTTTGGGATATAATTTACAGACAAGCAAAATGGAATATAATTCGCCACTAATTTCACTAGCGGGAACAACATTTTTTTTATCCGGAAACGAGGCACATTTTGGGAAATGGATAAAAAAAAAAGCTATAATAAGCTATAATAAGAAAAGGGAAAAATACAAAGCTTTTTTTTCCATACATATTGATCACAGCTGCACTCCTGTGACCCGTTTTCAGCCTACAGCAGGCTAAAGTCCGCTGAGAGGCTGAGCCAGGCCCTCCAAACCCCTCTGCAGCCCAGCGCCCCAGTGAGCACTGGAGGGGAAAGCAGAGAGCTGCTGACTGACAGTGACAGCTCTCTGCTCAGAGCGAAGAGGGACAACTGAGCAAACAGCAGTATTTGATCAATTAATTCTCACTGCAGAGCCAGCAGGGGACAGATGCAGCATCGGATCAATGCTGTATCCAGTATAATTGTTTTTTTTTTAATCCCAAACTTTTTTCTATACAATACATCTGTCCTTTGTTAGGCCAGACAATGTTCAAATCTAATTTACAACGGATAATGAGATCTGCCAGTATGGTACAGAAAGGCTTAATGATGGTATACATGAACTCCTCAGGCACATCATACACATTACAGAAAAAAGAAAGCTAAGCAGGATTCTTTAGTCCTGGAGTTTTCAGAAAACAGCATATACAGCCGCAAGAAAAAGTGAACCCTTTGGAATGATATGGATTTCTGCACAAATTGGTCATAAAATGTGATCTGATCATCATCTAAGTCACAAAAATAGACAATCACAGTCTGCTTAAACTAATAACATACAAAGAATGAAATGTTGCCATGTTTTTTTTGAACACACCATGTAAACATTCACAGTGCAGGTGGAAAAAGTATGTGAACCCCTAGACTAATGACATCTCCAAGAGCTAATTGGAGTGAGATGTCAGCCAACTGGAGTCCAATCAATGAGATGAGATTGGAGGTGTTGGTTACAGCTGCCTTGCCCTATAAAAACACACACACCAGTTCTGGGTTTGCTTTTCACAAGAAGCATTGCCTGATGTGAATGATGTCTCGCACAAAAGAGCTCTCAGAAGACCTACAATTAAAAATTGTTGACTTGCATAAAGCTGGAAAGGGTTATAAAAGTATCTCCAAAAGCCTTGCTGTTCATCAGTCCATGGTAAGACAAATTGTCTATGAATGGAGAAAGTTCAGCACTGCTGCTACTCTCCCTAGAAGTGGCCGTCCTGTAAAGATGACTGCAAGAGCACAGCGCAGACTGCTCAATGAGGTGAAGAAGAATCCTAGAGTGTCTTGCTGCATCAGGGCCTGGACTGATTGCTATCATCGAAGGAAAAATTCATTCCCAAGTTTATCAAAACATTTTGCAGGAGAACTACCAGCTGAAGCTCAACAGAAGATGGGTGTTGCAACAGGACAATGACCCAAAGCAAAGAAGTAAATCAACAACAGAATGGCTTAAACAGAAGAAAATACGCCTTCTGAAGTGGCCCAGTCAGAGTCCTGATCTCAACCTGATTGAGATGATGTGGCATGACCTCAAGAACGCGATTGACACCAGACATCCCAATAATATTGCTGAACTGAAACAGTTCTGTAAAGAGGAATGGTCAAGAATTACTCCTGACCGTTGTGCACGTCTGATCTGCAACTACAGGAAACGTTTGGTTGAAGTTATTGCTGCCAAAGGAGGTTCAACCAGTTATTAAATCCAAGGGTTTACATACTTTTTCCACCTGCATTGTGAATGTTTACATGGTGTGTTCAATAAAAACATTTCATTCTTCGTGTGTTATTAGTTTAGGCAAACTGTGATTGTCTATTGTTGTGACTTAGATGATGATGATCAGATCACATTTTATGACCAATTTGAGCAGAAATCCATATCATTCCAAAGGGTTAACATACTTTTTCTTGCAGCTTTATAACGTAGGCACCGATGCTATGTGAATGGGAAAATGTAATAAATATCAAATGGGCGTAAACCCAAAATAGATGTACAGTATAAGGGGAAATACACTTTAAGGGCCCATTCACACCACTTGCATTGGAATGCTGTGTGAATAGACCTTATCATATTTCAAATAAGACCTAACCTAAAAAAACAAGAAAAAAAGAAAAGAGAGGGATGCGCCTGGATTAGGCACTTCAGCAC